>NC_056728.1:714097333-714369833 GCF_019279795.1 Protopterus annectens
TGCCCCCCTTTCATTGGTTTTCTGATAGTTTGGAACTTTCTAAATTCTTACCTGTATTAAGAGGTACAAATGTTGGCTGTTTTGGTGTGTACTGGAGCTATAGGCTTGTGCATCTTTGCGCTCTCATAGAACAGTGTCCATTAATTTGTTGTCTTTCTTCAGTTCTGCAACACACAGTTTATTTTCCCACAGCTACTTTATATCAAATTTCTTAATAATATAACCTACTACAATGGCACTTATCTGCTCTCCTAAATAGCCTTTTATAATCCAGTACATATTCTATTTTGCCGCATGGTCAGGTAGTTCATTGCTCTCCTTACAACAACATCAGAGTTAATACAGATTTTGGTTATTTTTTGTATGCCAACAGTCTTGTTATTGCTGTTCTTGTCAGCTAGTATTACATGTTCAGGTATAAGGAGCAGTTATCTGACGCTTCCTTTATTTATCGGATATACTTGTTCTGTTACACTTGATGTTATATTTCCTAATAACCTTTGTTCATTTCTAAAAAAAGACATCTGATATTTGGTAGTCAAATCTTACAGCTTATTTAATCTTTACTTTTTAATAGTTACCTCTTTTCTTTACGTTACCTTGCCCTTTCATATACTGTCATTTCTCTTTTTTTTTTTACATGTTTAAGAGACTACCTGTCTCTTTAAGATTATAAGGAAGTGCATGAATGCATGTATGCCTGAACGCTACATTTCCTCAGTCGCATCTTCCAATTTCACAGGCTGGAACTTCAATTGAATAACTGGTGAGGGGAAAATAAAGAAAGGGAGTCTTACCAGAACTCAGATTCTCTCCAACCTCATATAGGTTAGTTCATTTTATCTGTGTTTCCTTTCTTTCCTCTACTCTTCTTCTTTTTTCTTTTTTTTTATTACTTTATGTCTCGTTTTTAAATGCTTCTAGTCAATACTTTTGCCTCTTAGTCTTACAACTTAAGGGAGGCTTGTTCAGGCATTTGCAAAGTAAATTGATACTCTCAGAAGCTCATGACCATCCTACTGGTGATTATTGTCAATTCGCAGCTTTTCAGAATATTGTACATTTGAATATGACATTCTTTTTAACTGAAACAGGTCATTGTTAGTTAAATTCAGTGACCCTTATGATTAATGTTTGTCTTACAGCTAACCTTTTTCTTAAAGCAATGCATCCTTAACCCAAATGCAATTCTTTCATTTGTGTACACTCTAAACACAATGCATCATGACATACACAGTCAGCTTACACATAACTCAAGGTTATTAATCGAGTATACTGCCACTCATTGCTTTTCAATGATTTTTAACTTTCCCTCTTTCCCCTCTTTTGAGTTAAATAAAAGAGCAAAAATGTATATTAAATTATTACTTTTTATTTCTGTCATTGAAAGTAAATGCTTTAGTAGTAATTAGCTTATATAAGGTAAGATAGAGAAAAAACAAAAGAACAGAACAAAAAAAGGTGAGACAACTAGGTAAAATATAATTGTACATACGTTTTTGTTTCTTTAGTAAGTATCTCACACTTTTGTAGATTCTTTGAGAGTATTGGTGGATTCTATATTTTTGAAATCAGTCTTTTGCTTTTTCTTCTTTACATCAGTCCACATATTTTTTCAGGAGATATTTTAAAGGAAGTAGATGATGTCCAGTCCATTTCTTCTGGGATTGATATTATATTGCTATTCATGATAAAGGTAGCTGCTTCCTCTTTGTTATTGAAAGTCCTCATTTCATTTGAGTAGAAGATTCTTATTTTTGCAAGGTATATGAGTTGAGCTTTTATTTTATTTTGTTTAAGTAGTTTCACAAGTGGCCAGGTTTTTTTCCTCATATCTATTACTCTAGTAGAATAGTCGCGATCAAATCTGATTTGGTTTTGTTTATATTTCAAAGGACTTTTTTCTCCAAGCTGATTTGAGAACAAGTTCTTTGTCTAGATAAGATAAGAATTTTACTAGAATTGATCTTGGTGAAGTGGTAGGTGAGGAAGGTATTAGTTTTCTTATGGCTCTATGCACTCTTTCTATACCACAGGATGAACCTTCTTTTAAGTCTAAAATGTCAGGTAGCCAAAAGTATAAAATAAAAAGATATCTTCACCTTCAGTTCTTTCTGGAAGTCCAATAATTCTTATATTTGCTCTCCTTTCTCTATTCTTTAAGCCATCAACCTTGTTAATGAGCCAGTTGTTCTGCTACAGGAGAAATTCATTTTGATTTTCTTCCTCCTTAAGTCTCCTCTCTTGTCACATAATGAAGTTTCGATGTCTGATATTTTAGTTTGGGGTTGTTGTAATAATTCTTTAAAGGCTTCACTTTGTTTTTGACAATTTTCTTTAAGATTTTCTAAATTGTCCTTGAATCCATCTAATTTCAAAGATAGTTCTTGTAGTGTAGAGGACATTGGCTGTATTTCTTTTTTCAAAGTAGTTTCTGAGTGAGAGTTATTTGAGCTGCTCATTTCCACAATACAGGAATAGTGTCCAAGTTATTTTGACAGGAAAATCTCAATGAATAAAGACCAATATTGATATACTGGTACTTCAGAAGTTTATCAGCAATATTTGGCTATTTTTTGTTTGGTAAAATAAATGTTCCTGTTTTTTAAGATAGTTTTGTGGAGCTCTAAAAAAGTGCTGCTTTCAGTTGGTTATTTAGGATCCACCCCCTCTGCACAGATCTTTTGAGGCTTTCCATGAGATCCTGCACTGAGCTGATCATCTCTTACCCAAACAGTTTTAAGGTTTTTTTTATATACATTGTGGGTTTCTTTGTATGGATACCCTGTTATGGCTTTTTTAAGGTTGGAAATTGTTAAGACAGAACAACTTTAAATAGTGGAAAAAGAAGACAAGGGAAACACAAAAGGAACACACTAAGAGGATTGTACAGGAGGTGATAGGACAGTAGGTACTTCTATGATTTGGGGTAGATACCGTTTTTTTCCTCTATTTTTAAATAAAGGAAGTTCTTGAAGAAAGAAGGGCAGAGTGTATGGGAGACAATGTTGGGGAAGAGTTAAGGCATTCTGAAAGACACTACACAAATGACAAACAAAACAGACCGAAACACTATGGTAGACTGACACTGGGAGGGAAAGAAAAGACATACAAATGACGGACCAACACAAATACTCACCTTGGTCCAGTGGGCTTCAAACTTGAACCTCCCTGATGGACATGGGCAGAGTGACCCCCAAATGAGTGGGGCCAAGCCCTCCTGCTGAAGAAGATATTGTGCAGGATCTCATGGAAGCTAAAGAAGTTAAGTGCTCATTAGGAGAAATAGTACACTGGAATCTGTGTTAATTTGTTTGTATACTTTGTTGTGTATAATACTTTTTTTTAATGTTTTGTTTTTTTTTTTTTTTTAATTAATTAACACCGCACTTCTTCTCTCTTCTTGATGAAAATATGAATTTGTTTTTTTTTTTTTTGATTTTTATGATCTAATTTGGTTATTAGGGTTACTGAGGGAGGAGCCCCTCCCGGCCTCCTTGAAAATGGACATGGAAATAAATAGTCTATCCCAAATGTAAAATAAAATAAATAAATAAAAAATATTTGGTATGGGTGCCAGCACCTCTCTACAGCCATCTCAACCACAACCTCTATCCTGAAGCCTAAGGGTCTGGCTTAACAGGCTGCCATGTTCTGGGGATCTACAGGGGTAGAACCATCATCCCCACCCTATGTAGTGATCCCTGGGCAATCAGGGGAGTTGGCGATCTGTCTATCACCTGGGAATTATGCAGCTAAGTTGCCTTAGACACTGTTGGATGCACAGAAAACAAAACATAAAAAAGGAATGAAAAAAGTGAGAGAGAGACAGAGACAGAGAGAGAGTGATGGTGCCAATAAAAGTACCCATAACTGCTACGTACCATATGCCTTTACTTTAGTGACAAATAAATGAGAGAAGGAATAATATATTGCTCTATATGACAGCTATTAGTTAATTATACTTTTTTTAGGTTCATAGGTAGGTACTAGGCTATTGGCCCTAGGGCCTATATAAGCCTAGCCAAAAAGGTACCCTGGTTTTCACAATGCAAGAAAATTATTTTCCTGTGCCCCTGTCGAGCAGAGCCACAGAGGTCATCCCTGGGGTGAATTTCATATTTCCCATCCAATCATCAAAGATTTTTCTTGAAGAATCCTAATGAGGAGCTTTGTTTGATATAAATAGTTTGTTCCATAGTATGGGAAGTCTCTGGGACAGGAATCTATCCCTCCAGCATGTTCTGTTTACTGTAGTGACAAGGTTTAGGTCCCTAGAGCATGTAGCTTGGAGGGATTGGGATTTCTTTAAGTGGAGCATATCCAGCAGCTCTGGGTTTGACATAGCTTTGCATGTTAGGCAGAGATCACCTCTGAGTAGGTGATATGCGACTGAGTAAAGCTGGTGTTTTTTGAGATGGTCTGCTTAGGCATCTGTTTGAAGCCAGTAATCCTCTTTGTGAGGTATTTCTGCACCCTTTCCAGTTGTTGTAGATGTCTTGTGCGGTACATACCAAAAAGGGGCATTGTACTCTATAATGGGTCTAATGAGTGATGAGTAGAGGGTAACAATGATCTATTTTTTTCCTGGAATGAGGTGTGCCACGTAGAAGGATTTCCTGACTACTGTGGTGATGTGATTATCAAAGGATAGACTACCGTCCACCCGTGTCCCAAGGTCTCTTATCACATTTTCAGTGTTAAGTAGACTACCACCTATGTGGCAGCTCAGAGGTACAGAGTTTTTACCAAAGGGGATGACAATGCACTTTTTGGCATTGAGCTTAAGGCCATGGCATTGACATCAGGCATCTATCTCCGTGAGGCCCTTTTGTAGGATGTTCACATCATTAGGAGTTTTGAAAATGCCTCCTAGTTTGCAGTCATCTGTGAACTTCGTTAGCCAAATACCTTCTGTGTTATCCTGCACTTCAGAAAAGTAGATACCAAACAGGAGAGGACCCAGGACTGAACCCTGTGGTACTACATTTGTCACTGGTCTGAAGCTGGATTTTGAGTCTGCTACTTTCACAGTGTGGGTTATGTCAGTGAGCCAGTTGGCAACTCATCTTGTGACATAGGGGTTTATACCTAGTTTAATGAGTTTATCTCTAATTCCAGAGTGGGGGATGGTGTCAAAAGCCTTGGCAAGATCTAGATAGGCTGTGTGAACCCCCTTACCCTCATCTACGGCTTTGGTGACTGCTTCAAAGAAGTCTATCAGGTTTAGGAGACATGATCTGCCTTTTACAAACCCGAACTGGGTGGGGTCCAAAGTTTGGAGATTACCAATGTCTTTGTGTATAAGATCCATGATGATACGTTCCATGGCCTTGCAGACCAGGCTCGTTAGGCTAATGGGGCAGTAGTTCCCGGGATCCATGGTGGCTCCCCCTTTGAGGAGTGGGCTAACCGTTGCTGTGCACCATTCAGTTGGCACAAAGTCTAAGGTGAGGCTATGATTGAACATGGTGCTTAGGTGGGGTGCCAGTTCATTCTTCAGTTCATGTAGAATTCTGCCTGGGATGCAGTCAGGTCCCATGGATGCTGTATGCTTGGCTTTGGAGAGTGTGTTTTTTACCTGTGCGGTCGTGATTACAGGAACTTTGCATTCTTCTGGTATAGAGGTGGGCCCTTTAGGGGGTGAGGGGGGGGGGGTAAAATTAGCACTGAACCTATCTGCCAGGATGTTGGCAATATCAGTTGGTTCTGTATATTTAGTGCCATTGTGCTGCAACTGAGAGCAGATCTGAGTGTTGCCATTGAGATTCTTGACATAGCTATAGAATGCATTGTGGTTGTCTTTAGAATCAGTGGCAATTTTGTTTTTGTAACTAGCTTTGGAGAATTTTATGAGGGATCTCAGCTTCTTACTGAGGCTGACCAGGGACCAATCATGGGATTTTACTCTTTTTTGCAACAGTTTCTTTCTTCTGTTGTAGAGTTTGTTTATGGCAGGGGACCACCAGATTGCCTTCCTTTTTTTGGAGGATAGCATCTTGGTTCTGTTAGGGATAGCATGGTCCATGCACTCGTGTAAGTGCTTATAAAGTGCATTTGTGTAGGATTCAGCAGTCATACCTCTATTGTCCATCTGCATGGGTGTTGTGAAGTTTGACACTTCTGTCTTAAGAAGCGTGAAGTTGACTTTGTAGAAATTTTTTACGTTGGTTTCCCTAATGGGGGTGGCGGCGGGATGTGGATGTCTAGGGTGATTAGCTTGTGGTCAGATCTGACCAACGAGGAAATGACCTCTGGTGTGGAACACCGGACACCCATGTTGGTAATGACCAGGTCTAGGATATTGCTGCCCCTGGTGAGGGTGTGGATAAGTTGATCTAAGGCACTGGAATTTATGAATTTCAGAAAACATTGAGCAAAAGAGTTGGCACATGAGTAGTTTTTCCATTTAATGGTGGGGTAGTTGAAATTGCCCATTATTAGGGTGTTGGTTTGTACCCTAATATTTTCCAGTGTATCAAGAAATGAGGAGTGGGAATCCTGGGGCATGGTGGGGGATCTGTAGCAAGTTACAATTTGGATTGCGGTCTTGCCCAGAGTTAGTTGCTCTTGGATAATCTCGGATGCATTATGCTGAGCAACTAGCCTGGAGGTGTGGATATCCTTAATAAATATGGACACGCCTCCGCCTTTAGTGTTTGAGTCCAGGTTAGGTGGCCGAGAGGTGTGGTATGAATTATAGCCTGGTAATGCAGGGGAGCTCTCTGGAGCTTTGAACCAGGTCTCTGTCACTGTGCAGATGTCGATGTTCTCCATTTTAAGGAGTGCCTCGAGTGAATGCATTTTGAGGTTTAGACTTCTAGCATTGAGTAGCATTACCCTCAGATTTTGCTTGCTTGTACCTGTTAAGGTGGTGAATTTGTCATTTGAACCTTGCCTAAAAAAGGCGCTATAGAGGTGGCAAGAGCCTTAGCCATATCCGGAATCCCAAGGGCGACAGGTGCAGGCCATCTCTGGCAAAACATCGTGGTCTGTCAATCATGTTGCTGAGCCAGTGGTAAACATTACTCAAACCGCTGAATCACTTACAAATGCATTCTACCAGCACCTACAGGACTGCATGGATCAGGCAATCCCAAACAAAACAAAGACTCTTTGTACCAAAGGCAAGCGTCCAGTCTGGTGGACCCCAGCCATAAACAAGCTCTACAACAAAAGGAGGAAGCTACTACAAGATAGAGCAAAATCCTTGAAAGGTAAGACACCTTTGATCATTATAAGTAAAAAACTAAGAGCTCTCATAAAATCATCCAAGGCAAATTTTGAGAGAAAAATCGCCAAGGACTCAAAAGACAATCATAAGGCCTTCTTTAGCTATGTTAGAAACCTAGGAGGAAACTCCCAGATATGCTCAGAATTAGTTCAAAATGATGTGAAGATTACTGAACCTACACACATTGCCAACATACTGGCTGACAGGTTCAGTGCAAATTTCTCCCCCCCAAAAGGAGAGATATCTATACCAGAGGATTGTAGCCCCCAAACATCTCCAACGCCCAGGTGAGAACTGCTCTCCAAAGCAAAACACAGCATCCATGGGACCGGATGGTGTCCCCGGCTGTGTGCTCCACGAACTCAATGAGGAATTAAACCCGCAGTTAGGACAGCTGTTTAATCTTAGCCTCACCTCAGGATACGTACCCAAGGAGTGGCGCACGGCACTGTGGTCCCACTTCACAAGGGCGGTGCCTCCACCGACCCTGGAAATTACCGTCCCATTAGCTTGACAAGCCTTATCTGCAAAGCCATGGAGAGGATCATAATGGAACTCATAAATAAAGACATAGGGAACTTGCAGACTTTGGATCCAACCCAGTTTGGCTTTGTCAAAGGCAGATCATGCCTTTTAAACTTGGTTGACTTTTTCGAGACAGTCACCAAGGCCATTGATGAGGGAAAGGCAGTCCATACAGCCTACCTTGACCTGGCAAAGGCCTTCACACAATACCCCACTCAGGTATCATCGAAAAACTCATCAGCTTGAATGTAAACCCATACATCACAAGATGGGTTGCAAACTGGCTAAGTGACAGAACCCACAGGGTCAGAGTTGCTGGAGCCATGTCAGACTCAAAGCCTGTCACAAGTGGTGTCCCACAGGGCTCAGTCCTGGGTCCACTCTTGTTCGCATCTACTTTTCTGAAGTACAAGCAAACACAGGAGGGTTATGGCTGACAAAGTTTGCAGATGACTGCAAACTGGGCCATAGTCGAAACACATCTGACACAGATATCCTTCAGAAGGGCCTCACAGAAACGGATAACTGGTGCCAGAGCCATGGCCTAAAGTTAAATGCCAAGAAATGCATAGTCATACCCTTCGGGAAAAACAAGGTTACCCCTAGCTACCATATAGGTGGCAATCCACTGAGCACAGAAGAAGTCATCGGGATCTGGGGACCCAGGTTGACAGTAGCCTTTCGTTTGACACTCATGTTGCTAAAGTAGTTAGGAAAACCTTCTACATTGCCCACCTGATCATGAAGGGATTCACATCTAGATCAAGGGAGGTCATCGTTCCCCTGTACTCATCACTCATTAGACCTATGATTGAGTACAATGCCCCATTCGGAATGTATCTGACCCGACACCTGCAGCAGCTGGAAAGGCCCCAAAAGTTCCTCACCAAAAGGATAAAGGGTCTCAAAAATATGTCTTATGCTGCCCGACTGAAAGAACTCCAGCTCTATTCAGTCTCATACCGCTTGCTCAGAGGTGACCTGTGCTTGACATATAAGGCCATGTCAAACCCTGATTTGATGAATATGCTTCACCTCAAAAAATCTAGATCCCTCAGAACCACAAGGGCGGGAGACTTAAACCTTGACATGGTTATTAATAGGACATGCTGGAGGGACAGATTCATCACCCAGAGACTCCCTATGCTGTGGAACAAAATCCCGGTACATGTGAGGCAGAGCACCTCGCTGGCCTTGTTCAAGAGGAATCTTGACCAATGGATGGGGGATCGCAGATATACCCCAGGGATTACTTCAGTGTCACTGCTTGACAGAGGCACAGCAAAATAATAGGCATAGTTTTATTCAAACTAAAGGGATGGCGAAAGCCAAATAACTATGGGCTAGGCTTATAAATGCCCTTGGGCAGATAGCCTAGTATGAACCTATGAACCTATGAACCTATGAACGTATGAACCTATATCATCCCAGGCAGACAGATACTGGATCCCCTTAGAATGACACCAGAAGCTTAGCCAATTGTTGAAGTCAATCATTTTGTCCTTGTACTGTGGTAGCATTCTGGGTGATGGCAGGAATCTACTCAGGGCTAGGGTCATACCTGCCTAGGCTACAAGATCGGAGAGCTCCTCCATGTCTCTTTTCATGTAGTCCAGAGAGGTATGTCTCAGGTAATTCACACCAACATGGATACATCAACGAGCTAATACTGACAAGTATTGGTTGGGGTTAAATTGTACTTTCTTTTTTATTATTTTATTTATTGTAATATAATTGAAATGCTATATTAATTTCATCAATGAAATGTCATAAGCAATCTGTAAAGCAGTAATGTAACAGTAAATACTGACATGTACTAATGCAGAGGCAGTAACGCTTTCACTTCTAAAGTATTTATTACTGAAATTTCTTTCCACTTGACTGATTTAGTATAATAAAGTCACATAAATGCTATCCTGTTAGTGATACTTTAACTGTGACAGTCTGAAAAGTTGGACATTTTAATTTAATGATGCCACTTTATTGTGGTATATACAGACTGTGGTGGTGGTGCTGCAGTAGCGTTGTCGCCTCACAATAAGATGTTGTCCTGTTCGATTCTCAGCTAGAGTGTCTTCTGTGTGGAGACATGCGTGAATGGGTGTACCTTCATTGAAGGTTGTGCATCAGGGCTGGCAACACACCATGTAAAAATCTACTGAAAATCATTAGCAGACCGGAGTTCTGCTGTGGCGACCCCTAAAAAAAGCTGAAAGACACACAACAACTTACATATTATTTTCTGTTGAGTACTTTCATACCTACATGGTCAAGACACCAGCAGTTATACTTTTCTGGTACTCTGAACCTAGTCATAGGCAACCTGTCCAGAAGCTGTGGGCTTATGAGAGAAACAGGAGAAAAAAAGACAGACTTAAAGGACAACTCCACCCTCTCGTACAGTCTAACTCAATCTTTATAGATTTATTTTATCCCTAAAATATGGTTCTAGCATTGTATAGGTACCAGTACCTTTTAAAACTTTTATTTTCTTGTATTGTAGTCAAAGGACGGGAAAGCCCACCTACTTTTTTTAAGCTTAGCTTCTCAAATACTTTGCAGAGGACTTCGTCTCCACCTGCATGACATATCACAGACACAATTAAATCTGTAGTTTACCCTGTCAGGTACTGCTGTCAATCTTAGATGGGCAATTAATCCTGCTAATGTCAGAAACACAGCAGCTGATATAAAAAAGACAGAAAGCTGTGGAATTGATTTCCACTGTTTTTATTGCAGAGGGGAGGAGAACTTAACACTCCCCTTTCATAACAAAACAAAGCAATTAGATCAGTCAGGGGTTTAAAGACAATTCTCAACTCTTCTGACAAATTTACATAAGCAACACAGTATTGAACTGCTAAGCTTTACATGCAATTTATAATAGTTTATATGTCAAGATAACTTAAATGTAGTATCAAAGATTTCTGTGACATTTAGAGAAAAGTCAGAAAATATTTTTTCATATAAAGTATCTATGCAGTTTCCATTTTCATGTAGTTTACCCTGTCAGGTACTGCTGTCAATCTTAGATGGGCAATTAATCCTGCTAATGTCAGAAACACAGCAGCTGATATAAAAAAGACAGAAAGCTGTGGAATTGATTTCCACTGTTTTTATTGCAGAGGGGAGGAGAACTTAACACTCCCCTTTCATAACAAAACAAAGCAATTAGATCAGTCAGGGGTTTAAAGACAATTCTCAACTCTTCTGACAAATTTACATAAGCAACACAGTATTGAACTGCTAAGCTTTACATGCAATTTATAATAGTTTATATGTCAAGATAACTTAAATGTAGTATCAAAGATTTCTGTGACATTTACAGAAAAGTCAGAAAATATTTTTTCATATAAAGTATCTATGCAGTTTCCATTTTCAAGCCCCCCCACACACAGGCCAGAACTGCAGAAAAAGACACTGGTAGCAACCCTATCAAATAGGTGCACTGATACTGTTCATAAAAAGGTCTTTTATGCTTTTTGTGACATCCTTCCAGAGGGGATGTGTATCTAGTACACACAGATCAAAGGTAACAAATCCCCACTGACTTTGATTCAGTCCTTACATTGTTACAGTGCATGAGCATTTTGTGGTCCACAAAGGAAATGTGACAATTGATGGCAACCATAATATACAGCTGAATTTACTTTAACATACATTTACTATGTGACCTTGCATTAAAAACACTAAGAAAAGAAAATCAGTACTTAACTGTGTGTAAATTCACATGCACACACATTCAGACTTGCATTTAAACACAGCACTCCATCCTAAGTATAATATTCTACATGCTACGTACATTTCTATACACCCACACATATTATACATACACACACACACACACACACACATACATATATATATATATATATATATATATATATATATATATATATATAGATATATATATATATATCCATGTGTCTTTATATGTAGACACACATATACAGTTTGATTTCCATTTTGATTTGTTTTCTTGAAATTACGTGAAGTACACACACAGGCATACAAATATAAATAAATAAATATATATATATATATATATATATATATATATATATATATATATATATATATACAGAGAGAGAGATAGAGAGAGAGCGATGCAGGCACACATACACACACACTCACACACACACACACACACACACACACACACACACACACACACACACACGCACAGTCATGTTTTGCATATATATGTGTGTGTGTATGTATGTGTGTGTGTTTGTGTGTGTGTGTGTGTGTGTGTGTGTGCAAAATATGGTTGCATACAATTCCGTAATTATAATGAACAACATAGTAGAGTTGAGCATTATTAATGTAGAGATTCTAGTAAATGTTGCTTAATGTTTTACTTGGTCACTGCCACACATTGGCTAAGTGTTGCACATGCAGTCTTTGTCAATGTCTTTAAGTCAGTAATTTTTTCTTTGCATCGCTGAGTGCATTTAATACTTGTTATTATCTTTGCCAATGTCGCCCAAGTCATTCATGGCTGAAAGGAGTCCTAGGATCAGTTCACTTTCCTGGTTACCAAAAATAAATATGAAATGTCAAAAATGGAATGTGAAAATGAAAGAAATTAAGGAATTAGTTAAGCACATTTTAATCCTGCATCATTCATGATAGAGGAAAAAACTTCCTATTGAAAGCATTGGGAAGTAGCAGACACACTTAGTTTGGAGTCCTACTACTTATCATGATACAGCAAGGACCATTTACTGCAGTGAGAGTTTTCACACCTCTGCATGAGTGTGTGGGGAAAGGTTCTGTCAATTCTTTTAGGACTACAAAATACTCCCTTTACAAAAAATCTGTTATTTCTCTACTTTCTTTTGCTGGAAGTAGTTAACAGCTATTTACAGCATAGAACAAGCTCTGATAGACACATAAATGAAGCTCATTCAGTGAAATATAGAAATAGCCCTGTTGCAGAAGATGTGCTTAGATGACAGTGTTTCATAGTCTTGCCATTCTGTCTTAATAGCATGAGAAAAACAGTACTACTTCCTTATGTCTAGCATGACTCATATAAAGAGGACTTGAAATATATCCTGGGAAGAAGAAATGAAAGCAAGGTAACAAGATCACTTTACCATAACAGGCCCCATCATCTGCCATTTTGTGGGAAACACATTAAAATTGTAAAAAAAGCACTTGGAGTGATTTTGAGGCATTAAAACAGCTCAGAAACAAAGATACAATGAAACAAATATGTTTTTTGAGTTTTCCTTTAATGATCCTGATTGCGTTTGCACTGTCCCTTAAAGGATTGCTATATTTTATATTTCTGTTAAATTTGCTAATATAGTTCATGATATGCCAAAACCTACCCCCTGCCTTTTATCCTTCATATTATTATGTACAATATTACTTTATTTTTTGGAAATGAAGCACATTACTCCGTAATTGTATAGTTTGCAATATGGAAAAACATATTTTAAACGTATGCCTTTGCATGCAGGGCAACTTTAAATAGATTTTTATAGGCAGTGTAGAACATTCCTGAGTTGATACATTCAGATGCACAAAATACCTTGGCTGGGAGGAGGGTCACTGATCTAATGATCAATCTATCAATGGGTGAATAATTTACTACCAGGGCAATGTCAGCAGATAGCCAGTTTCAGGAAGGCTAGTGTTTCGCGGTTCTTACTTTGGCTGCAAACAACTTTTTTTATCATTTTTTCACAATATATATTTTCATTTTCCAAATATGATTGCAATTTATAACATTAGGCATCTCGTTACATATTACATCCCATCCATGATGATGTTAAATAGCTTAGCTATTCCAAAGATGATTCTTCATACTTATATTCCTCAATACCACAACATAATACAACCACCCTACTGACATTCCATAACATTATTGCAAATTATAATTATCCAGTGTGAATAGACACTCAGATATATCTTCCCATCTTTTCATATAAACTTTTTTCACTGCTAAATTATCTATATTTACATGTGTAACAGTCAACATAATTTTCTTGAACAAATGTAGCAAGTATGGCAGCTGCGCGGTCTCATATAAAGGATTGATTTGTTGCCACTGTATGCTGGTCTCTTATTTTTTGGTTTGCATTGATTTCTATTGAGACTACGCAGCTGCCGTACTCGCCAAGGTTTCTTCAGTTCTAGTCTTCCTGCTTTTCTCTGCAGTTGGCCTGTGGCACCCACTGATCTCAGGATGCACCTTTTGAGGTTTAATTCGTTTTCCTGGTGACGCATATTTGAATACCATGTTATTTTCTCCTTGAAGCATCTTGTCTTTTTGCTAATGGCACCTTTATAATAAAGGATTGATCTGTTGCCACTGTATTTGTTTGTTTGTGTCTTTCGGCTTTTCCCGGTTAGGGGTCGCCACAGCGGAACTCCCATCCGCTAATGATTGGCAGTAGAGTTTTACGTGCTGGCTTGCCGGGCCTAACGTGTATGCTGGTCTCTTATTTTTTGGTTTGCATTGATTTCTATTGAGACTGGGCTGCTGCCGTACTCGCAGAGGTTTCTTCATTTCTAGTCTTCCTGCTTTTCTCCGCGGTTGGCCTGTGGCACCCACTGTTCTCAGGATGCACCTTTTGAGGTTCAATTCATTTTCCTGGTGATGTTTATTGGAATACCGTGTTATTTTCTCCTTGAAGCATCTTGTCTTTTTGCTAATGGCACCTTTATAATAAAGGATTGATCTGTTGCCACTGTATGCTGGTCTCTTATTTTTTGGTTTGCATTGATTTCTATTGAGACCTCGCAGCTGCCATACTCACAGAGGTTTCTTCAGATATAGCTGTCATATGCCAGCATCAGTAAATGTTTTCATCACCCCTGAACCAGAAGAAGTGTATTTGACATACTCCTACAATTTTACTAATTTATCTAAACAATGAAGAAGTACTGCTATTCAGTACACACACATACATATGATTATATTTAATTTATATTGACTCAATAAATTGGTAGATACTACAGTGACTACAAATGGTCAAAGTTCAGTTAGTCAAAAAATAAATAAATAAAAATTAATAATCAATGTTTTATGCAGACGAGCAAACCACCATGCACTCCCATACTAATAATACATACCAACTCAGAGATTGGAAAATAGTGGGGAAAGGGCAAAATCCCACTCCCTACTGTGTAGCAATTCCAGAAAACAAATGATGGCATCCTTTAATGAATTGGCTTCCCAACTAAATGTTTGGGGTATGAATGTGCGAGCAAACACACTCACTCATATATATATATATATATATATATATATATAAATAAATGTTTATATATATATATATATATATATATATAGAGAGAGAGAGAGACACACACACACACACACACACACACACACACACACACACACACACACACACACACACACACACACACACACACACACACACACACACACACACACACACACACACACACACACACACACGTAACAGTTCAGCTAAAAATGTACATTGCTGTCACTATATGTTACTGTAATGTGTAAGAGATGGATAACTTACTATATAACTGTGGTTTTCAGTCTTGTACCTCTGAAACTCACCTGGCTAGCTGGCCCATCCAATGTTGTTGCAGGCTGTCATACTTATATCAGCACTGCTGTCCTGACCAAGGGATACCTGTCACTGAAAATGGGTGATCCTCAAGCTCAGTCTAAATATCTATTTTTCCAAGCCCCAGAACAGAGGCCTGCTCCAACTTCTGAAGATGCAGCTCCTATGGCAGGTACAGGAGGATTTTAGTCTCTTTATTAGACCAGCTTGGGACATGACCCTGGGTTTTCATGAATTCCATGCTTGAGGTCCAGCTTCAGACTGAGATGAACAAGCATGAACCTACGAGTATAGGGGTATAAACTTCCCCTTCTAGGATGTGACATAACTCTGCCCTGCTCATGCACTTTGCTACATATGGCACCTTTTAAAAACTTCCAAGCTGGACATTTTTGTGAAGAACATAACATTTTTTATGTCAGGCAGTATGCACTTCATATTATTTATTTATTTATTTATTTATTCTTTGCATAACTAAAAGTAATTTTTCAAGAATTCCATTTTATTCTTCTGTTGGCAACACATGAAGATGATTTAGATGCAGAAAAAAAATGTTTCCTGTCGCAGAACTGGGAAAGTTAAAGAATGCTTTTTGAATGAGAATTTCAGTACATTTGTCGTTTCACAGTTTTTTGTTTTTCTTTTGGCAGGATGCCACTGCCTAAATAGGGACTGCCATGTGTACTCTACAGTCTGAGTTGGTTAAGGCTGGTTATAAAAAGGAATAAGAATGCAGAGGAATGCATACAGTAAGTGCACATACAGCACACACACTCTAGAATTGTGCTGGTAGCCTGAGACTTGCATGGCATATATGAATGTGCATGTACAAATAAAGCTGTCCATGAAGGCATATTTACCAGTGTGTGCTTCAGTGCAGCTCATATATTTAAGTGTGACTAAGCTTCATTTGTAAAATTTACACCAGTCTTTTTACAGTCCACCATTTTCAAAGCCACTAGACTCCAAGTTTATAGTTTAATTGAGGAAAATTACAGGCTACTTGAAAAAGTTTAGAAATCATAATGTTATTAGTTTGTCTTTTCAGCTTTTCTCGGTTAGGGGTTGACACATTGGAACTCTGGTCGCTAATGATTGGCAGTCGATTTTTATGGTGCCGAGTTGCCAGCCCGATGCTTAACCTTCAGCGAAGGCACGCCATTCACGCATATCTTTCAGAGGCCACTCGACCGCGGGGAGGACATGCAGACTCCACACAGAAGGCATTCCAGCCGAGAATCAAACAAGAGCACCTCTTGCTGTGAGGTAACAATGCTACCGCTGTACCACCGCGGTATTCAGAAATCATAATGTTATTAAAATCAGTAAAAAGACAGTTAGCAGTGCATTTTACTATGAAATCTTCCTGATTAGCCTCTTATGTACTGGTAAGGTAGGGAATATTGCAATACTTGTCTGGTTGGGAATATACAGTGTGCCATTTTCAGTGGTTTCTACATCTGGGAGCTAACTGTAGACAATGGATTATGGAACATGTCCAGGACCACACTACAGACCAACTTCCTGTAACTAAAGAATGTCATACACAATAAAGTAATCTTTAATAACATACAACAACAAATTAATTAATCATTATGACATGCACAATACATTAATCATTAATTACATACACAATAAATGAATTATAAATTAATTATTAATGACAAAAAAGGTAATCATTAATGACATGCACAATAAATTAATCATTAATGACATACACAATACATTAATCATTAATGACATACACATTAAATTAATCATTAATGAATTACAGAATAAACTAATTATATATTAATTAATCATTGATATACACAAATTAATTAATCAGTACTGACATACACAATACATTAATTATTAATGACATGCACAATAAAGTAATCATTAATGATATATACAAATCAATCATTACTGACATTTATTTATTTATTTTATTTATTTATTTTACATTTGTTGATTGGGATTATCTGACTGAGTTGAAGAGCTCTTTTTTAGCGGAGGCCTGGGGAGAAAAGCTCCAACATATTATACAATTTTCATTATAAATTAACATTAAACAGCAATGTTACAGGATTATTACAAGGCATTAAGTAGCAATACAATGTTATACAGTGTCAGTAATCAAGAGTATAGTATAACTATTTCAAGATGTATAAAAAGAAATATGTCATTAAGATGAATATAGTTTTTGGGGTAAGTGGTTACAAAACCCCAGTTTTATCATAATATAGTTGCATGAATGCAAGACAATTACAATAGAATGTTTCTCTGAGATGATTTGCTTAATAGATTTTAGAAGACAGCAGAACGAGTAGTCAAGGAAGATTAGAGAGAGCTGGTGAGAAGAGTGAGTTAAGGGCAGAAAGTAGGTTAAGGTATGAGAAGTAGAGGATGTTTAAAGAGGGAGAGTGCAGTAGCAGGACCAGTAACTTTTAAGGTGCTCTTTGGTGGTTGTCTTAAATTGTTTAGGGATGTGTAAGGGTCCTGACTTCTAGTGGAAGCCTATTCCAGGCAATAGTGGGGTGATAGCTGTACATGTTGCGTCCAAATTTAGACTTGGGTTTGTAGATTTGTAGTAGGTCTTGGTTATAGCTTCAGAGAGGTCTGGAGGGAGAATAATGGGAGATGAGCAAAATCCCAAAAAGGGAAGGCAGCTCTGATCACTATTAGCAAAAAACTACGGGCACTCATAAAATCGTCTAAGGCCAGCTTCGAGAGAAAAATTGCACAGGACACTAAGGATAATCACAAGGTTTTCTTTAGTTATATTAGGAAGCTGGGTGGGAATTCCCAGATATGCTCAGAATTAGTCCAAAATAACAAAAAATACACCAAACCCACAGACACTGCCAACATCCTAGCTGACAGGTTCAGTGCAAACTCCCTCTCCTCCCCACCAAAAGGGCAAATATCTATCCCAGCAGAGTGCTGCCCCCCTGACATCTCAGATGCTCAGGTAAGAGCCGCCCTCTCCAAAGCAAAAAACACAGCATCATTGGGACCAGACGGTGTCCCGGGCTGCATCCTACATGAACTCCAAGAAGAGCTAAACCCAAACATAAAACTACTGTTCAATCTCAGCCTTACTACAGGATATGTACCCAAAGAGTGGTGTACAGCAACAGTGGTCCCTCTCCACAAAGGTGGTGCCTCAACGGATCTTGGAAACTATCGCCCCATAAGCCTGACTAGCTTGGTCTGCAAAGCTATGGAATGGATCATCATAGACCTCATAAATAAAGATATTGGGGACCTACAGACACTGGATCCTACCCAGTTCGGCTTTGTTAAGGGCAGATCCTGCCTCTTAAGCCTGATCGATTTCTTTGAAACAGTCATCAAGGCCATTGACGAGGGGAAGGTGGTCCACACAGCCAACCTGGACCTCGCAAAAGCCTTCGATACAATACCCCACTTGGGCATCATAGATAAGCTCACCAGCTTAAATATAAACCCCTATGTCACTAGATGAGTTGCAAGCTGGCTCAAGGACAGAACTCACATGGTTAAAATTGCTGGAGCCATGTTAGACTCCAAACCTGTTACAAGTGGCATCCCACAAGGCTCAGTCCTGGGACCTCTCTTGTTCGGTATATATTTCTTGGAGGTACAGGCCAACATGGAAGGACTGTGGCTGACCAAGTTCTCAGATGACTGCAAACTAGGCGCCATAATCGACTCTCCAGCCGACACAAGCATCCTACAAAAGGGCCTCATAGAAACAGACAACTAGTGCCAGAGCCATGGACTCAAGCTAAACGCCAAAAAGTGTATAGTCATCCCCTTTGGCAAAAACAAAGTGCCCACAAATTACCACATAGGTGGTAATCCATTAAGTATGGAAGAAGTAATTAGGGACCTGGGGACGCAAGTTGATAGCAATCTCTCATTTGAAAACTACGTGGCCAAAGTGGTTAGAAAAACATTTTATATAGCCCACCTAATCATAAAGGGATTCACATCTAGATCAGGGGAGGTCATCGTGCCTCTTTACTCATCCCTCATCAGGCCCATAATTGAGTACAATGCCCCTTTTGGGATGTACCTTACCAGACACCTGCAGCAACTGGAAAGACCCCAAAAGTACCTCACCAAGAGGATCAAAGGACTCAAACAGATGCCATATGCTGCCCGGTTAAAGAATCTCCAGCTCTACTCAGTGGCATACCGCCTGCTCAGAGGCTATCTGTGCCTGATGTATAAAGCCATGTCCAACCCGGAATTAATGGACATGCTGCACCTCAGAAAATCCAAATCCCATCGAGCTACATGCTCGAGACTTGAACCTCAGCACTGAAATAAATAGGACATGCTGGAGGGACAGATTTATAACCCAGAGGCTCCCTTCACTCTGCAATAAAATCCCAGTCCAGGTTAGGCAGAGTCCCTCATTGACTATCTTCAAGAGGAATCTTGATGAGTGGATGGAAGATTGTAGGTTTACCCCGGGTATCACTTCTGTGTCACTGTTAGACAGAGGCACAGTATACTAACCTCGAAAAATGGCATAGCAAAATTCATTTAAAATGGGTGGCGAAAGCCAAGCACACTCTGGCTAGGTTTATAAATGCCCTAGGGCAAATAGCCTAGTATGAACCTATGAACCTATGAACTTATGAGAGGGGATAGTGCCGGGCAGTAGGAAGGCTGGTACAGGATAGAATGGATGATCTGGAGCTGAGAGAAAAGAAGCTGGTGTGGTAATTCAAGCCAGTTTAGGTGTTTTAGAGAGAGACAGTGATGGGATTTGTAGGTTTGTTGGGAAGCAAATCTAGCTACTTTGTTGTAGGTAGAATCGAGTTTGGTCAGGAGTGCTGAGTTAAGATTTGTGAGAATTTGAGAATTGTACATTAGACTAGGTAGAAGGTAGGTAAGAGAGAGAGTAATCTTGGCTTTAGAGGTAAGGAATTTCTTGTTATGGTAAAGGAGCTCTAGTTTTGAATGAGTCGTTTTGATGCAGTTATTAACATGCAAGTCAAATTTAAGCTGATCATCAATGGTTACGCCTAAGAGCTTAGTACTGGATTCTACCTAAATGGGAGTGTTATTAAGGGACTGCATGGAAAAGGAGGGTTTAATATTGTTGAACATTTTAGGTAGGAAGAGTAACAGCTTTGTTTTTTTAGGGTTAAGGATAAGCTGGTTGTTGGAGAACCATGTTTCAACTAAGTTAAAAGATGCCTGTGTAGCTGATAAGAGCTTAGAGAGAGAGTTGGCTGTGATGATGACTGCAGAGTAATCTGCGTATTGCACTAAAGATGACTGAGGACAGGAGGAATAGAGCTGATTAGTAAAGATATTAAAAGGTAAAGGTCCTAGGATAGACCCTTGCGGTACACCCATTTTTACAGGGAGAGGAGGGGAGAGTGTAGAGTGCCATCTCACTGATGGAGATCTATCAGTTAGGTAGCTCGAGAACCATGCAACAGTATCAGAGGAGAAGTTGAGGTTATGCAGTTTGTGCGGCAGAAGAGAGTGTGAGACAGTGTTGAAAGCTTTTGAGAGGTCGAAGAATAGGCAATAAATAAGCTTATGGTCGTCCATGGCTATATAGATAGTGTTGAGGAAGGATAATAGAGCTGTAGTGGTGCTATGTTTGGGTCTGAAGCCATGTTGAGTGGGTGAAAGCTTATTTTCCTGTATTAGATACTGCATAACTTGTTTATGAATACATTATTCTAGTACTTTAAGGAGAGGGGAGAGGACAGTGATAGGTCTAAAGTGGAAAATATCAGAGGAGTTACCTCATTTGTGTATAGGTAGAGTGTAGCATTGTTTTAATTTAGAGAGTAGAGTTTTGATGTAGCTACAAGCTTGAGGGAGAAGGTATTTGAGGAGATAGTATTAGGACTAGGTTCAGAAAGGTTGGAGATGTTAGTAGTAGGGGAGTTTCTGTTAGGGTTCATTAGCTTACATATTGAATCGATAGAATAGGTATTGAAGATAGTGGCAGTTTCTTCAGATGTCTTGTCTGGGCATGGATTGGGGGAGCTAAGATTACCTGGATGCAATATTTGGTTAATAGAGTTCCAAAATTTTTTAGGATTATATTTTAGGGCTCTGGGAGATTTGTTACAGAAGTCCTTTTTATCTTTGTTTATGTATTTTTTGTTAGATTTCTGAGTTCTTTATATTTTTGCAAGTCTGCAGAGAGCTTAGTTTGTGACCATTTTTTCCATACAGACATGCACAATACATTAATCATTAATGACATGCATAATTAATTAACCATTAATGATGTACACAATAAATTAATCATTAATGCCATGCACAATAAATTAATCATTACTAACATACACAATACATTAATCATTGATGACATGCACAATAAATTAATCATTGACATGCACACTAAATTAATCATTAATGACGTACAGAATAAATTAATTATACATTAATCATTAAAGATATACAGAAATTAATCATTGCTGACATACAGAATACATTACTCATTAATGACATGCACAATAAATGAATCATTAATAACATAAGTTAATCTTTACTGATATATACAATACATTAATAAATCATGACATGCACAAGACATTAATCATTAATGACATACGCAATAAATTAATCATTAATGACATAATTAATAAATTAATCATTGATGACATACACAACGTATTAATCATTAATGAAATGCACAATAAATTAACCATTACTGACATACACAATACAGCAATTAATCATGACATGTACAAGAAATTAATCATTAATGACATACACAATAAATTAATCATTAATGACATAATAAATTAAGCTAATTAATCATTGATGACATACACAATACATTAATCATTAATGGCTTGCACAATAAATTAATCATTAATGATGTACACAATAAATTAATTAATCATTAATGACATACACAATAACTTAATTAATCATTACTCTACCGCACACTTACAGCAAACCATTATAGGCCTATTTTACTAAGAACAATCTCACACACTGCAGAAGGGACATGCGTAAGAGATTCACTAGTGCAAAGAAAAGACAAACGCAGAACACTGAATTGATGCTTCACTGAGCTTCTGCTACTATTTTAAATTATGCAAGGAAACGCACGAGTGAGTGCTACTTAAAGTTATATACCTGTGAGGAAAGTGTAATTGTTTCCTAACATGTATTTCAGGCTAGAAAATATTGCAACAGCAGAGATCCAAACACAGGAGAGACAATGTCAGCCTGAAGAGAATCACATCATCATGGTTTCTCTGAGAATATATGGAAAACATCTCTTTGGAAAAGGAGGGCCAAAGCAGGTAGAGCAATCTAAGGCATGGTATCAAGTAATAGCTGACATAAATGCTGTAGAGGGAAGTATCTACACCTTGCCACAGTGAAGGAAAAGAGGTAATAACATGGTGGGACATGCCAGGACAAAGGTTAAGCAGGATGCAATTACCCATAGCAGCACTGGTGGTGGACCTGCTACACACATCCTCTAACACTGGATGAGGAGTGCCTTCTTTCTGTAAGAGGTGATGTCTTTGATAAAGATGAAGATGCTGTAGGAATCATTTGAGGTAGTGTTTACACCAGTACTTTCAAACACTTACATCAACTGTGCAATCAGTCACTTTGGAATGTTTGTGTCTAAATGGCTTTAGTAATTTCTACTTAGATGTAGTTAGCATGAGCTTGCACACATATAATTCTTACATGTTTTATCCTTATATCCTCCATCATTGTCAGCTGTAGCACAGACTCTACAGATACTTCATGCTAAGTGTGCACATCATACCTTTAAAGAAAATGAATTCTGTTACAGGTCATATTAATCCCATCTTGACATATTTCTTCACAGGGTCAGCACCACAAAAAAACACATCCTGTGGATCACACAGTAGACTGATGTCACCAGCAGAATGGCTGTTGATGATGGTTCCATAACACTTATACTCATGACAAAGCCAGAGGACACTGGCACACATTGGAAAAGGGTACTGGCAAGGCTTTTCCCCTCAGCATGTAGGTAACTCTGGTGGCAGTGGAACATGCTCACACACTCACCACAGTGAGGAAATGACAATACAGTGACAGGGATGCCTAGCTCGGATGTATATTATATTATATGCCCAAAGAGACTTTTCTTCGAACATATAATCATCGACACCTAAAGAGCAAATGCTCTAAAGCGTGAATGGCCATGTCCGGAAATTTTATCCTCAGGAAAAAATTCACGGGGCCGTACACAAAAAACACAAACTTCACCCACCACACCCACCCTAACTAAATATACCAACTCCAAGATCGCTCTACATTGGGGAAAAGGGCATTTCCTGATAATGGCCAATAGAAATTTTTCCCGAGGAAAAAAACTTGCAGATGTGGCTGTTCACGTTTTAGAGCGTTCACTCTTTAGGCATCAATGATTATATGTTCAAAGAAAAGTCTCTTCGGGCATATAATATAGACCCACATAGCTCAAACCCTTGATAAAGAGACTACCTTTCTGAAAGTAGCAGTACCTACAGTTATACCTGTACACAGATGTGCCAGGTTAAAACATATTTCACAGTTAACTACAGAGACATGCTAGGCCTTGTCTGCGTAGCACCAAATGTGCTGTGACATAATTGAAACTCAGGCTACTGCCACTGAGAGTGGGGTAGAGATGGTTAGAGTATTGTTTGGTTTTCATAATGAAATTCACCAGTACATAGGAATGGTGAAGCCCAGGGACAATACCACAGTGATCCGTATGCACACATGGCACCCATGTCAGCCTCCATGCACTCAATAGTAAGAACTTGCCAGACACATAATGGGGACACAGCTGGACGTGGATGAAGAAGTGTCCACACACATGGTAGACAAGTTAGCTGGCCACCAGGTACATCACAGTAAAGTGCTACAGGCATTCATGATGATTTCCATAATAAGAAGGCAATCAGGACTCATTAGACTTCCATAACACATTATTTAACCGCTGAGTCAAGGTCTAGGCCCCACAGATCTGTTAGGGCAATATCAAAAGGTTTCCCTGCATCCAGTAGATCCCATCATTGAAGCAACTCAACAAGAAGCTCACATGCTAACGCTTATGATCTTTGAGGCCATCCCTTACACTGTCCTTATAGTACATTGTGTAACACCTTTCAAATCTAAATAAAATGTTGTATATTAGCAAAACTGACAAAGTACTCACCCATAAGTCACTTTTTAGACAAAACCAATGCTGATGGTTTGTATCTGAAAACATTAAAATGACAAAACACATCAAAGTTAGATTTCATTTTTGCAAGTGAACAGGTAAATTCATCATTTTAATTAACATCAGTACTTCAGTCAAAGCCTACTAATATAGCTAGCACTCATGTCACTGTACCCTCAATACTGTACAAATGATGATGGTTAATAACTTATCTAAACAATTTTTGTGTGTAATATAAGGAAAACTGTCTGATGTACAGTGTAAATTGACCATGCACTACTTAGCATAGCCCTCAAGTGACACTGCATGCATCAACTCTTACATGTGCAATGCTTCACTGTTAGGAAGTATATGTGCGACACCACCTCTTTGCTAAAGTAGCTGATAAGTTATGACTGGTGGCAGTGGTAACTACCTTATAGTCTGGGCAGAAGGGGGCATAGCTAGTAAACCTGTGCCAGCCTTTCCCAGGTGTGTGTGTGTGTGTGTGTGTGTGTGTGTGTGTGTGTGTGTGTGTGTGTGTGTAAATCAAACCTCAAAGAGTGTGTACATCAGCTACTTGGGCAGGGACATGAAGCATTGGTTGGACAGAGAGGGTGTTTGGGGTCTTGGTCACTCAGTTGAGATCTCAACTCTATAGCTGTGCCAGTGGGGAGTCTTACTGGGGATCTGAAGAAAGAGGGAGAAAGCAGCCCCAGACTGACTGCGGTCTCTGCGTCCTCTTAAGGGAAATTGCACTTGATGCAGAGAGCTGCATCTAGAAATACTGTGTGTGTACCTGTTATCTTCATAGTAAACATCCCACCACAGGTGTCAGTGGTGAGGGTTGATGCTCTTTGATTACTGGTTGACAGATGTGGGTCATCACACATGCTACTGCCAGATCCCTGCATGATCATGTTGTGCAGAATTCATCAAGCAGTAACTAATCTGAATGCAGTAACAAGGTCGTTCTGCAGGGCTCCCTGACTTGTCCAGGCAACAGAAGTGGACAATGAGCTGGTAAAACACTCGTTCACTGGCTATTTGTGTCTGAAATGGAGTAGTGTTGAAGTGCTGTTCAGCATCTTTCAGTGGTTATGGACAGGAGTCATTAGCTGTGGTTCAAGTGGGTAGCCTGTGTTACCTGGAAACAAGACAGTGAGGCGGGCATATAACAAAACAGGGGGTGATTACTCAATAATATCTATGCCACTGTACGATTCAGAAATTACTATGATTTGCACTTATAAATTAAATAACAATGTGGAATCCTATCATACAAAATAGAAGCAGGAAAGTGAGGTTGTGTGTCAAATATGAGAAAAATAGGCGCTGCCAGGATGCTGGGCTGACATTTTTGTGATATACCTCCATGCATCACACACTACCTTGCAGTTAAAGGAATTGTAACCCTTCCTGTTCAGTACTGCTTCCCATGTGGTCTAGATGGGCCATTCTAGCAACAAGGGTGTGATTTATCACACCAAATGCCTCAAGAAAGCATGCCATTCTAGAGAAGACATTCATGGTATTAGTTTTGTCCTGAGGAAACACAGGAAATAAATATGCTGATCCACATGTAACAAATGTATGTTAGGAACTACTGTAGTATTTTCACAGTTGCAGCTTATGAGATACCCTAGTGTGTCCCCAGTTTGTCTCTGGAATGTCCCCATGGCAAGTATAATGAGAGCTATACATACCTTGGTATCCACAGGTATAGGATGTTTTTTCATTCTCTGGTGCCCATCTGGGGACACTTAAACTCACCAAAGCCTGCATTATATCCCTGTCTACTTTAAACCTGTCTAATATTTCTTGCTCTGCAAAGTTCAGATGGGCTAGCCTTTGCCTATCTCTTCTTCTTCTCTGCCAGTTAGCACCACTTTATGTAGTTTGCTTTGACTTGACCAAAAGTGACATCTGTTCTTGTCTTCCATAATATGCTGAGAAGAAATCCCCCTCCATTTCACTACCAACAATAACCTGAGAAGCAGAACCAACCTCAGAAGTAGAACCCAAATTACCCATTCAATGTAAAATTGCACCTATGCACCGCTGTGGTTGTCAGTCACTACAGATACATCTCAGTACCTCTGAGGCAGGAAAAGAAGAGTTGCAACAATTAGCATGTTATTCTGCAACGTAAAAGGAAAAAAAGAAGAAATGCAACTAAAAACAACTCTATAATGAATTTAGTGAAGTAACTCAGGATGAGGCTTTGGTTAAACAATTTATTCATTTATTTTATAAGACCAATAATTATGAACTGAATGAAAACAAAATGTTGCTCAATGGGACATGTATTTTGTTACTGAATTCAATGTATTAACAAAGACTACAATAAAATTAGTAAAGGGGTGTGGCCTATTATATCTGGAGATTTAGGGAAGTCAAGTATGTAAGTAACTCCCGGAAAATGTTATATAAAAGGGGTAGGATCTTATCTGATATGTTGATACATAACTATTTTGTATACAAGACAGATGTGCACTTGGGGAGTGTTTTACAAAATACAGGTATGTTCCCATGCCAGAACTGTTTTGGGCCAGACTCATTAATCCTACACTAAGTGTACACTTATCTATATTCAAGAACATCCATGCCACATTTGTTGTGTTTTCTAGTCACTCAGAAAGATTACATGTGTACATGTAGTCTACACTTTGTGGTAACCTTTATGAACCCCCCCCCCCCTTAATATTAAAGGCTGCAAGAAAAACAGCAGGAAAGTAAAATTGGAAGGAAGAATGTGTGAGTTATGCTTGTGTTGTCTGTTCACTCAGAACGGTGTACACTTAGTGTAGGCGTTAATGAATACCAGGTCTTTTCCTTAAGTCAGTGAATTATTATTTATCCGTACTGACGTGTTTTCTTGTCGTTTTAGGCAGATGGCTTATGCTTTAACCTATTCATATGGGTTGTTTTATGATGGAGAGATGATGGGAAAGTTTAATGACAGATTCAAAAAAATACCTTAGGGATATACTCTCAGGCAGAATGGTTGAACTTTTTTTAAGGAGCACAATAAAAATCCTGAAGTATTGTTGGCTACTATTTTAATAAAAATGGCTGAAACTCACTTAATTAAACCAAAGATTTTATACAAGGAGAGTTTATCAATTTCAAAGTATGGGACTCTGGTACCCAAATGATTAAATATTTGAAATTGATGTCTCTAAATTATATCGTATTGTATAAATAGTTTAATTTCATATTGTAATGCCACTTCCAATGAAGGCTGTAAGCCAAGACTCTAGAAGTTTTTCAAGTGTGTAATGGTTGTTTATGGTATAATAAAGAAAACTTGTTTTTGAGTTATATTTATTCAAAGACTGTTGCTTCTATTGGCCAGAGGATTATTTTGCTTTGTTTGTTGATTTTCTCTGCCTGTATAAAGTTGTTGCCTTTGTATTACACTTAGCATTATGCAAAGGCAGTTGGTAGTGCCTTGTATAGATGCAAGTATTTAGAATCTCAATTTTCCATATAAAACCAACCTCTGAATTTTTTTTAGTACTTAGTTGCATGACGAACAACTGATTTGTACATAGAGGGGCACTACGCCATGAGTTCAGACCTAGATTGTAGTCTTTATCCATTTAGCACCCAAGCAAATCAGATGTAAACCCCTCCTGTACCCCCTTCTAGATCACACAATAAGTAACTGGAACCATGGATATGTACTTTCCTACTGTCGCTGTACACAGGTTGGTGGAAGTGGGCATGCTAAGACAATGTAGCAATTTTCTCAAGTATACTGTCGACTACCTAATTCTTAAGCAAACAGATACAGTGTGTAAGAGATGTAGTTACATGATATCATGGGTGGCAAGGCTCTTACATACAGATGCTACTAACACCAAACAGGTTGCCAAAAACACACAAAACCACACTACATCCATCACCCACACCAGAGACCAGGAACATAAAACTACATATGCCGAGTCTCTCGAAAGCTATTAATGTAAACCTCAGTCATCTCAGATGTAAACATAGCAATAAGTACTCTCAGAAACCTTGAAAATACTCAATTCAAGAAGCACCTATCATGGTGCATGCACCCTATAACTTAGTAGCTCAGCTTGTAAGCCCATAAGGCAAACATCTACATAACCAAACATCCTAATCATAGAAGATTCCATTATGAGACAGCCTGAGCCACCACTCACCAGGCTGAGCAAAGAAAGGGTCATGGTCAGCCACACTATGCATGTACTCATGTCCTTGCACCAATAATACACATATGACTCAGTCATACTACACATGTAAGCAAATGACCTGAGGCATTCCTCCCTGGACTATATGAAAAGAGATCTGATAGAGCTGTCGGCATATGTGTCCGAGGCAGGTATGAACCTAGCCCTGAAAAGCATCCTACCTTCATCTAGAATGATGTCACTATATAAACAATAAATAATTGACTTAGCTTCTGGTGTCATTTGAAGGAGGTGCAATTTATATATCTGCCTGGAAGATGGCATGATTGACAATCCTAACTGCTTTGCCAGGGATGACCTGCACCTGTCCCCTCAAGGCTTTTGTATATTGGCAAAAACTTTATTGACTCCCAGTGTGCCTTTTTAAGGTAAAGTCAGTCTACAAAAGCTTCCAACATAGCAAATCAAAATTTGGAAAAATGAAGATATTACAGCTCAGTGTTAGTAGAATAAAAAGAAAACTACACTCCCTACAGGCACTCCTTAACCTCGAGTACATACATATATACATTGTCCTGGAGATCTGATTCAAGAATATTGAGAGTATCCATTCAGTGCAAGGATTCGACACCTACCACACATTCAGACCCACCACACAAGATGACAGCACTAAAGGTGACGATGTCTCTATATTAGTAAAACAGAATTGCTCCTCCAGACATGTTAACCAGGATAATGACTTGGCATTCATCCATGTCCATCATAACATTTACAAAACCTCATATTACATTGTAGTCAACTAAAGGGCCTCCTGTATGACCTCCTTTGCCCATGACTTCTACCTATCTAATATGGAAGTCTTAAGCATTCAGCTAAGCACCATCCTCTTAGGGTACTTCTAATACCCCTTGATTAATTGTGGAATGTGTACATCCCCAGATATTTATACATACTCAGTGAACCAGCAAGTCTGTACTCTGTACCCTACTGAAGGGCAACAAAATCTTGGATTTGATTCTTACTAATATGGGACAGATCTGTTCTCCTCCAAAGGTAACATCTACTGTATTCAAATCAGGCAAAGAAATCAATCATTTTTACCATAAGACTGAAGCCAAAGGCATTTTCCAATAATATTTGCAGATTATCATAAAGTAAATCTATTAAAGCTGAGTGATGACCCGGCAAAATTCAACTTTCCCTTCCACCCTGTGAAATTCTCTACTAACAAATTCTGGGATTATATAAATAACTGCATAAAAACATCTGCCCCCCCCCCCCGAAATAAATACAACACCAAGTTTAAGAATAAATCCTTATGGTGGAATCCTAATATAAACAGGCTTTACAATAAAAGGAAAAAAAATCATTGCATGTAAAAACAAATTAAATTCTGCAAATGCCAAATTCCTGTAACTAAGTCTAACAGAAAACTTTGTTCCCTGGCTAAATCAATCAAAGCTAGACACAAAGAAAAAATAGCCACTCAGGAAAAAGACAATCGCAAACCTTTTTTAACTATATCAGAAAACTCAGAAATAAATTTCAAAACTGCACTGATTTAACAGTAAACAATATCACACACTCTAAGGCTGAGGACATAGTCAATATACTAGTTTATAAATTTAGTTCTACCTTCACTTACCCCCCCTTGTTCAGACCACTTATCAACATCCATACCTCCCACACAAATCTCCCATGAACAAGTCCTCAAGCCACTATCCAAGGCCACATAAACTGCTTCTGTGGGGCTGGATAATGTACCAGGATGCCTGTTGGCTAACCTGAAACATGACCTGTCAAACTCTCCACTGAGGCTTTTCAATATTAGCTTCCAAATAGGGTTTGTAATAAATGAATGGAGAACTGCAGCAGTCATCCCTCTTAACAAAGGTGGGGCATCAACCTTTCCAGGCAACTTAAGACCTATTATCCTGGCCAGCCTCATCTGTAAGGTTATAGGAAGGATCATTATGGAATTAACAAAATGAAGACATAGGTATCTAGCAAGCTATCAACCTGAGCAACTTTTTTTTTTCATCCTTGTTGACTTCTTTGAGAAGGTCAATAAATCAAAGAGTGAAAGAGAAACTCTTCACACCATATATCTGGACCTTGTAACAGCCTTTAACACCATCCTCCATTCAAGTATAATTACTAAACACATGCAGCTAAATATAACTCCCTATGTTACTCTTTGAATAGCAAACTAGCTTACAAATAAAACCCAAGAAATTAGGGTGGGTGGATTTACCTCTAGAAAGAGACCTGTGACTAGCTAAGTACAACAGTACAAACACTAAAGCTTTATATCTGACAAATTTTGCTGATAAATGTAAACTCAGTGCTATCATAAATTCCACAGACAACACCATAATCCTTCATAAAGGCTTTCCACAAATAAAGAGTTGGTGTCAAAAGCACAGCATAAAACTAAATGAGTCAAAGTGCATAATGCATCCTTCAGCTGGCCTGATGGCCTCTTCAACTATCACACAGATAGCACTCTCCTGAAAACTGACCTATACTAGATGGATAGAATCTACTTGTAAAGTCTTTGTTGTCTTTCGGCTTTTCCTGGTTAGGGGTCGCCACAGTGGAACTCCGGTCCGCTAATGATTGGCAGTAGATTTTTCACGAACACCAAGGTGCCAGCTCGACGTCCAACCTTCAACGAAGGCACACCCTTTTACACATGTCTTTTGAACGCCACCCAACCATGGGGAGGACATGCAGACTCCACACAGAAGGCATTCCCCGCACTCCAGCTGAGAATCGAACGGGAGAACCTCTTGCTGTGAGGCAACAACACTACCGCTGCACCACCGCAGAAGTAGAATCAGCTTGTGAAGTATCTCAAGGCTGCTTATTGTCTGAAGATATCTCTTTATTTTTAACTTTTACTTTACAAGAATCTACTTGTAAAGTAAAAGTTAAAAATAAAGAGATGTCTTCAGACAATAAGCAGCCTTGAGAGCCCTACTTTCATTTTTAACAACCTTTCTGTTGTGTAATACTGCAAGTGATCTTTGGACCTTTCCACCAGTGTATTATTTTGGAGAACATGGTACTTCAACAGGTCCCTACTAGTTTTTTTCCCTGTAAGTCATGAAGTTTTAGACTGGTGAGGTTTTTCACCGAGGTTTTCTGAATCAGTACGTAAGCATGAGTAAGCCTGTGTTGGTGAAGGAATTCCAGTGCTGCATTTATTAAAATGACAGTGTCAGCCTGCGTGAGCAGAACTAACAGCTATTGGAATTAACAGTTTTCTCTCTATACACAAAAGGATATCCCAGTTGTTGTTTTTTTTGTCTATGTATATTAACACTATATAATATTGCTATGTTTCTCTGAATTTTGGAAGAGAAGATCTCAATCATTTGATGGAGAGTGGAAAGTTGCTGGCAGTCATAGCCATCTTTTGAGCTACCTATATTTGAATCATATATATATATACACAAATGTATTTTACAAAGGCATTTGTAGCTGAGAACTTTACCATGAGGAAATATAATTAATAAAAAACTGGCATCATTCTTCAGGCAGGAGTCAGAATGGTATTAAAATTCTTGAGGAAATATAATTAATAACAAACTGGCATCACTCTTCATGCAGGACTCAGAATGGTATTAAAATTCTTATGGCAGGTACAAATTATTTGTGAATGCTAGTGTCTCAAAGAAGATGTAGGCCATGGTGGTGCAGCGGTTAGTATTGTCGCCTCACAGCAAGAGGTTCTCCCATTCGATTCTCGGCTGGAGCGCCTTCTGTGTGGAGTCTGTATGTCCTCCCCGTGGTTGAGTGACATTAATGACATGCAGGTAGGTGCGTGCATGAATAGGCGTGCCTTCTTTGAAGGTTGGGCATCGGGCTGGCAACTCGGCACTGTAAACATCCACTGCCAATCATTAGCGGACGGGAGTTCCGCTGTGGTGAGCCCTAACTGGGAAAAGCCGAAAGACAGGTAGTGTTTCAAAGAAGGTATGCAAATTGATGCATATACACCCTGGTTGGCAAATAATTGCATCTAAAAGATTAATAGCACTCTACAAATGTCAGCATTTCAGGAAAAAATAATCAAAAACACAAAAGAAAAATAAATAAATAAATAAATAAATAAGTATCCCCAAAACAGTAAAGTAAAAGAATTCTGAAGCAAAAGATTTGTAAAGCAGCTGTGATTGAATGTTAAGCAATATTTTTATGAAAATTAACTTTTAAAACAGTTGTTTGTGCAGTTAACTGTGGTGTATTAAATTAGACAGCTGTATTCAAAAGATTGTGTGACATTTTATGAAAGAATGGCTACAGAGTTCCAAGAATCTAAATTATGCAGCACTTTGGCATTTCAAGTCACTTAAATTCTTTAGTATGCCATATTTGCAAGACAGCCATGTGACCTTATGTTCTGTGCTGCACAAGGTGAAATAAGGCAGAATCAGTAAACAGAGCAATGTGCAGTCTTATCCAAATGTTCATTTGTGCCAACAGTCCTCAAAGAATGTGAGTAGGCAGACTTTTATACTCTTAACTAGAGCAACAACTCCACTCTGTCACGTCTTTAGACAGGGCTGGGATACATGCCAACAGGACTTTTTAAAACACTGATTTATGTTGCAGAATTCCTGAAAGAGAGAACCTATTATAGACTCTATATCCTACTTTGTTAGCACACAGGCACACTAATATCTCGTATTGTAATTTCTGTACTGATTATGGTTTAGTACAACTACAAAAATAAATGCATACAATAAAGAGAGGGAAAACAAACAATGGTGTCTCAGTATATCATGATTATCACAGTAGTCCTGCTTGCAGTGCTATTGTATTACTTTGCAGCTACAACAAACCTTACTTTCATCTTCATTTCATGAACAGTAGTTTGAAACTGCACAGCGTTTGAAGTACACCAGCATTTTATTAGGTGCTGATTGGAAAGTGGTGAGAACTGATTTATGCATATCTTATATTTTTTACACTGTCAGAGACTTGAACATCATGCATTTAACTTTTGTTATATTTCCCAACAGAAAACCTAATTTGGTTTAGTATGAGTATTCTCAGGGGCATTGATGCATTCCGTCTACTATGGTGATAAGGTACTGAATTTCAAGCGGATAAAAGGGAACGAGGATGGCAGTCTACACCACTCAGAAAAGATGTTCTTCTGACACAGAAACATGTCTTTTGCAAGGAATCTGAATGAAACCCTCAGTCACCCCAGATAATCCAAAGGAAATAGCACATAACACAATCCCCCCCAATCATTACTAGGGATCTGCCCCTCAAAATGCACTCTCTCGAGGCACTCCTAAAAATGGAGAACATCGATATCTGTGCAGTAACTGAGACCTGGTTCATGGCTCCAGAGAGCACCCCTGCAATACCAGGCTACAATGCTTACCACACCTTTCGGCCACAAAACCAAGACCGAAACACTAAAGGTGGAGGAGTGTCCATATTCACCAAGGATATTCACACCTCCAGGCTAGTTGCCCAACACAATGCATCTGAAATTCTCCAGGTGCAACTAACACTAGGTAAGACTACAATCCAAATTGTAGCTTGCTACAGATCCCCCACCATGCCCCAAGATTCTCACTACACCTTTCTAAACAAACTGGAAAATATTAAGATACAAACAAACACCCTAATACTGGGTGATTTCAACTACCCTGCCATTAATTGGGAAAACTATTCGGGTAGCAACTCCTTTTCCCAACAGTTCTTGGAATTCATAAATTCCAATGCCCTGGATCAACTAATACATTGTCCCACCAGGGGCTCCAATATCCTAGACCTGGTCATTACCAACATGGGAGATAGATGTTCCACAACAGTGGTCATCCCCGTCATTGGTCAGGTCTGACCATAAGCAAATCACCTTTGACATCCACATCCCACCCCCACCCCCCCAGTAAGGAAACCCCCTTAAAAAAACTTCACTAAAGCCAACTTCATGCTACTGAAGTCAGAAGTGACAAACTTCACAACACCCACGCAGATGGGATCTGGAAGTTTGACTGCAGAATCCTACACTAAGGCACTGTACGAGCACATCCACTCATGCATGAATCGTGCCATCCCAAATAGAACCAAGATGCTCTTCTCCAAAAAAGGAAGCCAATCTGGTGGTCCCCTGCTATAAACAAACTATACAACAGAAGGAATAAACTGTTGCAGAAAAGAGGAAAATCCCAGGATGCAAAAAACTCCCTCACCAGCCTCAGTAAGAAGCTGAGATCCCTCATAAAATCCTCAAAAGCTAGTTACAAAAATAAAATTGCCAAAGATTCCAAAGACAACCATAAGGAATTCTATAGTTATGTCAAGAATCTAAATGGCAATGCTCAGATCTGCTCTGAGCTACAACAGAATGGCATTAAATATACTGATCCCAAGGATATTGCCAATATCCTGGCAGATTGATTTAGTGCCATCTTCACCCCCCCTCTCACCCTCTAAAGAGCCCATCTCAATACCAAAAGATTGCCAAATTCTGATAATCACGGCCACACAGGTAGAAACCACACTCTCCAAAGCTAGGAATACAGCATCCATGGGACCAGATGACATCCCAGGTTGTGTAATACATGAACTACAAAATGAACTGGCACCTCACCTAAGTGTCATGTTTAATCATAGCCTCATCTCAGGCTTCGTGCCCACTGAGTGGTGCACAGCTACAGTTATCCTGCTCCACAAGTGAGGATCCACCTTTGATCCTGGGAACTACCGTCCCATCAGTCTGACAAGCCTTATCTGCAAGGGCATGGAAAGCATTATCATGAAACTTATAAACAAAGACATTGGCAACCTTCAAACACTGGACCCCACCCAGTTTGGGTTTGTTAAGGGCCGATCTTGTTTCCTGAATCTGATTGACTTCTTCGAATCAGTTTCTAGAGCTGTGGACAAGGGTAAGGTGGTCCACACAGCCTATCTGGACCTTGCCAAGGCCTTTGACACCATCCCCTACTCTTGGATCATACATAAACTTACTAAGCTCAGCAGAAATCCCTACGTCACTCGATGGGTTGCCAACTGGCTTACTGACAGAACCCAGACTGTAAATGTAGCCGACTCCAAATCCAGCTCCAGACAAGTGACAAGTGGAGTACCTCAGGGTTCAGTCCTGGGACCACTCTTGTTTGGCATCTACTTCTCTGAAGTACAGGCCAACACTAAGGGACACTGGCTAACAAAGTTTGCAGATGACTGCAAACTGGGAGCCATTATTGAATCCCCAAATGATGTGGATATTCTACAAAAGGGCCTTACAAAAACAGATGCCTGGAGCCAGAGCCATGGGCTCAAGCTTAATGCCAAGAAAAGTATAATTATCCCCTTTGGAAAAAAAAATGTACCCATGAATTACCACATAGGTGGCAGGACACTAAACATCGAAAGTGTGATGAGAGACTTAGGGACACAGGTGGACAGTGGTCTCACTTTCAATAACCACATCGCCACAACAGTCAGGAAATCCTTCTGTGTGGCACACCTCATCACTAAGGGGTTTTCATCCAGAAAAAAGGAGGTCATTGTCCCACTGTACTCATCCCTCATTAGACCCATTATAGAGTATAATGCCCCATTTGGTATGTACCTCACAAGATATCTGCAACAGCTGGAAAGGCCACAGAAATACCTCACTAAAAGAATCACAGGCCTAAAGCAGATGCCATATGCTGACCATCTAAAAAAACTCCAGCTATACTCTGTGGCATATTGTCTACTCAGAGGCGATCTCTGCTTAACATACAAGGCCATGTCAAACCCTGAGGTGTTGGACATGCTCCACTTAAAGAAATCCCAATCCCTCAGAGCCACACACCCCAAGGATCTAAACCTTGTCATTACAATGAACAAAACATTCTGGAGGGATAGGTTTCTGACCCAGAGACTCCCCATACTCTGGAATAGACTGCCCATACATGTCAAGCAGAGCACCCCATTGGCCGTCTTCAAAAGGAACCTTGATGATCAGATGGGAGATAGGAAATTCACCCCAGGGATCATGTCAGCCGCCCTGCTAGACTGGGGTCCAGAGAATTAAATATTGTGGGAAGAAATATCCAGGGAATTGTTACAGCTAGGCTTTCATAGGCCCTGGGGCCGATAGCCTAGTACTAACCTATGAAGCTATGAACCTATGAACACATCATCAATGCATTTTCCAAGGTCAGAAACCCTGCATCAATGGGCCCCGATAATATCCCTGGATGAAACATGACCTCTCTGGTTCACTTGAATCATTTTTCAACTGGAGCCTTCAGTCAGGTTTTGTGCACAAGGAATGGAAAATGGCTGCAGTCACTCCCCTGTATAAAGAAGGTCCAACCACTGATTTAGTTAACTACAGGCCCATAAGTCTTACCAAGCCCATATATAAGGCTATGGAAAGAATCATCATGGGCATGATACATGAGGACATAGGTAAACTGCAAACACTGGGCCCATCACTCTTTGGATCTGTTAAAGGAAGATAATGCCTATTAAATCTGGTGGACATTTTTAAGAGGGTCATCAAAGAATTGGATGAAGGTAGGACTTTGCACACAGCTTACCTCGACCTGGCCAAGGCTTTTGATACAATACCCAGCTCAGGCATTATAATCCAGCTTAATAATTTAGATATAAACCATTTTATCACATGCTGAATAGCCAACTGGCTCACTGATAGGACCCAGAAGATCAAAATAGGTGAGGCCACCTCTACTAAGAGGCCAGTCAATAGGGGAATCCACAGGGCTCACTACTAGACCAGTTCCTTTTTGGCGTCTATTTCTGCGAAATGGAAGCAAATTTTGAAGGTTTTTGGCTGACTGAGTTTGCAGATGATCGCAAGCTGGTATTTATCATCAATTCCCCTGCAGACACTAGCATTCTTCAAGAAGGTCTATCTCTGACTAACAAACAGTGCCAGAATCATGGTCTTAAACTGAATGTTAAGAAATGCATACTTGTACCCTTTAGGAAGTCTACAATCCCAGCTATTTACCATGTTGATAATACACCGCTAAAAGTCATCCCAGTGGTCAGGGATCTGGGTATGCTGATAGATAATAGGATTACCTTCAACTACCATGTGGCCACAATGGTGAGGAAATCCTTTTATGTTGTGCAACTTATAAGTAAGGGCATGGCATCTAGGTCTAAAGAAGCCATTATACCATTGTACTCCATCCTTATCAAACCAATCAGGTAAATACCAATGCTCTCTTTGGTATGCACCTAACCAGGCATTTGCAGCAACTAGAGCGACCACAAAGGTTCCTTACAAAAAGAATACAAGGCATAACAAACCTGCCTTATGCAGAGTGCCTTAAAGCCCTTTTCCCTCTGCTCAGTCTCCTATAGATTGCTATGGGGTGATCTATGCCTGGGCTTACAAGGCATGCACAAACCCCCACGCTTATGAATCTCTTACATATTTGTAAGTCAAAGAGTACCAGAAATACAAGGTCTGATCTGAATTTTGTCTGTGACTTAAACAGAACATGCTGGAGAGTCAGATATGTGTCCCAGAGACTGCCTCTCCTATGGAACAGACTTCTCATCCATGTGAAGTTGAGTTTGTCTATTACCCAATTTAAGCACAACCTAGACCAGTGGATGAGGAATAGGAAATTTACACTGGGCTTGGCACCCATGTCCCTTACGGATAGAGGTATCTTTTAAATTCCTGTCCCTCAATCTGAATGTCCTATTTGGATACAGGACAACATTATTCTTTTGGGAAAATTTGGCTTAGAAAGGACTCCCCCAGGTTGCTAGTCTAATAATAATCTATGAATCTATCTCACTGCAGAGAAAAACAAAAAAAAATTTCAAGTGTCCACCAGTAGTTTATTTCAACAAATGTCAATCAAAAGATTATTTCAGAAAATAGTGGTGGCTCCTCTAAACTAATTATCCCATCTTTAGTATTATTCTTCTGAGTGCAGAGAGTAAGTTATCAATGATGTGAGTGGTTAGAAAGCTATATAACAGTGTGCAGTTCAGAAGTGGTTAGAAAGGTATGTAAGGGGTGATTGATTCTGCAGTTCAGAAGTGGTTAGAAAGGTATTTAAGGGGGTTTTGAGGGCGCAGTGCAGAAGTGGCTAGACAGCTATATAAGGAGAGGTTGTTTGAGTGTGCAACATAGACCTGTAATTATTATGATGCAACAGGAAAAACTGCATAGGAAGACCTGACAAGATGAACACAGTGGTGGTTGTCATGTAAGATACCCATAGTCAACTTATCAATGCAGAGGCAGAACCTTTTCAGTTTATTTGTTTAATTATAACTGCCCCTTTTGCTGTTGATATAGATAATGTATTGCTGTGGTATTGTTAATTATGTCTTTCCTGTGCTATTGTGTTTAACATTTGCTAAGAATCTGTAAAATGCTCTGCTGTATTACAGATATAGAAATATCAATCATCTTTGAATTTATTACTTTTAATAGCTGTTGCTCTGCTGTATGATATGTGCTGTCTTTACTTTTGATGATGGCTCTGGCTGTGGGCCTATTTTGCATTGGTCTACTCACCATTGTAACAAATTTAAAGATGGTCAAGGTCCCTCTACCATGTGTTGGTAAGGGCAACTTCATCCTAAATGACAAACAGCAATGTTGCTCGATCAGCATTCTAGGGTGTGCTGAAAAGCATGCATTATTGTGTGAAGAACCTTCACTTTGTCTTAAATTTGGATTAATTCACATTGACATAACTACAAATTGCCACCTTCTAGACTCTTTAGAAGCCAATGCACATTTTTGTTTATATCCCTTCTATTATGCGTTTTGCAATCATCAGAACAAATGGGAAAAGTACACACATGTGCAATGTCATAGGGTACATATTTTTTCAGTATACACATCAGCCAAGTAATCCAACAGACTGTATGACATTTAAGATGTTGTATATCTGCAATAAAAGTGTATAATGATCAACATCTAATATTTAATTCCCCCAGATTTATTCCCTGTGGAGTTACCTTTTCTCAAGAGAAATCACAATTATAACAACTATTATAACATACAAATCATATATTTCTTGTATACTTCCTTCTAGAAGCCACAGTGTACCCTATTTGGTATCTCTTATACCCATGAAGCTTGCTCATTCCTCCTCAATCACCCAATGAATCTTTACACTTCATAGCCTCTTTGTCTGTACTACCAATCTTTCTCTCATGGTGTCATAATTATGTATAAACCTGCACACATATTTCTTCTTGCTAGCTGTCACACTACTCCTACTACACTGGAAACTAGGACTTTCCACCAATGACACTGCAAAGACTCAAGGGTCTCCTTCAGTTTGTAATGCCTAACCACCATTTTCAGAAGCTTTAAATATTCTTCCGTTAAAAACGTTTATTTTCTGCCTTTTCTCTTATCAACCTCAACAGAGTCTGCTACACCTTGTAACAAGATGCGCTACTTCTGGTTTCCCTTGTCCTGTAGTCCATTTTGTTCTTGTCCCTATGACATGAGCCTATTCTGGAGCAGTGGCATCATATCATTCTATCTGCTGTTTTATTTATTAACCATATTCTTTCTTTCTCCTGTTTCACTTTCTGTTCTATCCTCAATTTCCGCTCAATTCTTCCCATCTCCTTATCCAACAATATTGATTCTGATCTGCCAGGCAATCCTGAAAGCACGTTTAAAAATGAATAAGTGCAAAATGCCCCATCCTCCCTTCTCTATTGCTGTATATAACTTATTTATCATGACACTGCCCATTCCTCCAGGGCCCATTTTTCTGCAGCTACTCCTAGCTCCCTCAGGCTAGAGTCTTTTGGAATAATTGGCAGATTCTGTGTAGAATCCAGAGACATAACTAGGTAAAGGGAGTGGCTTCCTTTAGTACAAAATGTTTGGGGGCATGACAGACAAGTACCAATGGTATATAGATGTAGTGATAGAATTGATTTATGAACCAGCAACTCTATTGTGGCTTCCTAAATGAGTGCATTTGCAGTCATGGTAGAAGTACTCAGTGTGAATGTGTGTAATTGTAGCAAGTGAGAGGAAAAAAAAATATTTCTTTTTTTCTTTCTTTCTTTTTTTTTTTTTTTTGGTCTTCAGCTTAACATTTGGGGAGACTTTTTCTGTTTTTCATTTTTCTTTTGGTCCACAACTTAGAGTCGAGGTAGTGCACATTTGGGGAAATGCACATGGCATCAGCTGTGTTACATATGATTTTGGTAGAATCAAGATGTTATTTCAAGGAACCCCCCCATTAGTTTTATTGAATAAATATTCCTTAAGTTGCACAGTTCATTGACACTGAGAAATAAAGCCCTGACTGTGACCAAGGTGACCAGGGTTTGATTAATACCTAGCACTGGGGCAGCCAGATGGGAAGAGATAGAGAGAAAGAGAGAGAGAGACAGGAATAAAGGGATGGAGCCCACATACGACTATTAGGAATAGGATGTGGTGTACATTTACCTATGGTCATCTGTAGAAGGTCTTATTCTCTGGTAGACATCAGGGAAATAGCCATGAAGTGCATCTACATGAGTTGATGGAATACCCTTGTGGATGTGAGGGGTGGTTCAGCATTGACATCCATTACCCGCACAGGGGGTATGGTTTAAAATAAAAATCCAAACCACCCTTGATGGTCACCTTAATGATGGCCTCTCTAAGCTGGCACTCACTTTTGCTGATGAGGGAAAAATATGCCAATTGGCTGAGAGAAGGCTGATAATTGGCAGGCATTGGATGCAAAATGGCTTAAAAAAGAATGAATGTCCTTTAATGGGATGTTGACATTAGGAACATGCAAAGAAAAACACAATAAAGTGATCAAAAGGACCATAAGATACGTCATATGGAACTTTAAGAAGACACAATTCGCCATTCACTTTACTAGATGGTGCCATATGTTCCTCTTGATTTACATAAATGTCTTAAAATTCTGTCTTCCACAAAACTCTAACTTCTAGACTTAGATTCATAAGTCTTTCTATGTTTGGTTTTCAAATCCATCACCCCTTTTTGCTGCCTCTGTCTTATAAGCACTGTCTATGTTTTGTTCCATTCCAACACCATCAAATTCTTCAAAACTGCTCATTGCCACCATGATGATTTGCTTTAAATTCCGTGGCGTGAGATACCACATCACTGGTGAATAACCTAAATTATACATTACCAAGACCTTTGTCTTCAAGACCTCACAACTCCTTTTGATTTATCTTGCTAGCTGCTCTGTTCTTATGTTCATAAGCTGTTATTAAGCATATGGCCAGGAATAACACAATACTGGTGGGAGATTAATAGTTTCCCTACTTGAATATATTATACAAACATAACTCAGGTGAAAATTTCTAAACACCCATCCAGTCATCCAGACTGGTTTTAAAGATGCCAAGGAAGTGCTCTGCTTGATATTTAATGGGAAACTCTTTTTGGGCTCATTACATATTACTAGAATAAACAGTCCAGGCAAAGAATATATCACTATCTGGTCCATCTACTAATCTCCACAATCTCTGATACCCCCATTCACCAGTATTTCTACCTGTCTTTAAATATAACCTGAAGTCCCTCTGATATAACCTGAGGTCCCTCCCAGGATTTCTCCCCAGTTATCTTTTTTGTAGTGATTCTCTAAGGAAAGTATGCCTCACCATGCCGAAAACATTTCGGGTATTGAACAGTACTAACTCGACATTTTCCTAAGTAACAACATACCAGTTATTTACCACTTGACGTCTCTTTACTAGTTTCACTTGAATTACAAGACACTGCCATATGCTTTTGTGAGTGATGCTCCACCCTCATTGAATCAAATTCCTCCATTGTCTGTCAGATCTCCACTAAGGAGCTCAAATGAAGAGTGCTTATTACATATGGGAATGGCAAGCAGGCTCATCCCCTTCTCTTATGCCCCAATCCATTCTCTTCCTGCACAGGAACAACTTGTGGATACCAAGTCATCTGTGTCATAGTACGGATTCTATTCCTCTATGTCAAACACCCGAACAGTTGTCAGGATTTTTGTTGAGCCCTAACTTATGGTGCACTGCAGCAGTTAACAGGCTTGGACTGAATGACATCTTCTGAAAAATGTATACTACAATGCATGCTGTGTTTCAGTTACTGTGAGGGCTGTTTGGCATGCACATGCCAGTCATGGACTTTCACATCTAGCCTTCACTGGGTATCAATACACCAGAAGACCTAGTTGCTTTCCTCACTCAGGATGGATAAGCTGACATTTCCAGCTCATTTCTACCCTCCCCCAGCATTCAGGTTGTTAGATGACTGATTTGTCTGTGCAGCAGTCAAAGATTCACCACTCTATGCAATGAATTTGAACTAAAATAAAAGTTTTTTTATAAAATAAACACCTATTGGTTGATCACATGATTACTGATTAAATAATTTGCAATATTTGGAATAATATCTTTTGCTTTTATAACAATTCCTGAAAGGAATCATACCAACAACATCAGTAGTACATGTTTTCAGTTCTGCAGAGATGTGAAATAAAACTAATTCTTTGACAGCCTAACCATGAAACTGGATGAATTAAAAAGCTATGAATATGGTATACTTGGACTTTAGCAAGGCATTAGTCTGGTACAATATCATAAGCCATCAAACATATTAGAAAGGCTTTTAGTGGTTCAGAGGGTGGCATCATACACAAATAGTGACATCAAGAAGAAAGAGAGGAACAATAAATTGGGCCTTTTTGGATGAAAGGACAGTGATGAATGAAATTGGTAAACAGGAGTCAGTAATAGGGTTGCCTTTTCCAATGTTTTGAACAGAGACAGTGCAGATGGTATGGAAGGAAATATGAGTTAGCTGATGATACAAATTTATCTAACATGCTTAGGAGTCAAAACATTATCAAAAGGATGCAGACACATATCATGCTCAATTCAGTGCAAACATTAAAACAATGTTATGTATAAGCAAAAATTTAGCAAGAAGATGCAGAGAGACCCACAGTAGTAACAAGAAATTAAGGAAGGGACATGTGGCACTAATGTTAAACAATTTACAGTAGAGAGTCAATTATCTGAACTAATTGGGACCTAGGGTAGTTCGGATAATCAAATTGTTCGGATAATCAAACATATAATTGAACCAGATAAAAACTTGTACAATCTTGTTTTTTTTTTCTGCTTACAGGAATACACTTCTCAACCACTCAGTGATTCCAATGGACAGTAAAGAATATTTTTCACATGCAAGCTGGCTACAAGCTCAAAAAACATGCTCAAGCAAATATGTATAATGTTTACATATTCAGATTTTATGATTTTTTCCTACCCAGAAACTTTGGAAGGCTGCTTCTGATAATTGACGTTTCTGATAATCGACATTCAGGTAATTGACTCTCTACTGCATTGTAATGCTGGGGAATGCAGGAGGAGACATAACCATTAGAAATGAAGATATTATTATCTCTCTATGCAAGTCAGTTATAATTTACCAGTTGGGACATTTATTAGCATTTCAACCAAAAGAAAACAAAAAAGCACAATCCTTTACAGAAGAGTTTTAACATTAGACCATAGCTTAATAAGCATAATCTTGAAGTAGGAAAGGAGGTGTCTATGTTTGGGAGATTCTAGAAATTTTAAGTACTTTTAATGAAATCTGCATAACCCAGTTGGGTTCTGTGTTTTCGAATGACTCAACTAAGGATGAGACAAAACAATTCTAAGTTTTAAGTAGATGAGTTGGGGGGACGAATGTTATTTTGGAAAATCAGAGAATGTCAGTGACTGGAACAGAGTTCATGAAGATATAGTCAGTCAAAAGTATTAACAGTGTGTAAGAATGTTAGAGAAAATGTAAGGAAACAAGTATTTTGTAAAATGCTAAGAAAGAAATGAGCTTTATTTTATAATTTTAAGTGTATTTTGCAATTTAAACTGCAGTGAGGGAAACAGTCAAAGTACTCCTTATGGTCTATAATATTTTATGGTTCTATGTTGCTGTTGTAAAAACAGCTTTAAATAAAATGGAAGCAGAAAAATACCACCTGGAGATGTAGCAATGCAAGAGGTAAAACAGAACACTATAGTGCATGACTTCATTACACAGAGCAACTCATGAAGTAGATGTAACATTTATAATTCAGGCAAGAGGAAGATAAAGGACAAGGTGGGTGAGAAGGTTGAGAACACCTGATTTCCTAAGGCAAATGAAAAAATGCTGTACAGGAATGAATGAAAAGTGCAAAGTATGCATTCATTATCCTCTTACAGTAGGTGCAATGTTATGAAATGGTGAAAGTGTGCATTCATTATCCTCTTACAGTAGGTGCAATGTTATGAAATGGTGAAAGTGTGCATTCATTATCCTCTTACAGTAGGTGCAATGTTATGAAATGGTGAAAGTGTGCATTCATTATCCTTTTACAGTAGGTGCAATGTTATGAAATGCTGAAAGTGTGCATTCATTATCCTCTTACAGTAGGTGCAATGTTATGAAATGGTGAAAGTGTGCATTCATTATCCTCTTACAGTAGGTGCAATGTTATGAAATGGTGAAAGTGTGCATTCATTATCCTTTTACAGTAGATGCAATGTTATGAAATGGTGAAAGTGTACATTTATTATCCCCTTACAGTAGGTGCAATGTTATGAAATGGTGAAAGTGTGCATTCATTATCCTCTTACAGTAGGTGCAATGTTATGAAATGGTGAAAGTGTGCATTCATTATCCTCTTACAGTAGGTGCAATGTTATGAAATGGTGAAAGTGTGCATTCATTATCCTCTTACAGTAGGTGCAATGTTATGAAATGCTGAAAGTGTGCATTCATTATCCTCTTACAGTAGGTGCAATGTTATGAAATGCTGAAAGTGTGCATTCATTATCCTCTTACAGTAGGTGCAATGTTATGAAATGGTGAAAGTGTGCATTCATTATCCTCTTACAGTAGGTGCAATGTTATGAAATGGTGAAAGTGTGCATTCATTATCCTTTTACAGTAGGTGCAATGTTATGAAATGGTGAAAGTGTGCATCCATTATCCTCTTACAGTAGGTGCAATGTTATGAAATGGTGAAAGTGTGCATTCATTATCCTCTTACAGTAGGTGCAATGTTATGAAATGCTGAAAGTGTGCATTCATTATCCTCTCACAGTAGGTTGAATGTTATGAAATGGTGAAAGTGTGCATTCATTATCCTCTTACAGTAGGTGCAATGTTATGAAATGGTGAAAGTGTGCATTCATTATCCTCTTACAGTAGGTGCAATGTTATGAAATGCTGAAAGTGTGCATTCATTATCCTTTTACAGTAGGTGCAATGTTATGAAATGGTGAAAGTGGGCATTCATTATCCTCTTACAGTAGGTGCAATGTTATGAAATGGTGAAAATGCTGAAGATTAGTCAAAGCCAAATCTTTAAAACTACCTTCTAAACTAAGGTGGACAAAAACTAAGATGCCCATTTTTAACCGGTTTGTCTACTCTAAACATAGGTAAGAATCAAATGTTGAAATATTATTAGGATCATAGGCAATCATTTTATGAGATAATTGAGGGGCACAGCCAAGTTTCACAATTGCCCCAGAGCACCGTCTAGTTAAGTGACTTGCTCAGAGTCACACTGTAGACAAATGAACAATGAGGGAATCAATCACTGGACTACTGGAAGCACCTCACTAACATCTCATAGCCCCAGCCCACTGTGCTAACTGCCAGACTTAATTTTTATTTCTGAGGAATTTTTAGCTCACAGTATTGATACAAAGTGGCATTGCTTAGTTTGTCCATCTGCATTTCCTCTCTTGCTGTATTCTCTCTGGCTATGCTTAAAGTTTAATTCTCCAAATGACCCCTTTTAAAATTGATAAGATCTATCTTGTAGTTAGTCAGGTGAGTATTACTTTCATCAGTAGCCTGGCATTAAATGGAGGCTGTGGCTTTCTCCTTAATAAATCCAAAAATAACACGCCCAAACATAAGAGGATTCACTGAAAAAATGCACCCTTCAAAACAGTAGCCTTTTGCTAAATTCTTTAATTCACCAACACAAGATTAAGCGCTTTCATCCACAAGGATGTGGACTTCATCAGAATATCAATTAACAGTTAATTACATTATTTATAAGCCAGTTTGGCACCAAAACAATATTCACAAAACATCTTATATTACCAATTAAATAATAAAGCCATTGGGTACTAAAGTTCATTCACACAATGCATATGAAGTTTGAAACCTGATTAAAAGTCCTAACACACTATTTTTACCATAAATTGGTAAACTTAATAAATAAATAAAACTATGCACATAGCAGTATATAAATATCCTAGTTAATATATATATATATATATATATATATATATATATATATATATATATATATATATGCATTAATCTAATAAAAATTAAATAAAAAGTGAAGTTAATCTTATAAAAAACAGTAACTGTGGCTCCATATTTACTCCCTGTGTACTAATTAATGCACAAAACATAGTAATATGTCATAGCAATAAGTCAATGGATTAAACAAAAATACACATATGTAATATATTGCACAACATCCTGTTTAGATGGCTTCATGCTCATTTCCCTATATCTGCATCTGTAATTTGGGCTTAATAGTGATATAATCATTAAGTCTAGGGAAATTTAAAGCATCGGTCAATAACTGCCATCTAGTCTCCCTATATCCTAAAAGGGCTTTAATATTGCCCCCTCTTGGTCCTATTTTGACCTGTTCGAGAATGGCAAATTTAAAAGTGTGTTCATTTCCTTTCATCTCAATGTGCCTTTAAAGGACATTGGTTTTGTCTTTTTTAATAATATTATACAAATGGTCATAAATCCTATTCTTGAAACATTCTCTCAGTGTTTCCAATGTAATAACATTAACAGGCCATACATTCAGCAATGTATACAACACATTTGGAGTTGCAATTCCCCTGTGTGAATATAACCCAGGTTCTGTTAATATTATCCAACACAATCCCTTCAACTTCTAATATACTAGAACATTGTCTGCAACATCCACATTTCCTAGTGTGTTTTTTAACTTGCGACATATTAACCCAACCTTGTTCCAAACTTCTTTTTAAGTTATTACCCATTTTGTAAACAAAGAATGGCGCATGCCCCACTATATCTTTTATGCCATTGTCTGCTAACAAAATGTTCCAATTATTGGCCATTATCTGTTTAACCTTGTTGGCATAGGGAGAGTGTTCTAAAATGGATGCCCTTTGGTAGTTTCTATCATCATCTACTTTGCACACTGAGATAGTTTCTGACAATGGCTTACCTAAAATAGGGGGATATTTTCTACCCCATTCATTAATGACATACCCCCTTACATCATTTAACATATTTATACGGTACCCTCTCTGTCTAAACAACTTCCATATATAATCCATTTCTTTAACCATATCTACATACTGAGAATTCATTCGAGCTGCAAGTATACACTGTCCTTTAAAAATGTTCCTCTTTGTTCCTCTGGGGTGATTATGTATGTAGTTCTGTTCTGTTTCAGTCTTCTAATGGACCTTCTGTAGTCTGTCATCGAGCCTGGTAACATCTAAAGTATTACCCTGCCACATAGCTTCCTTAACAATAAAATACCATCCTCAATAGTTGTATTTCAGTGATGAATTAGGTGAGGACAAACTGTACTCAACACCAAGGGCATTAACTTCACCAGCCATCAGGTTCTAACAATTTAAGGAGAGACTATGAATAACCTTACCAAATTCAGAGGACAAGTGTGTGGGGCAAATGGTAAAAATGTGAAATGTCCCATTTCACTTTATCTAATATAGTTCTTGTCCCAATCTATACACAACTCATTTTTAACGACAATGTGTGAGAGGTATACTATTGAGATACATAAAGCAAAACACTCCCACCTCTCCTTTCACATCTATAATCATGGTACACTTTATATTCTGGAATACATAAGGGACTGTTTATTTTGCTAAAATCAAATATCAGTAATCAACACAATGCCATAGCTGCTTTTAAAAACTCTGGCTTCAGGATCTCAGATTCTATTATTTAAAATCTCTGAACAGAAGAATGGCGCAGATCAGCAGAGTAGCACAGCAGAAACATGCTGGGACTATAACCCAGAGGTCGATGGATCTAAACCATCCCCTGCTATGGAAAGGGTAGAAAGCTTTTAACACTAGTCTGGCTTTGCCCTGTCTCTGGAATAGACTTCCCATACATGTCAAACAGAGTACCTCCCTGAACCTCTTCAAGCACAACCTTGATGATTGGATGGGAAACCACAAATTTGTCCCAGAGGTTCTACCTGTGTCCCTCATTGACAGAGGCAACAGGTGCTGAATGAGTTTTCTTTTTGGGGATAAACTCTTGGCTAGGCTTGTAAGAGCCCCAGGGCCATTAGCCTAGTAACCTCCTATGATTAGAAAAAAAAAAAATTAGTTGATTTGTGGACTTTGTTGGCTTTACTATTTTAAAACTTGTTCAAAGTAAAAAAGGTTTAACTGGATGTTTAATCTTGTTACCAAACAATCTAATTCCCTGTTGTCCCAAGTGGAAATTATCCATGCAAAAGCAGCCACATCCTACAACAAGGTTCTCCCATAGAGTAAGAATCTTTTTGGACCCAGCAGTTCCCTTCTAATAAGAATAGTCATCTCTCTAGCTTAGTACATAATGCCTGACCAGTGAGGGGTAGAGAAAATGTTAAAAGAAGAGACACAAAAATGAGCTTCATGCTTGATAGATATTAAACTTTAATCTCCTTGCTAAGGAAGTCAAAATCTTTTCTACCCAAATTATTATTACCCACCAGTACAAAGACCACATCATTCCTCAGTGACTTTTAAACTAAAGATATAGTTGTTTCTCTTATATCTGATAGCATATATCCCCCCTTAGACCAGACATTATCAAATTGTGCTGCATCCTTGGTAAAATGTCTCTGAGATTTCTCAACACAGAATCACCTATTATTATGATTTGTTTTGGAAAACCCAGTTGTTTCACAGCTTAACTTAATGAGATCTACCTAAAGTAGGTTGACACTCTGGAGGGAACCGATGTACAATCCCTGTTCAGATCCCCAATAGTTCTCTTGCGTTTCTTCTTATCATTCTGAGAGATTACCATTTAATTTTCTTAGTTTCAGTATCACTCCATAACCTTTTGTTGGCTCAAATCCACCCTTACAGTATGTGTTTGCTGAACCATAGCTGAGGCTAAGATCCTCCAAACTCCTACTGGTAATATCCTGAAAATCTTTGTTTGTCAGAACAACAGAATTACTAAAGGAGGGGTTAATACTGAAGCTATCAATCCCCTGTTCATGTTGAGTGCTGTCAAAGGAGGCAAGTTCTTCAGCAGTGCTATCTAGTGAACTAAGGTGGTCTTTGTGAATCCTGTACAAGAAGCACAACTAATGGGAAGTAATATCCCTAAGTCCCACTCCTCAGTTTGTACTCAGATATTTTTAGATAACCTGCTAGTTGCCAGCCCTTCCCCAAAGTATCACTAGCTCCACAGCACTTCCACAATCTACTAATAAAATCAGTTTTGTGTCTCCATCTCAGTGGTGGCAAAACTACCCACCGATGTTTGCACCCCTGAGCACTTTAGAACAGAAACTTTATGATAAAGATTAGCACTGGCAAAACTGTCATTTATATCAGAAAACAGCTTCTTAGTAATAGGAAGCTGACAGTTTTTGCACATAAAATAACATTTTCAGTAACCTGCCAGCTGGAAAGATCCTTGCCATACATTTAGGGCGTGGAGTTAATATGTGACAACCCTCTGTTAATAAGATCCTCAAGTGCTCTCTACTGAAATGTCAAACTGAAATGTCTCTACTGAAATGGCTCTGGCTCTGCCCCGCTCCGTTCGCCCTCGCTAACGCTCGGGCTCTCTCCGCTCCCCTGCCCTGCCCCCTATTTCCTCCCGCCCCCACTACCTCTACATTTATAGTGATCATAGCCACACCCACAGCTCACCCTCACATCACCTCCACCAATCACAGCTCCTCAAGTCATATCACATTAAACCCCACCAACTTGCTCCACACAAAATACTCCCAATCACTCTCATTCCCACTAGGCATTGTTTACATCACCCACATTACTTCCCATCCACATATAGTGCAACCCTATAATTCCTATTCAGACCCCCCCACCTAGAAACAACATAAACTTTATAACCATGACTATCACACAACTAAATCTAGTCTGTCTTCTCATAATTTTACAACACCACAAGTTATCACTCTAGCAATATCCCTAAACTTAGTAGCACAACACTGCATTATGCACTCTCATACACAGGCACCACACATTATAATAATATTTGCCCACACTTATTCAAGAACTGCATAACGGACCAATTCAGAACTAAACACATATGCTCTCATTCCTACTCCAAAAAACACAATACTTTCTCACACTCCTCACCAAACTCCAACATCTGTATAACCATTTTAACTCAGGCTCACCATAAGTGGGATATCCACCCCAACCCAGGCCCAAATCCATCCTGTCCAACACAAACTGCTCAAACACAAATGTCAGAACATAACACCCCACTTTCTTCATCCCTGGGCAAATCAACAACAGCAGCAAAACCAACCATCTTTAATACTAAATATTAATATTAGAAGTATCAAAATAAAATACCTGAACTCCAAGCCACAATAGCACACTACTCCCCAGACATAGTTGCTTTAACAGAAACCTGGCTAAATAAAAACATAGCTAACTCAGAAGTTCTCCCTACCGCTACAGTATCATTAGACAAGACAGACCACTTCGAAAGGGGTGGAACTGCCTTTACTCTACAAGTCCAACTTAACTGTCCGTCAATTACCAAACTCCTACCCTCCCCCAATAATTGGGACATACTTATCTCACAACTTCAACTTCACCCTAAAAAGGTCATCACCATAATTGTGATCTATATTCCACCTGGTAATACATCTGCTAGCCTTGAAGACTTCTTATCCTGGTGTTCTTCCACATACTCACAAGAAACCCTTATTCTGGGGGACTTCAACCTAGATTGGTTCACCTGTATATCAGAACCACCAAGTAATCTAATAAATCTCCATGGCTACCAGCAGCTAGTCCAAATTCCAACTAGGTGTGATAAAAAACTAAAAGGGAATCCATCCTTGACTGGGTCCCAACTAGCAACCCCACATTGTACCCCCACACAGGCAGTCTCCCAGACACCTTTAGTGACCACAACATAATATACTTTATAATGTAGTAGAACAAGCATATGCAAAACCACTAACTATATATCCACTAGAAACACAAAACAATTCTCTCCTGAGGTCCTCCACACTTTACTGTGTAACTGTGACTGGACCCCCTAAAACCCTCCCACTTGACCAGGCTGTAGCATATTTCAACAAAACATTTCTACAACACCTAGACACTGTCGCTCCATTGCGAAAATCAAGGTTAGAACCTCTACAAACCCATGGCTCAGTAAAGAAACCAAACAAATCCTCAAGTCCAGAGACACTGCCTGGCTACTATCAAAACAAAGAAACACAAAGCCTAACTAAGTACCAAGAACTGCTGAAACTGCAAAAATGCATTAGGCTGGACAAAAATCCTACTACACAACATTACAAACTAAATACCAACACAACCCACAAAAATTTTGGCAAAATGTAAACCAGCTACTAAAACCCACCCAAAAGGCTACCCCCAAACCAACCACCCCTGACACTAAAGTTCCCATCGAAACACAATTCAACTCCCACTTTGTGAACTCAATTCTATCCTTAGTATCACAGGACAGTTCCTACCTCACTATCCCCCCAACACAAATAACACTAATACAAGCTTTACCCTAAAAACAGTTTCCACCACTTCAATCAAAAGCATGCTCTCCAAACTAAAACCTTCTCAACAGCAGCGACCTACTCCCCAGCTATTTCTTGAAACTCACAGCAGATGCTATTGCTATCCCAGTCTCCACTCTCATAAACAGATCAATTGTTGAAAACTATGTGCCCAAACTCTGGAAAATATCCTATGTTATACCCATACATAAAGGCGGGACCTCCACTGAACTTAATAACTACAGACCCATTGCTTTACTCTCCCCCCTGGCCAAAATCCCAGAAAAATGCATCCATACCCAGATGCTAAAATATCTCCTAGACAGCAACATCCTGTCACCTACTCAGCATGGTTTCAGACCTGCCCATAGTACCACTACAGCTCTCCTCTGCTTCACAGACACAGTAAACCGTCACAAAAATGAAGGCCTGCAAGTGTCAACTCTTTTTTGGATATGTCCAAAGCATTTGACACAGTCTCGCACCAAATCCTGCTAAACAAACTAAACCAATATCATCTATCTAATTCCACTCTTACCTGGTTCCAAAGCTACTTAACTGACAGGTACCAAGCTGTGAAATGGGAAAATTCTCTCTCTCCTCAGCTGCCCATAACTATAGGAGTCCCACAGGGTTCTATCTTAGGACCACTACTATTCACAGTCTTCACAAATGACCTCCACACCTCCACACAGCATGCATCTATAATTCAGTATGCAGATGACACTACCTAAATCTGTGCTGCACAAAACATTCCCACCCTCCTGCAAACAACTCAACTAGCATTCTCTGACGCTGAAAACTACCTTACCAAAGCCCAACTTATCCTCAATCCAAAGAAAACTCAGCTTATGGTTGTAACCAGTTCTAACAAAAAACATTATCAAATTGTGCTGCATCCTTGGTAAAATGTCTCTGAGATTTCTCAACACAGAATCACCTATTATTATGATTTGTTTTTGGAAACCCAGTTGTTTAAGCTGCTTAACTTAATGAGATCTCTATCTAAAGTAGGTTGACACACTGGAGGAACTGATGTACAATCCCTATTCCAAGATCCCCAGCTAGTTCCTCTTGCATTTCTTCTTATCATTCTTGGAGAGATTACCATTTAATTTTTCTTAGTTTCAGTATCACTACACTTAACCTTTGTTGGCTCAAATCCACCCCACTTACAGTATGTGTTTGCTGAACCATAGCTGAGGCTAAGATCCTCCAAACTCCTACCGGTAATATCCTGAAAATCTTTGTTTGTCAGAACAGAATTACTAAAGGAGGTTAATACTGAAGCTATCAATCCCCTGTTCATGTTGAGTGCTGTCAGAGGGAGGCAAGTTCTTTGCATCAGTGCTATCTAGTGAACTAAGGTGGTCTTTGTGAATCCCTGTACAAGAAGCACAACTGCAACTAATGGGAAGTAATATCCTAAGTCCCCTCCTCCAAGTTTGTACTCAGATATTTTTAGATAACCTGCTGATTTGCCAGCCCTTCCCAAAGTATCACTAGCTCCACAGCACTTCCACAATCTACCTAATAAAAGTGGTTTATGTCTCCATCTCAGTGGTGTAGGAAACTACCCACCGATGTTGCACCCCTGAGCACTTTAGAACAGAAACTTTATGATAAAGATTAGCACCCAACCTGTAACTGTCATTTATATCAGAAAACAGCTATCTTAAGTAATAGGAAGCTGACAGTTTACACATAAAATAACATTTTTCTACCAGTAACCTGCCAGCCTGGAAAGATCCTTGCCATACATTTAGGGCGTGGAGTTAATATGTGACAACCCTCTGTTAATAAGATCCTCAAGTGCTCTCTACTGAAATGTCATCACTCATAATGGTGAGTGTCGTAACGCCGAAAAAATAAAAGTGAGATTCCAGGAGAAGGGTGAATATGGAACATTGCGCTTTTCTTTTAATCTTGTTTTTGCAGAGGGGAAGCACCTTTTGCACCCTGAAATGATATATACCAACTCTGAGATCACCATACCATGGGGATACGGGAATATTCTGAGAAATGACAATTTCAGACTTGGCATATATAAGTCTGGATTTTCAGACATTCACTATCAAAGGGAAAACACATTATTGAAGAATTCCAGCTTAATAATAGCATATGAAATACGCATTCCCTTGCTAATGTCTGTCATATAATACACAGAAACTTTAGATTTCAGGAAAAAAAGTAAGACTTTCTTGATAACAAGGAAATAGAGACCAAACATAAACAGAAAACAAGCTACTTTACCCAAAACAAGTAGTGGTATTTACAACATGTCCTCAGTGAAATATTCTAGGGTTAAAGAAATACAACAGTATCAAGCAGGCATTTTGTTTTGGCAAAATTTAAAAAAAGAGTTCATTGTTCCTTTTGTTGTCCTATATCTCTTGAATAGGCATGCAACAATGGATTTCAAAAATCTGCAAAAACTTGTAGAATTCCATTAGCTTTCCTGTATCTTCTTCTTCTTTTCCCAGTTAGGGGTCGCCACAGCGGATCACCTGTCTGCTCATGATTGGCAGTGGAGTTTTACAGTGTTGAGTTGCCAGCCCGGCACGCAGCCTTCCACAGAAGGCACACACACATGCACACACTCACACCTAGGGCCAACTTTGAGTGTTCAATCCACCTACAGCATGTCTTTGGGATGTGGGAAGAAACCGGAGCACCCGGAGGAAACCCATGCGACCACAGAGAGGACATGCAGACTCCACAGAGAAGGCACCCTAGCCGAGGATCGAACCGGAGAACCTCTTGCTGTGAGGCGACAATGCTAACTGCTGCACCACCATGGCCGCTCATCCGTTAGCTTTCCTGTATAAGTAGGATAAATCCATTTCAGACAGGATGCAGTTCCTTCCTCACGAAAAAGTGCTTCATTTCCATACTCTCAGAGTATCTTCTCCTTCTAAAGAAAATCCTTTGGCCTCCTTCCAGAGTTCATTCTAAGATTAGAGACAACCAAATCTAATTACATTGGTGAGAGGCACTCTTAATTTAGTCTGACTAGCCTGGAGCAACTGCCCATCATCATCTCATGCCTCTCAGCTGTCCTGATTTTTGCAGAATGTCCAGACTTTTGCCTCATATTCTGGGTCTTTTCCTCATAACATTTGTGGTTTTATGGTAAGTCATTGAGGAATAAAGTCCCTAAAGAATAATAGACTGAGGGTCAGATTTCAGATTCTTCAGAAAATGCATATGCATGCCAATGCAAAACCAGTAGTTTGCATGAGGGGTCTATATCTGCCTTCTCTCATACTTTCCCTAGTGTATATCCCAGGTATAGCAGTGGCATGCCTTTCTTTTCTCACACACACACACACACACACACACACACACACACACACACACACACACACACACACACACACACGTATATATACATAAAAAGATACATACAGACACACAAGCACACACACACACACACACACACACACGCACACACACACACACACACACACACACACACACACACACACGCACAGTTATAAAGCATATAAACACTTCTACATGCAATGCACATTGGGTTTGCTCTGTGCTCACTTCACATGGTAGTAAGTAGTGTTCAGTACATTGGTAAGGTGTGTATATTAGGTACACCTGTCAGTATCACATACCTGGTATGATGGAATCTAAGTCATCCATTGAGGACCTCCATATAGTACTAACTGCTACCAATAAGCATAGCAGGTGTTGTTACAATAAGGTTTACAATTATGCATTGTATATGAACTTGCTTACATTAACAAGGGAGAGCACTAACTGCAGTGTTACCACCTGGCATCTGTTACCATTTTGGTTACCAAGAGAAACCAAAAAATCCTGTGTGTCTCTTAGTGGTGGTGGAAATGCACTACCAACTGTGGCTTCATTCTGCTCTGTGATCTACCTTACAAAATGTCTGTCACGAGCCAACATATCTGTTACTTTTCATCAACAGTCCTGTTAGCTGCACTCTTGACCCCTTAACAATAGCCACATACCAGGCAAGATAATTTCAAATCATTAAGTGGTTGTTATCATGGATAATTATTGCTCCAATATCCTACAACAGCTTTCTCAAACCTTACCATGCCCAATGAAAACAGGTCAGTATGTTGTTGCCAAACAAGAATTTTTTATGTATGTTGGTACTAGATGTGAGCAGCTACAAAACATGGATGTTAATTTTTGCTCCATACACAAAATCACTGACTGCCAGTGTGCCAATGGATGACTGAATGTTAGGGACATATAGTATTCATAGGTGACAGCCGAGATATCTGCTGAGTTTAGGTAGAATTTCAGTATTGGTGTTATTCATTCTGCTATAAGATATGTATTCATATGACTCTTATGGAGCTGTTAATCTGTTAAATAGCATTATGTGTGATCCCTGCATTCCACATTCATTGCAAATGCCATATAATATGCATAGTTCCCCTGTGTTTTGTCAAACAATACTTTGGTCTTAAAATGCTAGGGGTGGTGGAACATCTTGTTAGTTGAACGTCCAATATCTTGAGGTGCCATTTCATTGAAACAGGTGAGAGGGGACTGAGGGGGGATTAGATTGTGCATGCATGTGATTGGATATTAGGGTTAGGGTAAAGGTTAGGTAATGGCATAGGTTTACATGCAAGGGTACATATATCAGAGCTAGGGCCAGGGTTAGGTAATAGGTTAGGTCTCATTTTTGTAGTGTGTGTTGGTGCATGTTTGTGTGTCCGTGTCTGTCTTGTGTAGTGACCATGTTACAGGAAGTTTTTTAATGCAAGATGTGGGGGTGAGGGATGTGGTAAGAGCAGGGTTAGGGTTAGCATGAAACCCTTTCAGCCCACCTCTGTAATGCATGCTAATGCTAACTGTAAACCATAAACTTAACCCCTGTAGACAGTTGAAAGTAATCAGATGACAAGTTGCACGCATACACACATACACACATACATGCACACACACACACACACACACACACACACACACACACACACACACACACACGCTCGCGCGCGTGCACACATATATAAACTCATTTCACTGAATTTCAGAACACTCACACCAAATCGCTGAACGCTCAAATTACTGAAAACTCATTTCACTGAATCACATTTCACTGAATGTAAGTAGTGTTGGGCAAATAAAATGGATATGCCCTTTTCCCCATTGTAGTGCAATCCTAGAGTTAGTATATATAGTTAGGGGGTGGAGGGGCACAGCCCTCCACATTTGGGGTGTGGGAGCGTAGCCCCTCACCTACTTTTGGTTTTATATTGTTAGCTTTCAGTAAAATGAGATTCATAAATATAAAAGATACACATTACAGATTATAGCAGGAAAACAATTGCCACCAAACTACCTACTTCCAACCCTTCTATATGGTGCTCTTATTTTTATAAATTTGCAAACCACCCAATCTGACCTACTTCAACAAGGCTATAATAAAACAGCAAAAATTTGCTGCTAATAACCCACATAGAAAACACCACTGCATAGCTCTAAAACAGCTTCAGTGGATTGAACTGTGTCTTACTCTAATACACTACACACAATCTAATCTACAAATCAAATACATCGCCCAACATTAGCAGCATCATTTATCTCTGCTCCACCAATAGAATCCTTCACTCCACAGAGAAACATCTGTTATTGGTCAGAAAATCTAATAGCCCTGGAGGTAACTCCGTCTACTCATCCATTATACCCAAAATCTGGAATGCCATCCCACACAAAAATCTGGAATGCCATCCCACACACCCTAAAGCAAATCCATAAACTCTTAACCATTAAACATCTTAACCAATACCTGATGGAATCATAATCACATTCATGCCATTCACCAAAGTAATACCTCAACTCCTGAATACCCACATATCCTCAGCTTGCAAATATCATAAATATGCACCTACACAAAATAATTCTTATGGACATTCTTTAAGTGAACCTCTTCTGCTGTCCTCTCTAGCCACCCCTCCCATGCCTTTTCTCTTAACATCTCCGTTAACCTTTCTCTCACACACACCTTATCAAACTTCCTTGACTGTGCTCTTCTCTCTTTCAGCTCAGTATACATGCATCTATTAAGAAGCATTCTACTGCACTTCACAATCTAATAGTTTATCTTGAAAACTCAATAGACCACTATCTACTAACAATCATTTTTCTGTACCTTATAAACTGCTCCCTATATCTCTCTTAACCAGCCTATCTCATTTTTACAAAAATACAAAGATAGGAGACAATATTCATAGGGGATATCAGCAGCAATTTGCTCACCAGTCAAGAGGGCAGGTGGAAGCAGTATTTCAAGACGCTATACTTTTGTAGACACAGACGATGATGAAGCAGAAAGAGAACCCTGTCTTAGATGAAGTACAAAGTGCACTAAGCAAAATTAAGTCAGGGAATGTGGATGGTTCTGATGAATTCACAGCAGATTTTTTCAAGATGGTGAGCATATAGGGGAAATGGTTCCTTAGGATACTCACTGGTGGGTTTCCACCTTTCTGTGTAGCAAAAACTGGACCAAAGCCATGTCCCTTTCACTAATCACAACCCTGTCTCTCTCCACTTATTCTCACCCGCCCTACCCACTTTTCCACCCATTTTATGATGTTAACACATATGTCATCGCAAGATGGAATGCCTTCTTTTGCTTTTTCTCACTTTAACAAGTCAAAGTTTTCAATTCATTGATTAGCAATGCTTTTCAGTTAAACAATTATTCTGTGGCTGCTTTTTTTACAAACTCTGGCATTATGTTTATGCACACTAACAAAATACCATACTTTGTAGAGTGTTTTTTGAACTACTAGACTAACATTAGGATTTCTGGGTAGACTGGAAAAATAAGGAATAAGTAGCAATGCTACTCACTGGTATATGGAGAGATGCATATCCTAGATGACTAGAGCATAAACATTCTCTTAGCAGTATACAAGAGCAAAGTGGGTATTCACAACTGTAAGGAGTATGGAGGTATCAGTCTCCTGTCACACTGCATGAAAGTGATGGAGAGATTCAGGTCAAGATGCAGAACAACTGAAGTTTGCACTGAGGCAAGCGTTTAGCTTGGCATTACTAGACAATGAAAAAGCATGACATGGTCCCAAGAAAGTTGATTTGGGCAGTTATGAAATGGATCAAAATCACAGAAAACATACGCAGAGTTAGTAAAAGATATGATGATACTATGCCACAAATGTGAACAATGCTTAAAATGATAGAGGGTTTGTGAGAGTGGGTGTGCATCAAGGTTGAGATGTAGCACTCTCTCTTGTTCATACTAGTTATGGACTACCTCAGCAAATGGATCAAAGTGGACAGATCCACAAAGATGCTGTATTGAGATGATCTGGCACTACAAACAGACTCTGAACAGAAACATCAGCAAATGATAGATGACTGGAATGCCAAACTGAAGAATATGGGACGAAACTGAGTACAGATAAGACAGTAGTCATGGCAGTTAATGGGTAGCTCAAAAAGCATATGAAAATTGTGACAGATAAGAAAATACTAGAACAGATTAAATAGCTTCAGATATCTGGAAATATAGCTGAGGTGAAGGAAAATCAGAAAGAGGAGGTCAAATCTGGAATCAGAAGTGTTGCAGCCAACTGGCACAATGTGCCAGGGGTAATGTGTGACAGAAAAAATGCCAAAGAAGCTGTAAAGTAAGATGTTCAAAACAGCGGTGTGACCATTGCTTCGGTACAGCATAACAACTAAAGAAATTTAAGGTGATGGAAATTAAATTTCCAAGCTTGGTAGTAGGATGCACAATGTCGGTCAGATTAAAAAGAGGTAAGTCATCAAAAGAAAACCAAAGTAGCCAGGATTGCATCAAAGGTTATGTAGAGTAGATTAGGCCCAGGAAAGTAGATGACTTGATTATGCAGGCTTGAGACAGATGGGTAGGTGGCAAGAGGGAGGAAGATGCCCAACCAAGAGATGATGGATTGCCTGAGAGAAGAACTGTAGCATTCAAGCATGTCTGACAAAGATGGTAGGAAAGTGGTACTAAATTAGGAGATGTAGCAAATGTTGATGTGACATCTCCACAAATGTAAAAAAGTAAAAAAGGTGGTTGGTGAGAATGATCTCATGTTTTAATTTATTAAGGTGCTTAAGCCTAAGTGTTATGCAATATAAAAGTAATAAGGCACATACCAGGCTGAAAAGACAACCCCCAGGATTCACAAAGCCTCCATGTAAGAGTTATAACTCTTACACGGAGGCTGCAGTTAAACGGAGTGATGTCAGCATGCTTTGCATATTCATGAGAGCATGCTGAATCACACCTAAGTCTAACACGGTCCATGTAAGACAGTAGGGGGCGTGTCCGTAGGCTGAGCCCTGCAAGCGGACACGCCCCCAGTAGTGTAAAAGTGCCCAAAGTAAACACCCACAACAGAGTCCACGGAAATGTGAATAAACACAACACAACACATGCCCCCACAGACTATGAACATAAAATATATATAAATGAACATGTTATTTTTTTTTTTAAATTGTAAAGATGTTTAACCGTGAGTGCGCTCGTTTGCGTGGGCGTGCCCGTAGCGCAGCTACAGTTAGCAGTCAGTGGGAAAGCATATAAGAACTAAATATGCAAAATAAACCAGGAAGCAATAGCGTAGTGGTAGAGATGTTGGCTGCAGAGCAGGCATTCATGGTTCGAGCCCCCACAACACCAATTTTTTTTTTCAAAATAAGCAGGAAACAAGTCCTTGACAAATATGTACACATAAAACCACAAGTTATGTAAAATGTAATGAAATAGCCCATTTATACTGAAGACATGTGAGGTAACAAAAGAAGAAAAAATGCCAGATATGCCCATAGCTGAGCTACAGTTTAACAGAGTGAGTACATGTGCCCGTAGATGAGCAGTGGTTTAACTGGTGCAAAATGAGTGCCCGTAGCTGAGCAGTGGTTTAACATGCTAAATCTATGTGCCCCAAACTGAGCTAAGCGTAATATGTGTGCCTATGGCCAAATGAGGCTTGGCTTAAAACAGCGTGCCCGTTTGCGCTGAGCAGCGCGCAGCGCCAAGCGGACTATTTCAACCGGCAGCGTTGGGCAAGCCGCATCAAAACTGCCTTTACACAGACACACCCCTCAGCATGTCTAGACAGTCATGAAAATAAAAAGCGGTGGTCAGGTTCGACCAGGATACTATACACCATAGTCAAGGTACAGAACCACTAAGCCATGACAGCAGTACCTGTAAATGCAATAATAGCTAATATATGAATGAATACAAACTAGAGCATGACAATGCAGGTTTACTGAAGTTGATACAATTCCAAAATGGCCAATCACAGATATGTGCGGGAAAAGCGGACTATATAAGCCCCATGAGGCAGGAATACACAGCATAAGCGATTGTAGAACTGACCTGCAGGCAGAATGACAGGAGTAGGAGAGGGGTAGTCACTTTTGAGCACAGAGGGTGGGGTGTTGAGGAGTCCAGGTACATGGTCTGGCTCCTAGTCCATAATCATGAGGCCCAACTCATGCAGGGCCAGGTCCTCTGGGGAGCATACGGCTGAGGCATGGGACCGGTTGGCTCCATGATCTCACCAGTGCCACAGGGATTCCAAGGACAGGTGAGCAGGTCCGTCACCACCATGCGGACCTGAAGAGACGCATAAAGCAGGACCAACTGAACCTTTGGATCCAGGAGGCCGGCAAACACTAACCCACTACTGAGTAAGTAACATTTAATTATGTATGTAAGAAATTAAACTAGCTGATATCATGGAGATGTGTATTCCAATATTACTTCATTTATATTACAGCTGCAGGTGTCCATTCTGCGAACCGCAGAGCCTATGGCGATGGGCTGGTCTTGATTTGCGCCACCAGGCAGGTCAGTAATCCACTACCAGTAACTGTAAAGAAATATAAAAGTATGACAGTCAGCAAAAGAGTGCAGTGTAGTCAGTAAGGAATAAAATCTGCAAGTAACAGTGTGAAAGTGTATGCAAGTATTGGCGCGATTACAAGAGTTTTCAGCCTGTAAGTTTAACCTAAACATGAAACTGTCCGACATATATTCTGAAATAAAAATGCCCTGCCTGTAGGCTGAAAAGTATAGCTGCAGAAGATGATGAAATCACATGTGTGAAATATATCCCTGTGGAAATACTGAAACATGACAGAAGTGAGACTGCTGGAAAGGATTGTAATAACTACTGTTAAAACATGTCAATAAAGCCTAGAAGTACCATCCTGAATAGTAAAATGAAAGCAAGTGAGAGAGTGTGAGAAAGTGCCATGAATCCAGCAATACAGTAGTAATAATCCCTGAATAAAGTATACTGCAGTCAAGACAGAATGAAATGCATCTTAGATTCAAAACGTATCAGCAAAATCTGATCAAAAGTGTTGCTGCATCTGGAATGTGTATCCCAAAATGAGGATATGTTGCCCTCAGTCTGCAATATGCAAAATGGGATGTTTGTCTGAGTATACCAAACATCCACACTTGTCCTACAGCTATATATAAAGCAAATGTAGCAGCCCTGATGTAGCTGAACAAAAGCTAGATTATGAATGTATATGAAGAAACCGCATAAAATGTATATTGATGTTGCATTAACAGTCCTATCACCAAGTTGAAATAGTTATCATATGAAACTGTAGTTAGAACAGTAGTGTGTATATAACTGTATAGCTATTAGAAATGTACAGCATATGTATTGTTATTGAAGGTGTTAATATTGCTTTTTCTTCACCTTACCCTATAACCACATATATAACCCATTCCACGTGAAAATGGTATGTGCAATCACAATTAACACCCTGGACGTTTTGTCCTGTTGGGTCATATATATTTGCATGTCTGTTGATGCATACTGCCCTGTTCATACATCCACCTGATGGCCTAGCTCGCCCTTGCCATAGAATTAACCCTGCATGTTGTTGGACTGTGTATTTCTGTTCAAATTATGCATGTGTTATGCAGCTCTTCAATGGTGTGAATATCTGGGTGTTTGGTTATGGGAATACTAATGCATGCTGTTACAACTAATTGTGAATGGCCATTATTATGTCACTAACCCAAACTGTCATGACATAATGCAAAACATGAGCTGTCCGACAGGAAGGCGGGTTCCAAGCGGACCCACCTCTCCCACCTCAGCTGGCAGTGCACCTGGCACTAGTGCCGAGTCCGGACAGACACTCCCTCCGGTGGCCCTGTGCCCACCTGCTCTTGAGAGTGGAAGCGCTGCAGGGGATGGGGCTCACCCCTCTCTACAGAAGTGTGGCCAGAGGAGGACCACCACTCACCCTCCAGTAGCATCCGGACTGTGGTGCATAGGGAGGGTCCGGGACTCTGTTCTGGCCCCTATGCCAGCTCGAAGCACGCAGGTGGGCGCAACTGCAGGGCATGCCTCTTGCCCCGCCTACACAGCCCCAGCACAGCCCGTCCTGGGCAGTGAAGGAACAGTGGCAACTGCCTATGGGTGGGGATATCAGTTCCACTATTTGCCATCCTACCAGGCAGGCTCATGTGGCTCTGGATATCCATACCTCCGTCCCCGTCAATTGTGTAACCCCCACCACGTGCGCATACACACGCCCCTGTATGCATCTTGTTTGTCTTGTCTGTTTACCCTACCAACCTACCTCCCAGCAGCTGTACGCGACTTCCTTCACCCTGACATACCACTCTCACCTGAAAAAAAAAAAAAAAAAAGAGGCACTCTGTACCCCACAAAAAGAAAGTCGCCCATACATAGCTGCCATTCACTTTACATGTCTGCTGGACATGGAACCCTGCTCAATTACAATTGGCTGTACAACAAGTATTATTGTTGTCCTGACATCTCTCTCAGGAAGTGGAAGGTTTCAAATGTCACACCAAATTACATACATATGCACAGCTGTTGCTGATGATGAAAGAAATGGGCAGCTATGGGCCTTACCTACATCCCTCCTGCACATCCCAAGCTTGTTTCCCCTACTGTCTTCCCTCTTTTGTTGCCACCCTTTTTCACCACTTTTGTCCTGTCTCCCCCCCATTTTCTTTTCTTTCAAAGAAAATAGTCGCGAGAGTGTCGCGCCAAGAGTAAAGCTGCGTTTAGCGGTTGTATGTCGGGTGTGCGCTTGTGTCTTGTGAGCCTAACCGCCAGTGCACATGCGTGAGCTCCAGCGCAAACCAGCGCTTAGCCGGGTTAACTTACTTAAAAGTGCCTTAATCACTTTGATTGACAGGTCCTGTACTCAGCTCAAAAGCAAATAAAATCCCACTGTCAGTCAGAACCCCAGGACGCTTGGAAACAGTAGTCTGCATGACTTACCACTAAGCCATGACTCTTATACAAGAACATTGTGCTAAAATAATAAATATATCATGTAATAAGTAAAGGGAGATGAATGTAAGCAAGGGAATATAGATGTGTATTACACAAAGCATGCCATTTAGAATTACTATCCAAAACTAGTGGATTTCCATAATAGTAGTGTGTGAACAGGAAACAGCCGCTGCCTAAGTTCCCAAGCTAGTAGAGTAATAATAATGTCACTTCTGCTTACAAGACACACACATACTCACACAGCAGGATAAGCACTGCCCATACCCAACAAGCGTCTTACAGGAACACATCTGGACCAAGTAATAAAATATGTGGAGCAAGGCCCAAAACCAGGGACACATTACAGAAATAATGTTTACAACAAAGCGCGATGAACAGTTCAGAGAGTAACAGGGTCTGCACTTTGTAGGGGATGTTTGGAAGGGTAATGCAGTCTGACGATCTTTACTTGAATGTTACCTGACTTGAGCTAGGTGACTTGCCAGAAAAGATTATTGCATGAATGACCAAAATATGAGGCAGAAATGGACAACCTGCAAATATCTGTACACATGTGGTCTGAGACCACCATGTTGAATAGTTGAGCCTGAACATAGCAACGATAAACTTACAGGATGCTTACGAGACCCCCATACATGATATGTACAAACAGTAGGCAGAAGACAACACATACAATGGTAGCTATGGAGTCCTGAAAGTGTCACCACTTGCATGGCAGAAAAAAGTGTAGTATACATATGTATGCTAACCCACGAGGAAAATTCACAACTGCAGCATACCAGACATTTAATGGGTGTACCCAGGTATGTACCATTCCATGGGGCACATAACAGATAGACACCGCAGGAAGTCTCTAGGGCCTCAGCAGCATATAAATACCCTAATAGATGTGGGGCCACACCATGGCCAGACCACACTGCATGCTGTAACTAGCAGATATGTAAGCATTTCCAGGTGTGGGCGTATACATGGAAAATATGGGAAGCTACAGCAGCACACTACAGTCAAGACTACCATGAGGCATACAAGTAGTGATGACTGTAAGGGGCAACTTTATTGAAGCCTTAGCAACAAGTGCAAGCAAAGTGAAGGAAAGCACACACACACATGTTAACAGTAGTAGTAGTTGTAGGTGTCAGTGTACATACACAGTTAGTACAGGAAACTGGCGAAATGAATGGAGGAATGTTAATCTACAACACACCTGGAAATATGAGAGAGATACCAACCTTTACCCTCACAGAACATTGTCCACAGCATCCCAGCATGGTCCCTGCCCTTAAATCTGAAAGGGCTAGCCTATCTCACATACCTTTTATAGCACTGTTTTGAAATCACAGTGAGAACTGCAATCAGTACACAACTGGCTGCATGCAATTAGCAAATGCTGGCTAACAATTGGTGCAGAGGCCATCACATGGGCATATGCAGATACCTACAAAAGTATGCTGTACTCCCAGTCCACACATGCAATACTTTCATTGCACCCTGAGAAAGGGCGTGAGAGACAGACGAGAGAGAAAGAGAGACAGAGACAGAGAAAACTGCAATTAAGCAGCAAAACAAATTGTTCAGCAACAGCTACCTGAAAGCTGACAACTGGGAAGTGGAGCAGCAGGACAGAGAACCAGATGGCAACACAAGCAGCTGTGACAAACACAGGTAATGTAAAGTAATACTATAAAGGTCTACATACTGTGAACCCTCCATATGTGTCATTGGTCTGTATCCATATGTATATGAAGATGTGTAAAGGGCAGGGGACATACAGCAACTATCAGTGAAGGCTGTACATACATTTGTATGTGAGAGCATCTATGTGCACATATCAATGTTGTTTGATTGTAGGTTGTAGTGCCATGTACAAAGTAGGTTTCACAGTTATGTATGTTTAGCAGTATGTTAGTGTGTGTATACAGTATGGTAGACAAAAATGTTGATACACCTGTCTACATATGGATCATATGTATGTCAACATATGTATGTTATATATATATATATATATATATATATATATATATATATATATATATATATATATATATATATGATATGCATATATGTATACATACATAGAGAGACATGTACGAATACATAGACAGATGTAGATAGAATATTGTACAAACATATTATGTAATGCACACATACAGATATAGATATATGTAGATACATATACATAGACAGACTGATCTGACTACCCACAGGTATGACTGTATATGAGACCTGCAACACAGCCTGTCCCACCCCTCTGTCACTCCACCCCTCTGTGCCCCCCTCCACAACCATAGCAATATATCTTCATCCACATATATGTGTATATGTACACAAACATATATATAGATATATATATATATATATATATATATATATATATATACATACATATACATATAGATATATCTATATACATAAATATATATATATATATATATATATATATATATATAAAGAGAGAGAGAGAATGTATATAAATTCTGAGTGAGGCACATGTGTACAGATGTATTGCAACAGGTGCCTGGTGACAAAGGCATGGAGTGAACACCAGTGTCAAAACTGGGGTACCATACCACATTCCCGATCACCTACACCAGTAACCACCAGATATGTGATTGGCTGCCCACCACTGCATGTGTCAGGGGTGAACAGGGTCATAAATGTGTACAATAGTGGCCCCAATGATATTCACAGTGGCACACTATCCCTGGAATACCTGCACATGGTATGTGTCAGCAGACATGGCGTGTCAGCTATGGACATGTAGGTCGGGGTACCACTCCACACCACATAATGCCTGCCATGGTATGGACCTCACATGACAGCTACAGATATGGAGAAGGACACAGTGACATGTACAACACTGTGACAATGCACTCAAACACATTACCAATGCACAGTGACTGACAACACCACAGAGTACACATATCTACCCACATAGAGGTTACCACTCCGGATTTACATATGTAAGTCACACCCATGACAGATGTCCAACAACCATAGTAACACCTCACACCATCCACAACCTAAATGTCTGCTGTGTGTCGTGCCACTGCAATAGAGTGCACATGTGGAGGTAAAGGGTTTCCCACCCACAGATAAGACATACCCTGCAATAAACCACACAGTGTTAAGAAGCAAGACTCCCCATGAGTACATGTCACACATACCCCTGCTGAATGTTAGTCAGATAGGTAATATGCCATATGAGTCACCCTGTGTAACTGTGTGAGGGCAGCAGGTACCATCACACCACATGTGTCACAATGGTCAGGGTAGCAGAACAGTGCTGCTGTAGTCCCAGGGCAATAGCATATTGTATAGTATTTTTTGTAATGAAATGTATTGTGTTGTATTGTATTGGTATGTTGAGGTGACCCCTTTTGGGAGTGGAACCACTGCTGCTGTTCGCCAGTGTACAGGTACATATCCTGTAGTCAGGCTAGTGTTACATAGCACTCCTATATGTTTGTTTAGTTCCTTTCAGATTTTTGTAGCATGCAACTGGGGATACCATCAGGTCCCATCATGTTGTGTATTCTGCTGTCCTGAGGGTGGCTCTCACCTGGACATCTGTGATGACAGGGAGGTTACTGTCAGGTGGGTTAACTATGGCTTATTTTAGGGTAGAGGGGGTGACACCTGCACTGAACCTGTCTGCCACAATGTTGTCAATATCTGTGGTGTCAGTGAAATATTTGTTGTTGTGTACTAAATATGGGCATAGAGGATGGATCCTGACCAGGTTGCTAACATAACTGAAGAAGGCCTTCTGGTTATCTGTAGTGTCCCTCTTGATTTCCCTCAGAGTTGCCCATGGATGTTTGTATGATGGAAAATAGATCCTTACTAGTGCTGCTCAGACATGCCCTCCCCTTTATGGAATTATGCTCTGTCTTGCAGTAGCTTCCATCTTCTGTAATACAATCTGTCTATGGCTGGGGTCCACCAGACAGGATGCTGTCCCTTTGTGGAGAGTGTCTTGGTCATATATGGGATTGCATGATCCATGCATTCTCGGAGATGTCTGTAGAAAGCAATTGTGTAGGGGGCAGCATTGTGGGTTGTATCTGCCACTGGCCCAGTGGGCTGAAAGGATACCATGTCACTGTTACAAAGTGTAAAGTTTGTATCTGTAATGTTATGCAGTATAGTCGTTTGTGCTGGTGGTGGAGGTGGGATATGTATATCCAGGGCAATCAGTGTGTGGTCAGCTCACAGTAGTTGATGATGTAGGCCATACAGTACCTAGATACAAACCCCCAGAGTGAGGAGGTGCTCTTGACCTGAATCAGTGTTCTGACTGCTGGGGTTTGGTAGTATGTCGTATGGATCTGCCAGGTACTGTTGCACAGTTGCTGGCTGAGCACTGATACCTGGCCATCTACATGTGTATCCACCAATAGACAGACAGATGCTACATATGTGAGATATGTTGTATCATAACAGTCGAGTAGCATGTGTAGTATGTGTGCCAAATTCTGCTGACATATATTGCTGATACCAGGTTATTTTCTTTTCAGGTACATGGCCCACCAGGGGAAACCCCCCTACTCCGCAGCGGAGGTTGAGGAGCTACACCAGAGCCTGGTGCGGGGTTATGCTATACTCTTTTCCCGCACCAGCCAGCATCAGCAGGAGAGGGCTGCACTGTGGCAAGACCTTGTCCCGGGTAAATGACATAGGGACCCTAATAGGACATATGAGCAGGGCGACATCACTGCAGTGATTTAATCAAAATGTCCGAGCTGCAGGATATCCACAGGCAACAGGTCGCCACAGGTGGTGGGGTGGCTACACATCCCCACTCACCAGACTGGAGGGACTACTCATGAGTGTAGTGGCTCCAGTCTGCCCCCAACAACAGCAGCAGACATGCATTATGATGGAGGCTGGAGCCACAGCAGCAAGACAGTGAATGTGCAGGTAATATGCCATATGTATAGTTGACTGTTGTGTACACTGGTAGTTAATGCATTTTGAGGTGTGTCCTTGGTTTGTAGCTGTCACCATAGTATTTAATGTGCAAGTGTGATATCCTCAATATTAGCAGCTGACCTGTGAAAGGCGACTGTTGTACTACTGTCCTGTATCATACTCAGTAACAATGGCACAGTTGTGCCCACTGACATTAGCTTCACGCTGCAGGACCCTCTGGTATAACAGCAATGCAGCCTATCCATGCTGGTGAGTGTGTATTAACAATTCCTGTAATAGTGTTGATAGTAATAGTACTATTTGGGTCACTTAGTAGTGCTCTTTGTATGCATGTAGGTGTGTCTGTGTCTGTGTGTTGATATCACGCATACTGAGTAATGTACAATTGTGTAAACTGGGGCATGTGTGCATGGGGCATGTGTGCACCTGTGCATGTGTGCATGTGCATGTGTGCACCTGTGCATGTGTGCATGTGTGCCTGCATGTGCATGGGGCATGTGTGCATGTGTGCATGTGTGCACCTGTGCATGTGTGCATGTGTGCATGTGGCTGTGCATGTGCGTGCAGTGTGCATGTGTGCATGGGGCACCTGTGCATGGCATGTGCATGGGGCATGTGTGCACCTGTGCATGGGGCATGTGTGCATGTGTGCATGTGTGCACCTGTGCATGTGTGCATGTGCATGTGCATGGGGCATTTGCCCCTGTGCATGTGTGCATCGCTGGTAATGTAGACATTGTAAACTGTGTTTCCTGTTTCCCTCCCACAGGTTCTGTTGCTGCTCTGGTGTCATGTAGCAGGGAACCTAAATCAGGTGCCGTGGGTACTGATAATGATGACATCTGTGTAATGGCACGGGAAGGTATGCCAGGGGCCGCCATTGGTCAGCCAATTGACAGTACACAGCTGTCAACCCCATCAATGCACAGTTATCCTGCCAATACACCCTTTGTCACCAATGTCCCTAGGTGATGGACAGCATACAGTGGGCATTGACCAGGGTAATGTGGTATCTGTGGCACATGCCTCCCCACACAGCAGCCATGGGCTTGGCCCAGAGATGGTACCACACAGACAGATGTCCAGGGGTTCTCGGGAGCACCCGGGGGGTACTCCCCCTGTCAGGGGCCCACAGAGGTCTTACAACCTCAGCTATGTTTCGGCTGTCATGCAGGCACAGTCACGTAGGGAAACGGTACACCAGACAGGGTCTGAGGAGCTGACAGCATGTCGCACAGCCATGACTGACAGTATGCAATTGCGGCTGCCATCCGTGATTTCACCGATGTCATAGACGGGCGTTGTGGGGACATATTAGACCGTTCCACAACTACATGTCCATGAGCCGGGGGATGGTGGGCGGTTGGGGCGCGTTGGGCTATGCCAGCAACAGCAGCAGCTGGCAGTCATGGCCGACAACAGGGCGGCCGAGTGCCAGCAGCAGCCCCAGCAATGCTGGGTCTGTGCTGTCATCAGACCCCCCCCAGGAGACCAGGGCGGGGCCTGGCCGGGCCCCGACAGGGATCTTGTCCAGTCAATGAACACCTGCTTCTGATGACAGTACCCAGTCTGGGTTGGTACGGGATCGGTCCGTAGCACCCTGCAAGGCACAGGTACCGTGTCCGTGGCCAGAGACACTGATCTGTATGACCTGGCAGGTACAGTCTGTGGCTGTCCACAAACACCAGTATATGGCAGCCATGAGGTGGAACTGTGTGCATCCATAACACATGCAAAATTTACAACACCTAGGGCTACCCCACGCACACACTGCATCAACATTGCCCCACCTTCTACTGCTGTCCCTCACCAACACACATACACATACATGTCAATTGGTGGTATCGGTGGCTGACTCAGGCATACCAAGTTCACACCCTGTGCATATGATGAAACTGTGCCACCTCCTGCAATCTGTAACAACTGTGCAGGTACAGGTTAACATGTTGCTGATGCACAGGGTGACCACATAGATGTGTAGTAATAGTATCATTTTGTTAACAGTACGGGGCTGAATTAATTGTGGGTATATCACAGCATGCCTGATGCAGTAAGGTGTGATTGTCATGGCCTGTTGTCTACACCCATGGTAAGTACCATAGTGTATCATCTGCACATGTTGGCATACTGGTGGTAATGATGTCAACAGAAGGCTACATACATAGGTAGCACAGGGTAAAGAATGTAGTAATACAGAATGATGGACATGTAAATTGCAAGTGGCATGTTGCCCACACTGACTCTGCAATGCAGTTTTTAATTTTGTTGGGCAGTCCCACGACTGGTACAGGACAAACAGGAGCACCCTAGCACTGCATGCTCACATCTCATACCATGCTAGACAGCCCCAATACACATAACTAACTGTCACAGGAGGGAGAGTCCCCATATATGTCAGGGATACTGTGGTGGCAGGCCAGGGAGCATACATCCTACTAAGTATGGAACCACTGAGTGAAGGCTCAGTGTCTGTTATTTGACATGTGTATTACTGCAGGTATGAGCACAGGGGTTTTCCCATCCAGTTATTGTACATCCTGACAGTACATGGTCTGTACACTTGTGTGCACTGAGACTGGACCCACCAACCTGTACCAAATTTAAGTGCCTGCATATTTGCAGTGTTACCTACTGGAACTGGTACAGCTTGTTTGTTGTACAATGGACTACATGCAGCCCTGTTTACTGTAGCTTTGTTTGCATGCATGTTTGCTTGCAATTACCCTGGAATACTGATCACACCTGCAATGCATAGTTATAGAGCTTCTGTGGACTCCTAGTGCCATCTGCATAGCCTACTATATGTATGTCCATGCGCCACTTGACAGGATGTCACTTAATGTGCTGTTCACATGTACATTGCCTGTGACACAGTGCATATGACACCCGGCATGTGTCCACTGAGCAGTCATATATGCTACTGCTAACTAATCACAGGCACTACACCTTCACATATTCATCTTCTGTTGAACTACCCTTTTCAGGGACGGCCTGCACCTGTCACCCCCGGGCTTTCAGATATTGGCAAAGGCTCTTGCTACCCCATAGTGCCTATGTTAGGCAGGGCTCAAATGACAAACCCACCTTCATAGGTATCACAAGGATAAGAAACTAAGAGCAATGCTACCCAACCCCGAAGTCTAAACCTGATGCATGCACCCAAAACACTCCTTGGCAGGAAACATCGATATCTGTGCAGTAACAGATGCCTGGTTCAGGGCTACTGAGAGCACACCAGCACTACCAGGTTTAACCCCGGGTTTATTTCTTTGAAACAGTCACCAAGGCCATTGGGGGAAGTGGTTCACACAGCCTACCTGGACCTTGCAAAGCCTTCACAACAATAAATTGGGCATTCTAGAAGCTCACCAGCTTAAATATAAGCCCTATGTCACTAGATGGATTGCACAGTGGCTCAAGGACAGAACCACATGGTTAGCATTGCTGGAGCCATGCCAGACTCCAAACCAGTTACGGGTTTTGTCCCACAAGGCTCAGTCCTGGGACCCTCTTGTTTGGGTTTTATTTATTGGAGGTACAGGCCAAAAACGGACTGTGGCTGACCAAATATGCAGATGACTGCAAACTGGCCACCATAATCCCCTTTCCCGCTGACACAAGCATCTTCCAAAGGGGGATCATAGAAACAGACAACTTGTGCCAGAGCCATGGCCTTCAGCTGAACAGTGTTTAGAAAGGGGTGCATCCTGTAGTCTGTTCTCCTAGTTGCCAAAGGGACTTTCCTCACACACCCCCCTCAGACAAACACACACTTGCCATTTGCAGGATTCAAACCCTCTAAATATGTTATGACACTTGAGACAGACACATTAGCGGGGCTATTTGCATTACTGGGAGGTTTTCCTTCTCCTGTTTCCTTATAGTGCTGACATCATCAGTGTTTAGAAAGGGAATGTGCACCCTTTAGTCTGTTCTCCTAGTTCCCAAAAGGGACTTTTCCCCCCACACCCCAAAAACCCCTCAGACAAACCCCTTGCCATTAGGATTCAAACCCCTACCTAACATGTTATGACACTTGAAGGCGGGGCCTATTTGCATTAGGGGGTTTTTTCTCCTGCTGTACTTATAGGGTGCTGACATCATCAGTGTTTAAAAAAGGGAAGGGCATCCTGTAGTCTGTTCTCCTAGTTAAAAGGACATTTCCCCCCCTCCCCCTCAGACAAACACACACACTTGCCATTCACAGGATTAAACCCCTACCTAATTATGTTATGACATTTGAGATGGGGGCAGAGCCCCTTTTGCATTACGGGGGGTTTCCTTCTCCTGCTATACTTATGGGTGCTGACATCATCAGTGTTTAGAAAAATGTGCATCCTGTAGTCTGTTTTTAGTTGCCAAAGGGACTTTTCCCCTCACACCCCCAAAAACCCCCCTCAGACAAACACAAAAACTTGCCATTGCAGGATTCAAACCCTACCTAACTATGTTATGACACTGAGACAGGATTAGCGGGCCCCTATTGCATTACGGGGAAAGTTTCTTTTCTCCTGCTGTACTTATAGGGTGCTGACATCATCAGTGTTTAGAAAGGGAATGTGCATCCTGTAGTCTTTTCCCCTTTCAAAAGGGACATTTCTCTCACACACTCCCCCCTCAGACAAACACACCCCTTGCCATTCACAGGATTAAAACCCCCTACTAACTATGTTATGACACTTGAGCGGACACATTAGGGGGTGCTATTGCATTACTGGGAAGTTTCTTTTCCCTGCTGTACTTATAGGTGCTGACATCATCGGTGTTTAGAAAGGGAATGTGCATCCTGTAGTGTGTTTCCTAGTTGCCAAAGGGACATTTTTTTCCCACAGACACACCCCCCCCCACAACCCTGGCATTTGCAGGATTCAAACCCCTACCTAACTATGTTATGACTTTTGGGGAAATGCATTAGCAGGGGGCTTTTCCCATTACGGGGGTTTTTTTTCTCCTGTTTATTATAGGGTGCTGACATCATCGGTGTTTAGAAAGGGAATGTGCATCCTGTGGGGGGAAAAACCCCCTCTGGCTGCTGTCATTCCCTAGGGCAACACCTTTTGATCTACACCCATATGTTTAATTGTCAAATGCACATTATTTGTTGCTGATAGACTGTTTGCACATCTTTATTGCCATAGCTTTCCCCTGTTTGTATGAACAACGGGCATCTGTGGAAGATGTTTGCATATGGGGGGGACCCACTATATCATGTATGTTTTGTAGTCATTTAACTGGGGCACGGGGCAGACTGCTGTAATGTTTGGTTCCTGGAATAACACATAAAATACCAGATATGTTTTCCAACTGCTAAACTGAGATTTGGCCAAGTGTGTAGCATCCCCAGTTCAGCCTTCCCATGGCATGTTGTCTGACATATGTCTCATTTATCAAAGTGGGGAGCATGCCCAGTGTGAGCATTCCATATTTTGGGATTTGCAGCCCACCACATTTGTGGATGAGTGTGAACTTCAAAAAATTCCCCCTTTTATGGTTGTGTGTTGTTTTCATGTTGTTAGTTACTGTACAACTGTTTTGTGTGTGAACACAACAGGATTATACTGTGCCTGCAGTGTTTGCATGGGATACTTTGCATACAGTTGTCAACACCCTTTTCCCTGACCTAACACTTTTTGTATAGTGTACTGGTGTACTTTGACTGTGGTGGACAGTATCCTGGGCTTTAGTGCTATCCTGCTTTACTTTTTATAGTGGGCACAACAGCCTGGTTGGGGGCCAGTTTTTACATCTGACCATTTTGCATTCTGTTCAGATATGAACTACTTAAACCAGGCTTGTCCAACATTGGTAGTGTATTCCACAACATAGGTGTACATTTGCAAACACTAGCGATGTGCCCTAGTCCATGTCTAATGCTAGTTGGGGGTGTGTTTGTCCTTCACACATTGTAAGGGGAGTTTGCCATGACATATGTCATGGTTAGTATCTTCCCTCTGTCTACCTGTGACATGACAGTGACCCCAGGATAAAGCTACCATCTCCCATCCACTCATCAAGATTCCTATTGAGGAAGATTGATAAGTGACTCTATTAGCCTGTCGGGGGGTTCACTCATGGGTGGGGTGGCTTCTGTGTTATGGATCCCCAGTACAGCTTGTCCTATGTAAGTCAGTGCTGGGGTTCAGGTCTCTCATGTTAGCTCACTGCCATTCAGATTGTACAAGGTGCAGCATGTTATTGATACCAGCAACACAGGCAACACATGGCATCTGTGCAAGCTCTTTGATACTCCTGCTGAGGTACTGTTGTGGACTTTCGTTGATGGAGGTGTCTGCTGGGGTACACCCCACGGGGGCTATTGTAGTCAATTGTACCGCTGATGAAGGATGACTGCAGAGCCACAATGACCTCCCCTTATCTAGATCTGACAACCTTCATGATTAGGTGGGTATATGGTATGCTTCTGTAAACACTACAGCACATGTTTGTCCAATGCAGGATATCTATCACCTTGTGTCCCCAGGTCTCTCATTACATGTTAACTACATAATGGGTTAACACCTATGTGGAAATTTGGGGGGCACACTGTATATGGGTTGACTATACACTTTCTGCAATTAGCTTGCTGACATGGCTATGGCACCAGTTGTCTGTTTTTTGGGGCCCCTTTTTGGGGGATGCTTGTGTCAGCTGGTGGATCATATGTGGTGAGCAGTTTGTAGTCCTCTGAAAATGTTGGACACAGTCCTTCCATGTTTGCCTGTACCTATGGGACATAAAACCGGGCAGGGAGATCCCAGGACAAACCCCTGGGGATGCCAGTTATATCTGGTTTGTAGTCTGACATGGCTGCAGCATGTCTGACCATGTCTGTTCTGTCCTTGGTCTGGTTTGCAACCCCTCTACTGACATTGGGATTTATATTTAAGCTGGTGAGCTTATCTATAATGAACAGTAGGGTATTGTAAAAACCCTTTTGAAAGGTCCAGCTACTGTGTGGACCACATTTCATCAATGACCTTAATGACTGTTTCAATTGAGTCAAACATGTTTAGGGCAGGATCTGCCGAAAAGCCACACTGGGTAGGGTCCGGTGTCAGTAGGTCCCCAATATCTTTATGTCTGTGGTACATGCTGATCCTTTCCATAGCTGTGCAGACCGAGCTTCTCAGGATTCTGGGGTAGTAGTTTTCAGTATCCATTCAGGCAACACCTTTGTTGAGAAGGACCACTGTTGTTGTAAACTGCTCTTTGGGTACATATTCTGTGGTAAGGCTGACTTTGGGCAGTAGTGTGGTTTGGCATTCCATTCATTTTGGGGTCCATGTTGCACTGCCCAGGACACCATCTCATACCATTGCTGCTGTGTGTTTTGCTTTGTAGATGTTGGCCCTCAGCATCTGCAATGTCAGGGCCCAGTCTGCTGGGATAGATATTCTGCATTTGGGGGTTGCACTGCACCTGTCAGGATGTATGTTGGCAATATGTGTGTTTTTTGATATTTGTGTGATTCAGGGCATATCTGTGAATTCCCAACATGGTTCCTACCATCAGTTGTAAAGCCTTGGGATTATCCTTAGTGTCCTGTACAATTTGTATCTTCATAGGTTCATAGGTTCATACTAGGCTATCCACCCTAGGGCATTTGTTAGCCTAGCCAGAGTGTGTGTGGCTTTTGCCCCCCCTTGCTATGTGAATATTATGGCCATTTATGATTTGCTTTGCTGTGCCTCTGTCTGGACATGACACAGTGAAGACCCCCCAGTGTAACTCTAAAATCCCATCCACTTGGCAAGATTCCTGTTGAAGAGTGTCAGTGAGGGCTCTGCCTAACATGGAGTGGGATTCTGGTCCAGGGTGTGGGAGCCTCTGGATTATGTATCTGTCCCCCAGCACATCCTATTTCATTATTTGTTGAGGTTAAATCTCTCACTCTCACAGCTCCAATGGATTTGAGTTTTCGGGGGGGAGCATGCCATTACTCCTGTTTTGGGGCATGGCCTTCTACAACAGGCATGCAATGCCCCTGTGTAGGCAGTATGTGACTGCATTCACCTCCGGTGTTTACAGCCAGGCACCATATGACATATATTTGAGTTTATCCTCTTGGTGAGGTACCTTTGAGGTCTTTCTAACTGCTGCAGGTGTCAGGTAAGGTACATCCCATATGAGGCATTGTACTAGATTATGGGTGTGATTAGAGAACAGTATAGGGGCACAATGACCTCTGTTGTAGATGTGAACCCTTTTCCTGATAGGTGTAAATGTAGACAGTCTTCCTAGCCACATTGGCAATGGGGGTGTCCATAACAGGTTATTCCACTTGTGTCCCTAGGTCCCTGATTACTCCTTCCATACATAATGGTTTACAACCTATGTGGTAATTTGTGGGTACCTTGTTTGGTATTTGGTGGGACATTCATACTGTCCAGTGTCTTCAGGATGGGTGGGGTTCCTGTGTGTGAGTTGTGGTCTGTAGCATGCTACAGACTGTGGTCTTGCCTACAGTTAGTTGCACAGGGGTGGACTCCAATGCCTTGTGCATTGTCAGTTACCTGGATTTTGGGTGTCTGTGCTGACTATGGATATCACCCCCCTTTTATGTTTTGTTCCAGGTTTGGGGGCCCTGACACATGATGGGTATAACCTGGTAGTGCTGGTGTTGTCAGGAGGCTTGCAGCAGGTTTCTGTCACTGCACAGACATCGATGTTCTCCATACTGGGGTGGCCTTGGGGGCATGCATATTGGGGTTTACACATCTGGCATTGGTCAGCATTTTTATGTTTCTTCCCCCTTATGTTTTTAGGGTGGTGGGTCAGTCTTTCAGCCTTGCCTACAAAAAGGGTCTATGGAGGTGGCAAAAGGGCCCTTTTCCAATATTTAGCCCCGGGTAAAATGCAGGCCTAAGAACAGCTGGGGGCTTGTCAAGCATGACATCCCAAGCAAAAAATTTGGGTCCCCCTTTGGAAAGACACCAGTAAGTGTGCCACTTGCTATGACTGATCATTCCGTGTTTGTACTGTGGCATTATTCTTGGTAAGGGTAGGATGCTGCAAATGGTGAGTGTTACCGGCCTGGACTACATAATAGAGCTCATCTATGTCTCTTTTCATGTAGTCTGGGAGGTACATCTCAGGTCATTCACACCAGCATGGACTATGACTGCATCAATTTTTCTTGCTTTGGGTGACCTGCATACCCGTTATGTGGCATATTGTGGCAGACTACAGGCAGCTTACTGTACCCTTTCCCCTGTTCAGTCTGGTGTGGGGACAGCAGTGTTTCTGACTATGGAGACACCTATTACAACTGTATCAGGCATGTTGTTTCTCCTTCTGGCCTGTGACTTTTACACCAGCTTTGTGTACTATGTGTTTATGTGCTATGTTTGGAGGTTGTTTGATTGGGTGTCTGCTTTAAAGGGCCCCTGTTGGTGTGCTGTGTTTGTAATTTGTGCCTCGAATGTTTTCTGTGTTTATTTTTTGGGTTTTGGGTTTTGATAGGTCTATGTGGGACTGTGTTTTGGTGTGTGTGGTTACCTTTCCCCCTGACTAGTTTTGGGAGTACTGAGTTGAGGAGCTCAGCCTCCAGTTTGGATAAATGGTTGCATCTCTCACATATATTTGTATTTCTTGGGTGGAGTTGGGGTTGTCTGTGTACTTGGGGCAGGTGTAACATTGCCTGGATTCCGATTCAACTTTTGTGGCTGGGTGGATTGCATGTGTGGACAGATTTTATTGCCATACTACTGATCAGTGATTACTTCATTGTTTATGTTTGCTCTATCATTGTAGCTTCCTCATTCTCTTGCATGGTTTGGTTATGGGGGTCCACCATGCCAGATTCCCGATGGCATTGTGTCTTGTTTTAATTTAGGATTGCAAAACCAAGCATTCCTGGCAGTGTTCATGGAATGGCTGTATTACAGGTTCTGAGGGTGGCCCATATTTTTCACCCGGGGCCTTTAATGGATTCCAAACAGTTTGGAGGAGTGCAAATATTGCTTAACACATGTTTTCACTGTGGTTTTTTGGCCAGGGACTGTGGTCAGGATTTGTATATCCAGTGTGATTACTCATGGTCTGGTTTTACCAGTGAGCAATACACTTCTCTCTTGCCATCCAAACCCCTGTTGCTGATTTTCACAACCAGTATGCTTACCCCCCTTGTGGGAGTGCGTTGTTCCTGGGCCTTTTTTTTATGGATTCTATGAACTTTTTCCTACACTGTTGGAGCTAGTATAATGCTCCCAGTCTATGTCTGGGTATTTTCAGTCACCCCAAAATAATGTGGTTTGGAGGACTTGATATATTCATGTATTCCAGCATAGGCCAGGTGCAGTTCCTGGTGTTGGGACAGTAGTCTGTAGCAGGCTATAAACTGGGGGGAGTTTTAGCCACTGTTACTTGACCATGGCTAGTCCATGCTGCTTTTGTTGTGGTACCAACATGGGGTGTGGTTATCCTTGACAATTTTGCTAGTCACCCCCCTTTTAGTTGTTCCAAGTTTTGGGCTGTACAGCACAGTATGAGGTGTAACCTGGTAGTGTTAGGGGGCTGTTGTGAGCCTTGGGTCAGTTTTCTGTTACAGCACAGAAACAACATTCTCCATACTGGGGAGTTTAGACTGCATGCATCTTGCTGTTTACTTATCCCTTTTCTTATTCTTATCCCTTCTGATACCTATGGGTGGTTTGTGTTTTGAGCCTTACCTATTCAGGGCACACTGTGGGTGACAACAGCCTTTCCAATAGGCCTGCACTGATAGGTGCATGCCATCCAGCAGGTGGTGCATCATGTCATGCTCAGCATGTTATCCCAGCTGGCACACATTGGATCCCCGTTCAAACAGTGTAAAATCACATTGGGAAAAGATGGAAGAAGGCACTGACCTTTAGGGAATTTTTGGCTTTAAATTAAATTTTTTGGGTTCAAAAACCTTTTCATTTTTTACACAGGGGACATTTTTTACATACTGCATTTTAAAATGAATTTCATTTTTTATGAAGGGGAAAAACCCCCTTATTCATTTGTTTCACCATTTTGTTTCTTTTTCACATCAACTGGGTTGGGGCCTTTGCCCGGGCCCTCTTTTTTTTTTCTTTTACAACAAATTTAAAAGAGGGGTTTTAAATTTTTTCCCCATTTTTTTTGTTTTTCAAAATTCCCTGCCCCGGTTTAAAAATTTTTGTTTTTTGTATGGCTACTTTATTTAAAAAAACCCCAACAAACTTGGGGTTTAACTGCCGGGTCCCAACTCTAGTTTCACAGTCTTTAAGGGTTTTACCTTTTTTTAAAAAAACATTTTTTAAAGTAAAATTTTTTAAAAAAGAATTTTTTTGGGGTTTAAAAATTTTCCTAATTTGGTTAAAGTGTTAAAATTTTCGTTATTACTAGTCCCGGCCAACGGCTGGGGGGAAAAAACCAAGACATGTAACACATTTAAATGCCCTTGTCTACTTTTTTTTTTAAAACCAAAATTTCATGAAAATTTGTGATCTTAAAATTTAAAAAAACGAATTAAAGGTTTTTACCTGGGTTTTTGGGTTTTTTGGTTATGGCAAAACTTTAAAATTTTAAAAACCCTTTCTTTAAAACCAAATTGAAAAACCCTGAAACATATTAATTTATTTCCCAATTTTTTTTTGTTATTTTAAAGGGTTTCTAATTAAAGAGGAATGCTTTAAAACTTTTAAATTGAATTTCCCCATTGGTAAAACTTTAAAGGGTTTTTATGACAAATTACAAAATTTTGGAAAAAAAAATTTAAATTGGTTTTATTTAAATTTTCCCAAAATTTTTATGAAAAATTTTTAAAAAATTTTTTTGTTTAGGCAGCACCTGAGGTTGTGTGCCTTTTTTTTCTTTTTTTAAAAAATTTCCCCTTTTTTGGGCCCAATTTCCCCCTAATTTAAATTTTCCCTGTCTTTAAATATTTTTTATAGTCCTTAGTTGAAAATTTTGTCCTGGTTCATTAAACCCAGCCCGGTTTCCTTCCCCGCAAAGTTTTAACTTGAAATTTTTAAACGGTTTGAAAAATTTTAAACCCCCCTTTATTTAATTTTGGGGGTAAATACCCCTTTTAATTAGTTGTTTTTTTAACCAATTGATTTGCCTATTTTTCGTTGTTTCCCTTTTCTGTTTTAAAAGGGTGGTTTTCCCCTTGTTCCTTATGTTTTAAGGGGGTATATTTTTATGACCCTGTTTTTGGTTTTGCAAGGCCCCAAATTTTTGGGGCCCCCCCACTGGGCAAGTTTTTTATTTTTGTCCTCAAGGGGCTTTTGGGTTTTTTTTCCGTCATGTTTCCGATCTTTAGGGGATGCCCCTCAAAGGGTCATTAGTTGGGGTTTCTCAACTTTACCCGGGTCCCCAGGCTGTTTGGGGGGGGGCCCAAACCCCCCCCCCCCCCCCCCCCCCCCCCCCCCCCCCCCCCCACGGGCTCTATTCAATTTCCCGGGTGTTTTGCGGGGGCCTATTTGGCCCCTTCCGGGTTAAAATTTGATTTCTGATGGGGTGGTCAAAACCCGGCTCCTGCTTCAAAACTTGAAGAGTTAGAACTTTCCTGGCAGATTAGGTTTAACGCTTACCACCAGCCTGGTTTAAATGATGGCTGTGTTATAAGTAGCATACTGAAACTTAAAAGTTTAAACCATTAGTTAATTTTGAGAACAAATAGAATGAAGTTAGAATTGGAATTTTATTTAAACTTTCCTTCTTTTTATTAAAAAAAATTTTTGTAGTTAAAGTAAAACTGATTTTACAATATAGTTAAGTTGTGTTTATGGTTCTAGCACTAGACTAGTTGATGTGATGACAGAAACTATTTGTATTTCTGTGTGTTTAAACAAATTTCATTTGTTTTAATAAGGGGGTGGTGTGTTTGTCATTAGTTTCCATCTTAATTAATGTATTCCACTTGCTGATTGGTTAATGCATTTGTTTTACTATGTACTTAAATGTGACCTGAATTGTAAAATATTGTCTGAAGAAGTTTATGATCTAACATAAACGAAAAGCGCTTCATTTTATTACTGAGGTCTAGTGTGTGCCTTCTTCCATCTGTTCCAGTATTTTATGTTTTACACATTGGATCCCCTTTGACTAACTGCGATACTTCAGTCAATTATTGCACTTGATCATCTCATTGTCATGTTGTGGCATGATGCTTGGTGAGGGTAGGATGTTAGTCAGGGTCCTCAGGTGTGCATATAGTACATGGTGTTACATTAACACATAGCATTCATGCCTCAGGTGGTGCTGCAGGGCTGCCTCTGTCAGATGCGCATATTACACTTCCCTGTACATGTTTGAGAGCAGGTTGTGTCATGTTAGGCATCCCTGTTACTATATGAGTGAGTCAGAGAGGGGTATCATTCCCAGGGTTCCTACTGAGCCAGTGTATATGCTGCTGCTGCCTCTTTGCCAAGGCCAGGGCATACTGGCACGCCTCCTTCTGCCTACTGGGGCAGGCTCAGGTTGTTCCTCCTCCGAGTCACGCTCTGCCTGCGATGGCCTTGGCAATGAGGGGGGGGGCTGTTTGTGCCGGCCCTATGCTGGTCCTGCTGCAGCTGTTTTCGCAAGATCATATTATGTAGCATAGCACATACCAAACCAATTTGGGTATATGGTTGGTGTGCTGCAAGGCTCCACCAGATGTGTCCAGACACCGGAACCGTGACGAGCAGCCCAAACACGCTACATTACGTGTTTGTGCGTGTGCTCATTATGGCGTTCCTGTTCAGGTGTGTGTGCATTTCTGATGGGTGTCATCAACCCACGGCTCCAGTGCATAACCTGCATCCCCACTAGGTGTCCGTGCGGATGTCCCCATTGGCAAATGTCTGGTACAGCTCGTCAAATGCCAGATGTGGGAACCATGGCAGCTCCAGGACAGCCAGCACACACATTCATTATTATGCCCTGGGCATCACACACAACCTCCAGTTGATGAGGAAGCCCTTGTGGTTGATGTATGCCCTACCCGCTCACCGGCTGGTGCTTTGATGCTTACCGTGCAGTCACGATGTATTGCACCCACTACCTCAGGTATTCGCTATTTGCTGGAAGAGACGATATTGCTGGCCAATACCTCACGGGCATTGGGGAAATATACATGATTACCGACATGTGCTGACATGGCATCCAGGAACTGGTGCAGTACCCTGGGCTGATGCCTGTGATATCCCCATCATATCACCAGTTGGTCTCTGGAAGGTATCTGTTGCTAGTATTCTTAGCCAACACATACCTTGGTTTCACTGGGATGGGTTCCCTCTGTTGGTTCTGTGTGTGGCGTGGCCTGCACAGCTCAACTATTTGCTGCAGGAGCTCTCTGTCCACTCTATAGCGCTCTACTTTCTCCAGCTCATGTTACCCGTGGTAGGTGACCTTGGGCCTGTACACTCTTCTCCGTCTCCTCACTGTGGTTGTCTGGCACCATCTGCATTGTCACCACCCTCAGCAAGCCGCCTATGTCTCATTATGACAGCTATGGCAGCCCCTAACATTTCTGCTCTGGTTCAGCTTTTCAGTTTCACTTCTGCTAACAACTCCTGTCTTGCAGTGTCTCTTGAGAGAAACATCCTGCACTGCTGTTTGCAGAGTTTTAAGTGCTGGGCTGGGCTACTATTCTGCCTGTGTAATTGCCTGCATCTAATTGTTTTCACCTGCTAGCTCCAGCAGTATTCCCTGCTAACTTCCTACTAAATCTGTTGCTTCCTTTTTCCTTTCTGTTTCCTCAGGGTGGAGCCATGTGTAAAGCAGCAGAAATAGCCGCACAGTGGCTTACACATGCGCACACATACTTACACAGTTCAGAATCTGCTTATTCAGATTAAAACACGTGCACGCCCGCGCAAACACTGTTAAACATCTCCCAACACGCTCCCACATGCTCAGTCTGCCTTACACACGCGCACACTGCCTTACACGCAGCACACTGCCTTTGCACGCTTCATGGCATGCACACGTGCGCATACACATCCAGCAAGAAACTTTGGTGTAGGCAACAGTGTACACCTTCCATTTCTTGACTTTCTCATGCTTAGTTAGTGGCACACCTCTTTCAATGATATCTGTCTGACATCTGTCATGTAACTCTGACCTCCAATGAACTGCATTTCTTTCTACCATTCCCCCCTGTGATGTCACCTGTCTCCTACTCTTTTCCTCCCCCTTCTGTAACTCTTACACTACTCAGACTGTGCTCAGTGGAATTCAGTATCCTTACACTCATTTGCATCAGATTGCCTACTAATGCTTAGTTACATGTCTTAGACTCAGCTTCCCCCCTTAGCAACCACTACACAGTGGCCATGTTGGTTTTGGTCTGCTGGTCCCTGCATTGACATTCCATGTATTGCATAAAACCCACATTTGTGGGTTTAAAACCTTCATTTTTATGTTCTATACAGCGCAGTCCGTTTGTGCGGGGCTGCTGGTTTAAACATCGGCAATCGCGGAAAAAAAAAAATATATATGTTTCATATATTTGCATGAGGTTTCCTTGCGAATGGGCACATGTTTGGCCATTGGCATGTTGCTTGAACATATGCACCCTTTATTTGGGGCTGACATGGCTCCATTGCAGTTTTGCGAAACGTACTCAGTTGTCAACTGAGTACATTTCTGTAACTAAAACAGCTCTTACACGGGCTGTTCTGGCTTCCTGGATCGCTAATCATCCTCATTTGCATGCTATTACCTGCAAGTGAGGGTGATGCTTATCCACGCCCACTCCGTGTAAGAGCCGCTTTAGCTGTCTCTTACACGGACTTTGGGCTGTTCCTGGATCGTGAAGGCTGCATGGAGTCTTACACTACTCTTAGACTCCGTGCAAGCCTTCGTGAATCCGGCCCAACAACTAAACATAATTTAAAACTGGTAAGAAACCGAATGCTGGCAACAGCAAAAAATATATGTGGCTATGTGAAAAAGTATGCCATATCAGCATTACCACATACAAAAATTATCAAAATAGTGATGGAGGTGTCAGACACGTAGAATTCACATGCAGCGCAGGCATACCTAGGAGTGATGGACAGGAAAGAAAAAATATGATGAGGTGGGCAGGCATACATAAAAAGTACGTGCTTGAGGGAGGGTTGAGGGACTGTCAGAATGGCACGGGTACTTTTTTGGAGAGATGTGGTGGACAGGCCTCCTTTTCTGAGAAATGTAGTGGTGGAAAGATGTATGAACAAGGGCAAAGAGAAAATGGCATGTCAAGAAAAACAACAGAACCACATTGATGACAGGGTGGCACAATACAAAAGGAAGGAACACACACTAGCACGTGCAGAGTACTATGAGAAGAGATGGGCATGACATAAATACATAAAGGACAGCATAGCAAAGCATTGTTTTTATGATTCCCACCTCAGTGGTCTATAGGTATCTGTTCTAATATAGAAAATAAACATTATACTTCTTACACTCCTTTGTGTGTTTAAAAACAGCATTATTTTCATCTCTGTTGTTGATAGAGTATACATGTCCCTTAAATCTATCTTGTAAAGCTCATGTGGTCATACCTATGCAATAGACATTACAGCCTGAGCATATACTTATATATACCAACCCCCTAGTTTTACAATTGAATCTTTCAGGGACAGACAAAGTGTATTTTAGATGGTCTAAGAAAATGTAAGGTCCTTCTAAAATATACCGGCATACAGTGCACCCCTCACATTTATACATACCTTTGCTTTTCACTGTTAGGGATGATAAAGGGGTAACCTTGGTGTTGTCATTTTGTAACAAGGACTTCAGATTCAAGGTATTTTTATATACAAAACTTGGAAAATTTCCTATAACCTGAAAAAGCTCACTATTAACTTCCAAGATTGTTATAAATAATAATATGAATAGCCTGACTATCTGTAGTCATATCCAAATCCTATCTATTTCCAAATTATTTGTATACAGAGCATCTTTTTTAACAAAAGTTTTTTTCAAGATTAGGGGAAACAGAGTATCCTTTGTAGATATAACTTATTTTTCTGTTTCCAACATTCAAACAACTTTTTAAATTAGCAGATAGTCTTTATTTGGATAGTTGAGGTTAATTGTTTTATTAAAGTGTCAGTTGATTCTGTATTGTTATTGGTTATATTTTTGTATAAGTTTTTGTATAATTACCAAGTTGTAATCAAATTTATTTTGTTGAAATCATTTAGATGAAAGCACAGATTAAAGAGCTCAGTATGCTAATTTCTGGTCATTTCTCTTTTTGTTGGAAAGTGGTTTCATGTGTTTGTTTTATTTTTATGCATGAAAGTATTTATTTATTTATTTATTTTATTTTACATTTGTTTACCGGGAAAGTCCGACTGGACAACTTGTCCATTTTCAGCGGAGACCCAGGGAGAAAAGCTCTAAGACATACAAAGACAGACAAATTTAACAATTTTACAATTTTACAAAAGAGAATTTGACAAGTTTAACATTTTACATAAATTATGTAAGAGAAACAATATTAAAAGTAACTTATCATTTTGTAAGGAAATACATGTTGGCGGATCATTAAATAGAATAGAAAAAAACAGACTAGTAGCTAAGGTTACTGTTGAGTAGAACAGAAATGATGTAGCAAGTTCTGTTTGAGATGGTCACTTTACTGCAAGCTTTACAGGATTAGCTAATAGCTGGGATCATAGTCTATGGAATTGTTAAGAAAGGGATATGTAGAGTGTGAGAAGAGGAAAGTAGAAGCAAAAGTGTTTGGTAGGATTGTTGTAAGGTGTCAGGGATGGGGTTAGGGGATTATAGAGAAACTATGTAAGATGATACTATAAGGAATTTAGCTAGACTAGCCTGAGTTAGATGGTGTTTTTATCCTGGTTCAGTACATGGGCATATCCATGAGGCCGATAGGTGGGCTTTTAGAAGTTTTTTGAAGTGAACAATGTTAGTATGGGTTTTGATGTGGACTGGGAGACTATTCCAAGCTTTGGCAACGTAGCAGTAGTAGAGGGATTCGGAAGCGTGATTTTTGCTTTTTGTTATTTCTAATAGTGCCTTATTAGTGGAGCAAAAGCTGCATTTGTTGAGTAGTTTGTTAGTATGTTGTTTAGGGCTGGAGTCTTTTCAGGCTGGTTTGTAATATGACGGGCCATTTTGAGCTGACTGTATTGTAGCAATGAGGGGAATTCCAGCCATGAAAGCTGTCTGAGAGAGTGGCAATGGTGGGACCTATAGTTAGTACCTATAGCAAATTTTGCTGTCTTATTGTAACAGATTTCTAGTTTTTTCATATCAGCATTTCTAATGTTAGTAAGGATTGGGAATGCATAGAGTAGTGTTGCGGTAAGGTGGGTTGTGGCAATGGTAACTCTGGTATCAGCTGTGATAGTGCTTACTCCTGAAAAGACACCCTAGTTTTTTATGTACTTTTTTATGGATTTGAAATATGAGTGTCAAAGAGCAAATTATGATCAATGGTAACCCCTAACAGTTTGGTACTGGGAACTGGGGTTATAATGGTTTTCATAGTTTCATAGTTTCATAGTATAGTACTAAGCTATCTGCCCTGGGGCATTTGTAAGCCTAGCCATAGTGATGTGGCTTTTGCCACCCCATGAAATGGTACAAAAAATGTACAGAATAAATTTAGAATACTGTGCCTCTGTCTAGTAGTGACACAATAAAGGTCCCCTTATATAATAGAATTAGTTTACTGTGCCCCTGTCTAGCAGTGACACAGATGTGACCCCTGGGGTAAACTTACGATTTCCCATCCACTCATCAAGATTTCTCTTGAAGAGAGTCAGTGAGGGGCTCTGCCTAATATGAACTGGGATCTTGTTCCAAAGCATGGGAAGCCTCTGGGTTATGAATCTATCCCTCCAGCATGTCCTATTCATACTTGTGCCGAGGTTTAAGTCTTTAGCTCTCGTGTTCCTGATGGATTTGGATTTTTTCAGGTGGAGCATGTCCGTCAGATCCTGATTGGACATGGCCTTGTACGTAAGGCAGAGATCACCTCTGAGCAGGCGGTATGCTACTGAATAGAGCTGAAGTTTCTTTAGTCTGGCAGAATAAGACATATGTTGGAGACCCTTGATCCTCTTGGTGAGGTACATTTGTGGTCTCTCCAGCTGTTGCAAATGCCGGGTGAGGTACATACCAAATGGGGCATTGTACTCAATCATGGGTCTGATGAGGGAGGAGTATAGGGGTACAATGACATCCTTGGATCTGGATGTGAATCCCTTCATGATGAGGTGTGCAAGGTAGAATGTTGTTCTAACCACTTTGGCAATGTGGGTGTCAAATGAGAGGTCACTGTCGACTTGGGTCCCTAGGTCTCTGATTACTTTTTCCGTACTCAGTGGGTTGCTGTCTATGTGATAATTTGTGGGTACTTTGTTTTTCCCAAAGGGATGACTATACATTTTTGGCATTTAGTTTAAGGCCATGACTCCGGCACCAGTTGTCCGTTTCTGTGAGGCCTTTTTGTAGGATGTATGTGTCCGCTGGTGTATCGACTATGGCACCTAGTTTCCAGTCATCTGCGAACTTTGTCAGCCACAGCCCTCCCATGTTTGCTTTAACATCTGAGAAATAAATGCCGAACAAGAGGGGTCCCAGGACAGATCCCTGTGGGACACCACTTGTGACTGGCTTTGAGTCTGACATTGCTCCAGTGATTTTAACTTTATGGGTTCTGTCCTTTAGCCAGTTTGCAACCCATCTAGTGACATAAGGGTTTACGCTTAAGCTGTTGAGCTTATCTATGATGCCTGAGTGGGGTATTGTGTTGAAGGCCTTAGCCAAGTCCAGGTAGGCTGTATGGACTGCTTTGCCCTCATCAATGGCTCTAGTGACTGTTTTGAAAAAGTCAACCAGGTTCAAAAGGAAGGATCTGCCCTTTACAAAGCCGAACTGGGTGGGGTCAAGTCTCTGTAGGTCCCCTATGTCTCTGTTTATGAGTTCCATAATGATTCTTTCCATAGCTTTGCAGACCAGGCTGGTTAAGCTTATGGGGCGGTAGTTTCCAGGGTCTGTAAAGGCACCCCTTTTGTGGAGTGGGACCACTGTTGCTGTATGCCAGTGTTCAGGTACATATCCCGAAGTAAGGCTAAGGTTAAATAGCATTTTTATGTGTGGGTTTAGCTCCTCTTGGAGTTCACGTAACACGCAACCCGGGATACCGTCAGGTCCCATTGATGCTGTGTTTTTTAGCTTTGTTTAGGGTGGTTCTCACTTGGACATCTGAGATGACAGGGAGATTACATTCAGCTGGGATAAGTATTTCTTCTTTTGGGGGTGAGGGAGGGGAGAAATTTGCACTGAACCTGTCAGACAGAATGTTGGCAATATCTGTGGGTTCAGTGTATTTTTTGTTGTTGTGAACCAACTCTGAGCATATCTGAGGGTTTCCGCCCAGGTTTCTAACATAGCTGAAGAAGGCTTTGTAGTTATCTTTAGTGTCCTTAGCAATTTTTCTCTCAAAGTTGGCATTGGATGTTTTTATGAGAGAACGTAGTTTTCTGCTAATGTTGATCAGAGATGTTCTCCCTTCATGGGATTTTGCTCTGACGTGCAGTAGCTTCCTTCTTTTGTTATACAATTTGTTAATGGCTGAGGTCCACCAGACAGGACGCTTGCCTTTGGTGGAGAGGGACTTGGATTTATTTGGGATTGCATGATCCATGCATTCTTGGAGATGTCCATAGAAAGCATTTGTGAAGGATTCGGCATTGTGGGATGTGGTATCCACTGGCACAGTGGGCTTAAAGGATACCATCTCAGTCTTAAGAAGAGAAGTTTTTTCACTGTGGTCTTTTGTGCTGGGGGTGGAGGTGGGATATGTATATCCAGGGTGATTAGTTTGTGGTCAGATCTCACTAGTGAGGGGTATACTTCCGGTGTGGAGCATTTTGTCCCCATGTTTGTGATGATCAGGTCTAGTATATTATCTCCCCTAGTGGGAGAGGTGACTAGTTGTTCCAGTGCATTTGAATTTATGAATTCCAGGAACCTTTGGGCTAGGGTATTAGGGCTAGAATAATGTACCCAATCTATGTTTGGGTAGTTGAAGTCTCCCAGTATGATGGTATTTTGTGATACATTCATATCCTCCAATGTCTTCAGGAAGGCTGAGTGGGGTTCTTGAGATTGGGAGGGTGGTCTGTAACATGCTACCAGTTGTCTAGCAGTTTTGCCTATGGCTAGTTGTACCTGTATGGTCTCTGATGCTTCATGTGTTGCTACTAACCTGGAGGTGTGGGTGTCCTTGATGAATATGGACACTCCCCCTCCCTTTGTGGTTCATCCCGGGTTTTGGGGGCGAAAAGCATGATACGAGGTATAGCCTGGTAGCACTGGGGTGCTCTCAGGAGCCTTGAACCAGGTTTCAGTTACTGCACAGACGTCGATGTTCTCCATGCTGAGGAGTGCATCAAGTGCCTGCATCTTGAGATTTAGACTTCTGGCGTTGAGCAGCATTACCCTTAGTTTTTTCCATTTTTGTTTTCTAAGGAGGTGGGTTTGTCTTTTGAGCCTTGCCTAAAAAAGGCACTATGGGGGTGGCAAGAGCCTTAGCCAATATCCAGAAGCCCAGTGGTGACATGTGTAAGCCATCCCTTGCGAAGCAGCGTGGCTTGTCCAACATGTCATCCCAGGCAGACAGACATTGGATCCTATTAGAATGACACCAGTACTTGAGCCAATTATTAAAGCTGATCATCTTGTCTTTGTATTGTGGTATCATTCTTGGTGAGGGCAAGATGCTGCTCAGGGTCAGGGTCATACCAGCCTGGGCTACATAATCGGAGAGCTCTTCTATGTCTCTTTTCATGTAGTCCAGGAAGGTACATCTCAGGTCATTCACACCAGCATGGACAATGACGGAGTCATATTTGTACTTGCTTTGGAGTGACCTGAGTGCGTGTGTTATGTGGCAGATCCTAGCTCCCGATAGACAGCTCACAGTCACCCTCTCCTTGTTCAGCCTGGTCAGCGGGACATCAGTGTGTCTGACTATAGAGTCACCTATTACTAGTGTATCAGGCATGGTGTTTGGCCTTAAGGGCTGTGATTGGTTGACACACTGATTTATTGAAGTATGTGTTGCATGTGTTTTGTTTTGAGGTGGTGGATTTTTGGATGTCTGCTTTGGGAGCCCCTGTTGTTTTGGTGAGTTTTTTATTAGAGCCTCCGAGTATGTCTTTGTGTTTTTATGTGTTTGGTTTGCAGTTGTGGTAGGTCTATGTGGGACTGGGATTGTTGTGTGTGTGGTTACCATCTCCTCCTGTCTGGTCATGCCAGCCCTGAGTTGAGAGAGTTCAGCCTCCAGTTTGGCTATATAGTTACATCTCTCACATGTATTTGTGTTTGTTGGGAGGAGGAGAGGGTTGTCTGTGTACATGAGACAATTGTAGCATTGTCTCAAGATACCCAGATTGACCAGCTGAACTGGAGAGGACGCCAGTAATCTACCACCTGACATGCTAGAACAGTATAAGGGAGTGCTGTACCTTTAAGGGAAGTGGATATTCACAGGGGTGGTAAGTAGATGTAGTGCTTTACTTAGTACGAGAGTGCTTACTTAGTAGAGAAGTATTGAGAACAAGTGCTAGGCTTATAATATAGTGAGTAGTCTGATTATACTAAGAGCAGAGCTTCCTTAAGGGAAAATTTGAAGACCAGACCTGGCGGAGCCAGAAGAAGTTTAACCTTGTTTAACCGGCGCTGCGCTATGCGCACAACTGTGCAAAGCCGTGCAAACACGAATTTTAAACAGTGAACTATAAAAGAGCTAGAAATGGTCCAAAACAACCAATTACTACAGCTTCTTGTGCTGAGGTCACTTCCTACAGGGACAGGTAGGCTGCTCAAGGCTCCCCACTCCCACTGGTGAGCAAAGAAACTTCCTTCTATCCAAGTAAGGTAATGGACAACACAGGAACTACAATACAGCCCAGAATACAGCAATGCCTGTAAACTGGTCTAAACTAGTCGAGGAGAGGCGGGAAAACAAGGATTATTTTTTTGTTTTTTTGTTTTTTTGATAGAAACACACAGAAAATGCAGAAACAGTGATAAATCAGTTACACAGGCTAGCACACTTTAGTGGGCAGCCTCAACAGTTAAATTAAACCAACAAACAAACAAACTTTCAATCAAATTCGACTAAAATGTAACTTTAAGTGCAGATTTTAAAATAATGCAGCAACACAGGAACTACACCACAGCCCAGAATACAGCAATGCCTGTAAACTGGTCTAAACTAGTATTATTGGTTGAGGTAATTTTGAATGCTGGTGGGGTATTGGAGGCTTTGGTGGGGAGAAATTGGATGAGTTGAGTTTTTTTGGAGTTCAAAATTAGTTGAGCATTAGTTAGCCAAGTATCTATAGCTACAAATGTCTGTTGGGTGATTTGTTCTAGTTGCTGGAGGGAAGGAGCGGCACATATAAGGGTTGAATCATCTGTGTATTGTATGAGTGTGGAATCTTTTGTGGGTGTTTGAAGTTTATTAGTGAAGACTGTGAAAAAGAGTGAGCCAAGGATAGAACCTTGTGGGACTCCTGAGGTTACAGGAAGAAGAGAGGAGAGGTTTTGTTGCCATAATACTGCCTGTTGACGGCAGTACAGGTAGTCTTAAAGCCAGGCTATTGCTGTCTGGCTGAGGTTTAAATCAATTAAGGCTTGTAAAAGGTTGTAATGGGATATGGTGTCAAATGCCTTTGACAGGTCTAGAAAGGCTGAGGAGACTAGATTACCTTCAGAACGAAGTTGGTTAACATTATTGGTAAAACACATTAGTGCTGTGGTGGTACTATGATTAGGCCGGAAACCATGTTGGGTGGGAGTTAGGAGATTGTTTGTTAATAGGTATTCTAGCAGTTGTGTATGGTGTGGGTGCTAATTTGAAATGTAACACAGAGAAAGGCAATACATACTGCAAGGAAACCTATAGGATGGCTTGAAAGGCATTGCTACATATCTGTAATAGCTTTCATATGTATGTTGATGAGTGGGTGTTGCAGAGTGGTAACAGAGATCTACAGTAGACAGTGGATGGCAGGTGTCACGTGACTAGTACCAGAATTGTATGCTACAAAGGTAAGTCTAAGTGTGAAGTATATCCAGATACACATTTACATCTGACAGGTACAGAATCTGTGGTAAAGTTGAGTCTCAGGATGAAAACAGTGTATGCGGTGTGTGTTGAGGCCTTTTGTGTAATGTGACATGTCACTTTGATGCTCAGATAGAGACAGGATGTTGGAACTGCTTGCTGGACAAATGAGAAAGTTGTGGTTCCATGACACAGTGAAGACACAGTAGGGGAAGGCAAAACTGAATATGGGTTCATAGGTTCACTAGTAGGTACTAGACAATCAATCTGCAGTCTGTTCCAAGTATGGCCAATAATCTACACTCCAAAGTTTCATCTAGCCTCAGGGAGGGCAATGCAAGATAGACCAGGGGAGAATTTAAGGCTGCCCAGCCAACTGTCTATGTTCAAACTGAAGGTGGCAAGAGCCCTGCTCTGTTTCACATATAGTGGAAGTTTGTTCCAGAGATGGAGGATTCATTGTCATATGAATCTACCACACTAATGTTCCCTGTTTATTTACTGATGATTTTTTAATTCCTCTATACCCTTAAAACTGGCTAACAATATACTCCATTTCTTTCTGTAGCTAGCCCATACTTCCAAAGAAATACTGGTGAAAAAATGGCTTACAGTGGCTGCTATGTGCTAGAGTTCAGCATCCTAATAAGAAAGATGGTGAGATTTTAAGACACTGAATAAAATACTTTTTAGTGTGATATGCTTAAGTAGAATTGAGATTGATTTTATTGAAAGTGGTTGGGAAATATATTAATTGTTGATAATTTTTTTTGTTTAGGCACTTATAACATGTACATAGGGTAAGAGAAATTTAGACTGTAGTTTATGATTAGCTATTTGTCAGACAGCTTGACTAGCACCTCTGTACAGGCTTCATAGATAATATTAGAGAAAACAATTACCAGTCTTAGCAAAGATGCCCCATTAATTGGGTAATACATGTGTCTAATTTATTTCATCTAGGAATCTCCACCAGGTTGACTTAGCTTGTTGGTCAATAGATATATTCAAATTTTCTGGACAAGCTATAATTTCTGCAAACAGAACTTCACAAATAGTTGCTAATATTAGTATGAGTATTTCAGTTAGTTTTTATTTCCATCATTGTGGTCTGTGATTTTTTCTTTTCTTTTTAAAATCTTAAGAAATATTTGTGTCATTTTTTTTGATGATTTGACTAAAAAAATAGATTGTTACTTAAAAAATGGCTTTGAGAATTTTAAGTGGCACTACAGAATTAAGATAAAAGTCTTGGGAAGATGATGAGTGGAAAGTATGAAACAGATGATTAAATACCTAAACAGAAAATAACAATGACCAAGAGAGAAGCATCTTTCAGATCATACCATGTGCAATGAGAACACAGGACAATGTGAAGACAGAGAAGAGTGCCAACAGGGTAATGTGAGAACATAGCAAACATTGTCCTTACCTAATGAGAAAACTATGCAACAGCATTGCTGAAATAGCTGTTAAGAACTGTGTGTGTGTGTGTGTGTGTGTGTGTGTGTGTGTGTGTGTGTGTGTGTGTGTGTGTGTGTGTGTGTGTTGTTTGTGTGGGCATAGGAGGTATTCAGGAAGACACATAAGAGAAGTAGCTCCAGTGTTGATAGTTTGAAACACTCTCAATTTTGCTAGGACTGCTGGCTTATTTAATAGGCAGGAAAAGGGCAGAATTTGTTGGTGAAGTTATGCTTAATGATCATCTAATGTAGCTTTCCATGTGCTGTAGAAAACATAACAGGTGCCTGTAAATATTTGATACTTGGGCTAATAGGGCTTAATTAATTAAAAAAACAAGCTATGTTATATGATCCTTTATTTAGTATGCCTTATATACAGCACCCTGTTTCTAATAGCCTATACATTAATGAGTTATAGTTGCTAACCAAAATAATCCTTTCACAGACTACTGCAGATATTTTTGCATAGCTTTTATTTGTGTGATGTGTTTCCATAGCACTGCTCCCAGCAGTAATATATTTCACTTAATGAAAAATGACACTCCCAATCTCAAACATTTATGCAAACATGCAAACCAAAAAAACAAAATTCAGCGTAAAAAACTGAAACTTCTTCCTTAATCACTGTTTACCGCTTTTGTCTTTTTATTGTCATGGACATCTTCAGAAATTTGGGGAAAAAAAAGACAAAAGCGCTAAACAGTGATTATGAAAGAAGTGTAGGAATCAATTTTTATGATATATTTCATTTAGCCAAATATTTAAGGCACCTTACAGCTGCAACAATACTGTAAAATACTAGCATTATAACAGAACAGAACTAAGTATATGCATTTGTCTATAAATGCATATGCATGTGTGTGTAAGTGTGTACTTGTGATTGTATGTGTATGTCCATGTGTGACGCTGTGAATGTATTTTGTTGTGGGAACTATAATAATGTTAATGGACTGTTTTTTCAGCATCCTGTTCCTTTATTTGCGTGTGGTGGTTGTGATAAATAGAAGATACATTTGTTTAAACATACCATGAAAGTATACATAATTTAATAAGAGCAGACTTTATAGTGTACATTAAGATATTCTGTGGAACAATGATACTGCAGAAAATAGTTGTCAGAAAACAACTGATGTGTTATAAAGATTTAAGCAAATACTATCATTTCTGTACACAAGATTTCATATCAGTGTTTTTCCTCCCTTTTCAAATTAATTATGTGAAAAACTTGTCAATGTGTTTAAACTATGTATATTATTGTTTTCTATAATATTGTGTTTTCATAGCGCAGTCAAAAAGGATTTAATGTCTCTTGTTACACAAAGGCCATTTGCCTTCACTGAACTAAGAGGTTGCATAGCAGATGGCCATGTCATTCATCCCATCCAAGTTTGAAAATTCTTGCATATACTTAGATCCAAAGAGGCCTGCTGCGGGAATGGCTGGAAGGAAATTGAGTGTGCTGCAAAACACGGTTTAACATGAAACAGACAGGGAATTTTGACTTGTTTTCATGAGGAAGACATTATGCTGGATTAACCATGAAACATCAAGTACACATTCCATTTTTACTGCTTCTCAGAATGGTGATCTTCAGTTCTGCGGGGACACACCTAAGAGGTTTGTTTGAACAGTGTGTGAGTGCCTGAGTACTGTTTCTGAGATCATGATCGAAACTGATTTACTTTGGTAGTTTATACAAGTTCCTAATATAAGGAGAAACTTTTGCCTCCATTTATGACATTGTCTTTTACAATAGCATATTTATTATCAAGTATGTATGTTCACTGCCAGTGCAGTTTGTTTATGGACTATATGAAAAAGTCATAGCTATAGACTGTTAATGCTACCCTCTGTTATTACAGTAAGCCAAGCTGATACAGAATTACTTGTAGATAAGTCATGTTTAGCTGAATAAAATGTATAGACTTTCCAAACGACAAATGTTATGCACAAACTATAAATCAAGTCATGTCCTCTGCATTTTTAAAACATTTGGCTTCCATGCAATGGTGTATCTTGGGCAGGTTTGAAGAGCTTATGTTTTCAACCTCAATTCAGAGCTGTTAAAAATATGATTACATTTTTGATGGCAGAGTGTACCTATTACAGATCAATGGACCACATGTGAAAGCAGAACGACATTAAAAAATAACTATAGAAAAACAAATTAATCCCATTCACTGTTCCCTTTGACTACTATATTTTAGGACCCTATGGATAGGAGAAGTTTTTTTTACTTCATTAATGCACAGTAAAATGTATTTAAGCAAGAAGCTGGATGTGAAAGACATCAGAACTTGTTAATCCAGAACTGCACTTAAAATATTACTTACTGTAAATAAAATCTAGTCACAGGAATTGTTTCTGTAGGATCCACATGTAAATATGATCTGAAAGCTGCTTAAGATATATGGAAATCCAATTGCTTTAACTACAGTGGATAGGTTCCCAATGAACATTTCAATTGATTGTCTATTGTGAAACTATGGACCTAAAACTATTATACGGCACAAAAGAATCTGTAGGGTGAACCCCATTGTTCAATATTCTGCTGTTACACAATAAACTTGGTAAGTAGGATCATCAGTGCAGGCTTTTATATACAAGGATGCTTTTTACTTTCATTATTTTTCAAAGCCATAGGCAAGTTTTTTTTTTTTTGCTTAGTTTTATTAGCTGTTGTATACAGCATAGGAAATATACTGCTGTGACAAATGTGAATGCAGATTCATTTCAACTTGCTGAAGACAGTTTCAGTGAGTGGAAACACACTGAAATACATGTTAAAAACTAGTTTCTGTGAACACCAAACAAATCTGTTTTTGCAGAGACACCCCATACCCCCACACCCCTCATAAGGGCAGAAATCCTCACACCCCCTGATATATACATACTAACTCTGTTGTTGCACAAAAATGGGAAAATGCAAAGTCGAAAGCAAGCTGAAAGCTGTTTTCAATGTAAAGGCTTCAGTGTAAGAGGACTCACTGAAACTCAATTTGTTGAGCTGTCAGTCTCCTGCACATTCCTGTCAAAAAAAACAGCGAGTATGAAAATGAAGCTGTAGCATGTGGAATCCCTCTCTTCTCTCATGTCTAATTTCTCTAATCTTTGTTCTCTCATATGTTATATTTTCCTTTCTAATTGTCTTACATCAGTAGGCTTTCTATACCTATTCATGTCATAGTCTGTAGAAATGCAGATATGCTAGCTTTGGCATTATGTAGTGATGCCATCTGATGCAAAGAATAAGAGCAGATAATATCTACCTTTTGATATTATCTTGCACAAAGGAAATATACATTAATGTGCTAGATTAATGTAGTACCTAGTCTTAATGGGGAGACTTTTGCATGCTGAGTGAGATACACAAATAGAAAATAAAGGAACCTTGTCAATAGATCGATATCCTGTTTCCTGAAAATCTCTGAAAATATTTCACCAAAACCACTTTCAATGAAACTCAGAGGAAATATTTTTTTCAAGGGTAAGCCCCCCCCTGCACCTCCAATGTGGCGAGATATCCCCCAACATCCACTGAACTTAAATATGCCTACCCTGAGATCACACAACTGTGGAGAAAAGGAAGTACTTTCGGCAAAACATTTTAACTGTAACAGTAATCACTAAAACTGCTATCAGTCTATTGACAGGTGCAAAACAGAAACACATATTAAAGATGTTGAATTCTACATGCTTCTTCTGATGTTCTGAAGTACAACACAAAACAGTAATATTTAAGAAATAAATGCATTTATCTGCAGACCAGATAGAGGAAGGTACTAATCGACACTGATGAATTACGGCTGGAATGAAACGAAGTAAAAGAAGAATGGATTTGGTGAACAAAATAAGGGAGTATGAATCAAAGGTTCCAGTGCAAAATGTATTTTATTTGCAGTCTGGAAAAATTGCTATAATGCATTGTTTGGGAAAAAGTTGTTAGGAAATTATTGATGAAAAATATTAAGGACACATTTTTTTTTCTGTTTGTTTTCGGAAAAAAATTTGAACCGAATATCAGAAAAACATGAGAGTTAATGGAATAAGGTAGTTTAGTGCACCACTAATTTACCATAATTTGTATTTCTTATTATATTTATTATTTGTAAAGATATCAGTTTGCTTTATTCAGCCTACTTAGAACCTTCTTTAATTATATGTACATGCAGTAAAAAATTAAAGCAGAATCAGGACAATGACCATAAACTGCTATCGCTAGTATAACTTTCACAATTTAAGCTTATTACATGGAAATGTCATTTTTTTATTAACAGCAAATCAGTTGTGTTGTATAAGAATATATAAAATGAATAGTGAGCGACACAATCAAGAATGAGAAAACTAACAAGGGCCTGATTTTTTTTTTCCTTATATTATTAGCTTGTTATAAATTCAGCCTGAGATAACCTAGACAAAATGTATACAGGTGAGCATCTGTAGAGTAACAGAAAAATCTGTCTGACTAAGTTGAATCTGCTGAATCACAAAGCAAAAAGCAAACAAACCATCAAAAATGGCAACACCGTTGTTGACTAAACAGATATTTATATTAAAAGCATTCTTGTAAAGTACATCTGAATATGTATGCTCTTCAACTGCTGTAAATGTAACTACACAAAGCAATGTTTGTATGCACTGTACATATGCACTATGTCAGTGTGAATGTAACTACATGAAGCAACATTTCTGTGTATTGTACATATGCACGTCAAGTGTGAATGTAACTACATGAATCAACGTTTGTGTGCACTGTACATATGCACTATGTCAGTATGAATGTAACTACATGAATCAACGTTTGTGTGCACTGTACATATGCACGATGTCAGTGTGAATGTAACTACATGAATCAACGTTTGTGTGCACTGTACATATGCACTATGTCAATGTGAATGTAACTACATGAATCAACGTTTGTGTGCACTGTACATATGCACGATGTCAGTGTGAATGTAACTACATGAATCAACGTTTGTGTGCACTGTACATATCCACTATGTCAGTGTGAATGTAACTACATGAATCAACATTTGTGTGCACTGTACATATGCACGTCAGTGTGAATGTAACTACATGAAGCAACATTTGTGTGCACTTAACATATGCACTGTCAGTGTGAATGTAACTACATAAATCAAAGTTTGTGTGCACTGTACATATGCACTATGTCAGTGTGAATGTAACTACATGAATCGTTTGTGTGCACTGTACATATGCACTATGTCAATGTGAATGTAACTACATGAATCAACGTTTGTGTGCACTGTACATATGCACTATGTCAACTGATGTCCAGCAGGATCTTTTCAGTCCCTGAAATTGAAAAGTGAATCTTTATGATACAGTGACTGTCAGGTGTGGGCAAGATAATGCTGAAACCTGAAAGTTGCACAATGTGAACTCTTCAACAGTGTATAGTTTGTCGACTGCACCCAATGAATATTAACTGTATGTTTTATGTTTGCATTTACAAATATAGAGGGATACATTTGTAATTCAACCCAGTTGTAAGAATTGGATTCAGCTTGCATGACAGTAGAACAATCTGTCTAGAAAGGGACTGCAGTGAATCACTTGTTTTTTGTCCATAAATGAATGAGATGGAGTTAAAGCAAATACCGGTTCGGATGGCTTTGAATATTGTAAATGTAGAGACCGGAAAAAATGCTGTGACACAATATTTCTCATTGTAGTAGGGTCTGCAATAAAGTGATGAATGCAGAAATGTGAAGATAGTAGGAAATACTAAGTACTACAGGTTTGCTATGTCTAAGGAATGTGTTTTGTATTTAAATATATGCTGAACATTCTATTGATTATATCCATATAAAGTACTGTCTGTGAGATTCCTCTCTTTTAGAGTTCTGGGGTTGGACTCCTGTTTAGCGTTCCTTTATTTCTCTTGTGTTCTTTGAATTTAGTTGAATATTCACAGGCATATTTCACTAGGTATGTTTTTTTATTTTTACAATGCTTAGCTAATTTGTGTTTCAGACCACTGCATTTTCTTGTAGCTTCATCAATGATTCATTTTGTTTCCCAGTCCATATGCACACTTCTTCAGTTACCTGTAATACATTATTAAAATTGTGAGTTCGAGTGTTGTATTTTTTTTTCTGTAAAACATAACATACATTCTGAGAACCCTATTTTTTTAAATACATGCTTATAAAACTTTTGCTGTTATTGCAGCATTAATGAACTGGATTCAGAAAACCTTGGAAGGGTGGCTGTGGTGGTGCACCGGTTATCATTGCTGCCTCAAAGCAAGAAGTTCTCTGGTTTGATCCTCAGCTGGGGTGCCTTCTGTTTGGAGTCTGCATGTCCTCCCTGTGGTCACATGATTCGTTTCCTCTCACATTCCAAAGACATGCTGCAGGTGGATTGGACAGTTTAAATTGGCCCTGGGTGTGCATGTGTGTGTGCCTTCTGTGGAAGATTGGGTGCTGGGCTGGTAACTCAACACTGTAAAACTCCACTGCCAATCATGACTGCACAGGTGATCTGCTATGGTGACCCCTAACCAGGAAAAGTGAGAAGAAGAATTCAGAAAACCTTGGCCACTAGGCAAAAAAATGACTTTTGTGACATTTCACAAAGGAAACAAAAGAAAACTCAGGGAGTACAGCTCTAGGCTGCAGGGCAGTATTTAAATACAGCTCCAGGCTGCAGGGCAGTATTTAAAGACTTGGTAAATGCTGCTCACTGAGCCATAAACATATCATTCTGATGCATTCTTATTAGACTCTGCAGCAAAACAAAAGTATGGTCATGAAGTTCCCCTCACCAAAGTAAAAATGCTGCGTTCTGTACAGCTGCACTTTACTACAGCCTCTGCTCTGTTAATGTACTAAAGAACAGCAGACATGCATCCTTTTGGAGCTTCCTCAGCATTGTCATGCAAATGCACACTTACACTGATCCATCGTGTTTATACTTATTTTGCTACATACCCCTTTAAGAACAACTTTTAGGATGCCATATCATGAAATTGTCTTTTCTAGACTATCCAGACGTACATTGATTTGTGGATATCCAATATAGCCATGAGTCTTCTCATTGCATTGCTTTGTCATAGTTCTGTTGTTTTTGTTTGTCTGTGACTCGTTACTTTTTTCAAGTTTCTCCCTCATTGGCTTTTTCTTTTTCACATGTATCTCTCTCATTTATTTAAGTTTTAGAGATTTTCCATTATAGTAGATCTAAAAACATCTGTTTGTGTGTCACCTTACTCTTTTCTGACTGCCTATATCTTGTCCTTGTTTTGTAGTTCTCCTCTTGCTTAGATTTGAGCCTGAATTCCTATTAATTTTCTCATTTGGCTAAAATATTGAAATATATCACACACTCTTTGTCTGTACTCCCAGAAATTCCGTTAGCTGTACTTTCCAGAGAACAGACTCATTCTTTATTAATGTACGTGACACAGAATCATAAAAAAATACAAGGCAGCTGGGTCTTGTAGTCATTTATGCCTTGTTACTACCCCATTAGAACTTAACTGTGGTGGTGGTGCTGCGGTTGCATTGTCACCTCACAGTAAGATGTTGTCCTGTTCGATTCTCAGCTAGAGCATCTTCTGTGTGGAGACATGCGTGAATGGGTGTACCTTCGATGAAGGTCGTGCGTCAGAGCTGGCAACTCAGTACGTAAAAATCTACTGCCAATTATTAGTGGACCGGAGTTCCGATCTAACCAGGAAAAGCCGAAAGACACAACAACAACAACTACCCCATTAGAACTTACCAATTTTTAAAAGAGCAGCAGGCCAGTCAAGCCAAGGAGTGAATTTGCGGTTACCTATCCAGTTATCTTACTCCTTTTTGAAGGAAGAAGGTGTGTCATATGTATTTATTCGTTGATTTATTTATCTTTGTTTACTTGGGTAGCGCACTGATCAATGCTGAACAATTTCAGGCTCAGCCCTGGTGAAATGCAAAACATTTCACAAACAACAAATACAGAAATATAAGTAATAACAGAATAATCTAGACCAATTTAGCAGAGTGTAATGTACAATATATGCATTAGCTTCTAAAGTGGGTCAATCTTCAGTAAATCTTGAAAGAGGGAAGAAACCTAGAAAGGAGATAGGATAGGTGATATGTCCTTTGCTGAAGCAGGATCACTTAGCTTGGATGAAAAATTTCTTTTAGAGTTGCATTCTAGAATTTGGAATAAGCGCCGATGTTCTTAATGTTGGTGAGGAGAGCTTGCCAAAGAGTAGGTGACTGATGGTAGAAAGCATGTGCAGTGCTGTGAAGTTTGTTTATAGGGGTAATGAGAGCTGGTCTGGCTTGTGAGTAGTGTCTCAGGTTGTATGAGGAGGATTTTTTCATTATGTCTAGCTGCAGGGGGAGAAGAGCAAATGTGTGGAGATGGAGTAGTTTGTAGAGCTGGGATCCTAAAAGTAGGTTTGATCTTTGCTTTTTGATTAGTCATTTGGCTTTTTCTAGGGTGATACAGTGATGGTCACAGGGAGCCGAGTTCTTAATAATCAACAAACGCTGTCACAGAAGTAGGGCAGCATTTTTCTTTGAGGCAAAAACAAAAATTGGGAGCCTATATTCAAGTTGAGAAAGAAGAATTCCTTTGCCAATGGTTGCTGTGACTGGTTGGGATAGAAAAGAGGAGATCTTTTTGGCCCAGAAGAAGAAGAAGTTTATTTTGGCTCTCACTTTGTCTATGCGATTTGGAGTGGAAGTTTGCTCCAGAGAAGGAGTAGCTTTGTGTGACAAAAGTATCTCTCCAGCATGTGTTGTTTATTTGCTGAAACAGGTTGAGACCCCTGGTTCTAGTGTTATTAGCACTATACAATTTATGGAGATATAAGAAATCTTGGACTACTGGATCTGAAAAAGTCCAAAACACAAGGCACAGAGTCCTCCCTAATGAGTCTGTAGAACATTCAATAAAGATACAGTGCTTCCAGCCTCTCCTGGTAGCTCTGAGGTCTTTCCAGTTGCTTGATATGCCAAGCAAGATACAAACTAAAAGAGGCATTGTATTCAATAGTAGTTCTGATCAATGTGGAATATAGAGTGTTAAGAACTTCCTTGGATCTAAATGAAATACATTTTGTAATCAGCTGCACCAGGTAAAAAGCTTGTCTAGCCATTGTTGCTTTTTGATGGTCAAAGCTAGGGAATTATCTACCCAGGTTCCAAGGTCTCTTACCACACTTTCATTCTGAGTAGGGTGTTGTTTATATTATAAGGATAATGAAAGGATCATTTACTAAATGCAGCAATATTGCCCTTTTTTAGCATTACTTTTAACCTGTGTTTTTGAGCACCAGTCCATGACATGTGTGAGTTGCAGATGGACCTTTTGCATACCAGAGGGGGATTTGAGGGTGTTACCAAGTTTATAGTCATCCACAAACTTGATTAGCCAGAGATCCCCATTTGTGATTAGGAGATCTGTGAAGTAGATGATGAATTGTAAGGGTCCCAGCATGGAGCCCTATGGAGCACCACTTGGCACCTTTATGTTTACTGAGGATGCACCTGCCACTCACACTGCATGGCTTCTACCTCTTAACCAACTTCCTGTGTACTGAACTGCATAGGAGTTAATCTGGAGCTTATTCAGCTTGTATATTATGTTAGCTAGCAGTATGGTGTCAAAAACCTCAGACAGGTTGTGGTGTGTTGTATGAACATCTACTGTCCATGGCATGTGTTAATCTCTCAAAGATACTGACCAGGTTCACTGGACATAGAAGTCGACAAAAGTTGATTATCTGGTCCTGCAGTCAACTTCATAAAGCCATTTGTCATTTTTATTCATTTCACTCATTGCAATTATCATAGCTATCTTCTTTAACAGTTGAATCCCTTGATCTGTTGTTTGCAAGATTTTTGTTTATGTGCAATGGGCATTGTATCTGGCCATAATGCAGTGTGTATAAAATATCCTGTATTGTGGACAAGGCAACTTTCTCTCTCTCTCTCTTTTTTTTTTTTTTTTTTTTATATTTAGCCTCATTTTTCTGTTTTGGTTTCTACAGTTGCTCATATATACTACTCCCTTCACTTGATATTGAAGGCAAAATGTTAATGCTATCAATACAGCCAGGAACAAATAAAAAGATGGCATACCTGGCTCTGAAGTTTAAATAAACAATTTAAAAACTGCTTTGAACAAATATCATCATACTCCATTTTAATGCTCAGTGGAGTATCAACTTTCAACAGCAATGACACAATGTTGTATCAGGCAATTTATATACTTCTACATCAAAGTACAATGACATCATGAAAATTCACTGAAAGGTTTCCTAACTCTACATGCAGAAAACTAAGCAGAACTGCTTCGTTTTTTTTATATACATATATATATATATATATATATATATATATATATATATATATATATATATATATGTATAATAGAGAGAGAGATTTTATATATATATATATATATATATATATATATATATATGTATATGTGTGTATGGTTTCACTTCAGAATGTCGAGTTACTGAAAACTTGAACTTCATATGGTCGAGACCATATGAAAGAGTTTTCAGAAACTCAAAATTGTGAAGTGTTAAAAAAAAAGACTTAAATTTAGTTTAATATAAGTTTTTTGCAGGGGGTCAAGTCCCCTTGCACCCTCCCTACTTAAATATGCCATCTCCGTGATCGCACTATAGCAAGGAAACGGGAAATCTCCTGTTCTGTGCTTCTGCATACAGCTGGGAACGGGAGATTTCCCTTTTCCCCACTATATAGCGATCTTGGAGTTGGTATATCTAAGTAGGGGGGTATGGGGGTGCAGGGGGGCTTGCCCCCCTGCAGAAATGATGTGTTTGACTTTTTTTTTTATTTCAGTTTGGAATTTCGAGATTCTAAAAACTCAATCATATGAAGTTCGAGTTTTCAGTAACTCGACATTCTGAAGTGAAACTATATATATATATATATATATATATATATATATATATATATAGAGAGAGAGAGAGAGAGAGAAAGAGATAGATAGATATATACACATATGTGTGTGTGTCTTCCCTGCCAGTTGGTCAAGGTGAAATTCCCTGAACTTTGTTTGCCCACAGGAAAAATGATCGACAGTCATAATGTCAGTCACTGTTTTCCTTTGGAAGTCATTGCCTGTGCAATTTCTATGTGCGTGCCAGCAATGATTCACATCTTCTTGGAGATTTCTTCCCTCTTCAAATTAATGTAACTATGCAGTTATAAGTTCAGAGAATATGGGGGGGAGGGTCATCCTTCTGTGCTTTGGGTATTATTTCTCAGTATATTGGATCATTGGTTTTGTGGAACGTAGCAATTCATATTAATACCTACGTACATACATTCAGACACACACACACACACACACACACACATATATATATATATATATATATATATATATATATATATATACACACACTCACACACACACATATATGTGTGTATATATATATATATATATATATATATATATATATATATATATATATATATATATATATTTATACATATGACAAATAAAATTGTTAGAACTTGTAAGCGGAGCCATGGCCATACAAATACTTCTGCAGGATCATCATTTATGAAAAAGATGTTCGATTGCAAAGTACTTTTTTCATGGTGCTATCTGGAGCAGCACATCTATTTTACATGTCATCTATCATTTTGTAATAGTTTATCAACAATTTCTATAAAAGATGAAAGCCTGAGTTAACTACTTTTTGCTTTTCTAAAATATTTTTTATCTTATTCAAGAAAACTAGCTCAGGGATTCAGAAAGAATGCCAGAACTCGTGAGGAAGGATGTGATAAAAAGGCCCAGGTTCCAGGATGCCTAGATTTGTGATTCAGAGACACATTAGTTCATTAATTCACTATTTGCATGTCTCTGAATTGCCATTAAATATCTTGAATGTAGATCAGTGCTTTCCTGTATTTGTACTGGCAGCACATGCATCGAGTTGGCACAGGCATCTCAATCTCACACACACACACACACATACACGCACGCACACACACACACACACACACACACACACACACACACACACACACACACACATGCACATACATGCACACACACACACACACACACACACACACACACACACACACACACACACACACACACACACATAGTCCATGACCCATACATGACCATGAGTACCTAGAACATTGCTGGTGTTTCCTTTGTTTTTTCTGCCCACAGACATCACACACAATTACAGTCAGTTAATAAATAATGCCAGACATTAGAGTTTCGTGCTTCTTATTATGCAAAAACTGCAACGCAATGTTAGACCTACTTATCAACTTTCTCAACTGATTCTGAATCACTTTTCAAAAATTAACCCTTGGGTCATGTAGTTTTCCTCTTAACTTTGTTCTGAATTCTTTGCTCCGCATGGATACCCCTCCATCCCTATCAACTGTATAGTAAAAAAACACCTTGCTTCATGGATGCATTAGCTAGCATAGCAGGTTAATACTGCTTTTTCCTATGGCAAATGTGTACGGTTTGAAGACTTTCCCACTTCCAATCTAATGTAATTTCTTGTTTTACTTTTATATTTATTTAGTGATATCCCTGGTTTATAGTGGGTGTCTAGCTGTGGTTCATAGGATTAATATCCACTGTGGGAGGTAGAATGGTGCAGACTTTCAATCTGTTTTAGGGCCTTTAAGGTACAATGTTGATAGAATCCCTGGCATCTAGTGATCTCCATCCCCAACCCACATCTTCTATTTTTTTCTCTAAATGCTGTTAAGATTACACAGAGTATCCCTGGTGTCTAGTTTTCCCCCATCCTAAGTCATGTTGTAGTGCTGTATTTAAAGCTGTATCCATGGTGTCTAGTGTCTCCCTAACCCTGTGTCATTACTGCACTATATCTTTGGTTATCACCAGTAACTAATGTTACCCCTCCCCATATCTTTGTTAAGTGTCATTAAAGCACGATGATAAGTGTTATCACTGTGAAGAGTGTTTCTCCTCAGCTACATGTAAGTACCATTGAGGCATAATAGGAAGGAGTTCTCCCTGGTGGCTAGTGTTCCCTCAATGTTGTGTTTTATTCTAGAGGATTGTACAGGTATGACTGTTCACTCACACACTCCTGTCCAACCTGCCTCCTTAATAATTCCCCTACTGTGACTTTTAAGGCAGACACACCCACACACACACACACACACACACACACACACACACACACACACACACACACACACACACACACACACACACACACACACACACACACACACACACACACACACACACACATACATATATATGCACCTGACTTCTAACCTCCCTGGTACTTACCTCTACCATGATGGGTGAGCATGAGCTTAAGTTGTTTTTATTACAACATGCATGCCCTCTTATGCAGACAAGTGATTTGTCTGAATAGCTTGGCTGTTTAAATGCCTTATTGCAGGTAGTTCCAAAGGAAAGCATATAGCTAATTAACATATACCTGTCTCCTGGAATGCCTCATTAACATTTACCTCAGCCCCATAGACTGCCCACAGCAGTGCTGCAGTATTCATGTTGCAACATTATGGTAAGGCTGTCTCTGAGTCAGAAATGCTTGCTGCGGGGTCTATACGTTGTATACATCTAATGGTAATCTTTTTGAAATTAGCCCTTTCTCTGTGTGCAGGCATCCCCATGCACATCAATTTTGCTGCTTAAATTTACAATTGGAGACTAGATAATATGTCCCAAGACATGCATTCACTTTACTGTGTTCTTTATTCTTGTATACATATATATCTTCAGCAATTGTGTTTTTCTGCGAATGCAGGCTGCCTTATCAGTGAATCATGTGGATTTTCATTGCATCCTCTGCTAAAATAATATTCAACATATTTCAAATGTTAAAAAAATTTGGTCAATAACTTCTTCGACTTTGATCATTATATATACTGCATGACAACCTGTCTCTCAGCATTTCCTGTAATATCTCCCCAAAAGTCAAATCCTGCACCACTTTTCTTAAATTATACAGTCCACACAATTCTGTGTATCAACAATTACTTCAATGATTTTCTGTAATAGCAGTTTTTGCCATTTTTTTAGTGGGGCATGTGGATGTGGCAAAATGCATGACATTATTCTGGGTGTGTACAAGAATGAACTGTAATAACTCCCGAGGAAATAGTTGAAATAAGCCATGGTTTGGAGGTTTGCTAGGCTCACAGATATCATGAGGGTTTTAGATGCCCTGTGGTCTGTTTAAAAGCTTTTTTTTTCTAATCTTTTGATTTAGTGAAGGCTTGAAAAAAAATCATAAGAAAGGAAGGAAATTCAGTCTTGCTTTCTTCTTTCTGTGAAAAAATACATTGTGTTCAAGGCTTAATTTTCAAAGCTGTGAAAAGAATAGTTCCTAATAAATTAAGACAGGATAGATGAACCAGAAGCAATAAAGTGCAAAGAATACCCAAAAGACATCTGTAGTGGGCATTAAGGTCATCTATTTCACCTCCAAAAGAATAACGCCGAACATAAGCTCCCTGGCCACATGGCACAGAGGGATGGATCCTTGACTGTGACTTATGACTTGGGTTCAGTGAGCATCCCCAGTGCTGAAGGAGTCTGGCAGGGGGATAGAGAAAGAGTACTGAAGGAACATGACCCTCTCATCTCTCCCAGTGGGGGGTGATGGGCTGTGGGCACACCGTGAGACTACTAGATAGTTGTGATTTTTCAGATGGAGACCAGGGAACTCAGCACCTCTGCTTGAGGACAGAGATGCAGGGCTTTTTGCTGACAATGTCTATGTATAAGTTAAGAATGATTAGCACAGTCAGCCCATTGCTATTAATTCCTCTTTTGGCCATCTCAATGATGGCCAGTTCTCACTCTGATAATAGGGAAGGAATTATCCAGTTGTCTGAGAGGGGGCAGATGATCAGTAGGCAGCAGGGTCTAAATCTACCAAAACAATAATAAAATAGATGATAGAACAGCTGGCTAGGGGGTGGGGGATAAGGTATAAATGAGTGGCTGACACTGACTTGTACATTTTGGTGGATGGGGAATAGTTTTTGGTCATCTGTTTGCCACCATACAAGCAGAAGATTGCACAACACAAGAATAGCAAGGAATAAATATATGGGCTTGTGATCCAATGCCAGTAACAGTAACCCTCATTAATGTGTCCGTGGGAGTGCGCACATACACACACACACACACACACACACACACACACACACACACACACACACACACACACACACACACACACACACACACACACACACACACACACACACACACACACACACACACACACACACACACACAACGTAGCATAGGTTGCCATTAGAGGCACAGTTACTTACATCAGCCACCAGACAAGTATTATGGCCACAGAACAAATATACAAATGTTTTTATTTCCAAGATGCTGATGAGGTCAGTAACAGCCCCATGGTTGCCTGGTCTGGATGACAGTATCTCTGTTTGACTCTCCATCTGGAGGATGACCAGAATTGGGAAGGAATGCGCTTTAGAATAATATGGGGAGTCTGTTATTAGGAACAGAGGGAGACATCATACAGAAACATTGACTAGAACTAATAGGACAAGAAAGAAGATATTATAGGTTCATAGGTTCATAGGCTCGTACTAGGCTATCTGCCCTAGGGCATTTATAAGCCTAGCCAGAGTGTGTGTGGCTTTCACCACCCCTTAGGATGAGAATACTATGCCCATTTAGGGTTTAGTTTACTGTGCCTCTGTCTAGTAATGACACAGAGATGACCCCCGGGGTAAACCTACGATCTCCCATCCACTCATCAAGATTTCTCTTGAATAGAGTTAGTGAGGGGCTCTGCCTAACATGGAGTGGGATTCTGTTCCAGAGTGTAGGGAGCCTCTGGGTTATGAATCTGTCCCTCCACACGCCCTCCAGCATTTATTTCTGTGTTGAGGTTTAAGTCTCTTGCTCTCGTGGCTCTGATGGATTTGAATTTTCTGAGGTGGAGCATGTCCATTAATTCAGATTGGACATGGCCTTGCGTCAGGCACAGGTCACCTCTGAGTAGTCGGGTGTGCGTCGGTACTGAATAGAGCTGGAGTTTTTTCAGTCGGGCAGCATATGACATATGTTTAAGACCCTTTATCCTCTTGGTGAGGAACTTTTGGGGTCTTTCCAACTGCTGCAGGTGTAGGGTAAGATACATCCCAAATGGGGCACTGTACTCAATCATTGGCCTGATAAGAGAAGAGTACAGGGCACAATGACCTCTCTTGATCTAGATGTGAAACCCTTCATGATAAGGTGGGCAATATAGAAGGTCTTCCTAACCACTTTGGCAATGTGAGTGTCAAATGAGAGGTTACTGTCAACCTGGGTCCCCAGGTCCTTGATTACTGATTACCTCTTCCAGATGATGCTCTTTTAATAGATTACCACCTATGTGGTAATTTGTGGGTACATTGTTTTTCCCAAAGGGTATGACTATACATTTTTGGCGCTCAGCTTAAGGCCATGGCTCTGGCACCAATTATCCATTTCTATGAGGCCTCTGAAGGATGTTTGTGTCCGCTGTGTCCCCTGGACTCTCAATTATGCGGCCCAGTTTGCAGTCATCCGCCAACTTTCGCAGCCACAATCCTCCTATGCTTGCCTGTACCTCGAAAAAAATGCCGCACACAAGAGGGGTCCCAGGACTGAGCCCTGTGGACACACCGCCAGACTGGGCTTAGAGTCTGACATAGCTCCAGCAACTCTGACCCTGTGGGTTCTGTCCTTGAGCCAGCGTGCAACCCATCTCGTGACATATGGGGTTACATTTAAGCTGGTGAGTTTGTCTATGATGCCCGAGTGGGTATTGTGTCAAAGGCTTTTGCAAGGTCAAGGTAGGCTGTGTGAACTGCCTTACCCTCATCAATGGCCTTAGTGACTGTTTCAAAAAAGTCGACCAAGTTCAAAAGGCAGGATTTGCCCTTGACAAAGCAAATTGGGGTAGATCCCATGTCTCAGGGTCCCCAATGTCTGCCTTGTTTATGAGTTCCATAATGATCCTCTCCATAGCTTTGCAGACCAGGCTCGTCAAGCTTATGTAATAATTTCCAGGGTCCATAGAAGCACCACCTTTGTGAAGTGGGACCACTGTTGCCGTACGCCACTCTTTGGTTGATTTAACAACTCATTCTCAAGGAAGATAAATCAGGAATGTACTGGCATTTTAATATCCTTGTGTGAAGAAATATGCATCTGGACCCTATAATAAAATTATACTGTATTCCTGAGTTCTCATCCTTGAAAATGAGTCATTAAACCAGAGTCTCATTTGCTTACTGTATTTGGTCTGGTGAATTTAAAAAAAACACATACCATTTCCACAAATAGTAGGGCTAGGAGCCCAAAAAGTGCAGTAATGTAGTATTTTACCTTTGTTGCCCATTTGCTACAGAGGAAAAAATAAAAACAAGCAGATCATCAGCTTGACCAATACAATGATTGAGGTAAAATTTATCTTAGAACAAAAACGAAAGAAATATCATTTCTTTCAATTTGTTAAACAGTCTGTCTGCAGCTCTTCAACAGGTTTGCATGCCACCGAACTTTAAAACACTATATATTTGTCATAGCATTCCTTTCCTATATTGGACATCAGCCAAAGACACCCCCAATGCAAGAATGCCTTTCTTTAAAACAGATCAGAGCGAGGAATTTTTGCCACAAAACATATGCTGGAGAAGAGTTAACAGTTGTTAAGAAAGAGTACATCAAAGTATTTGAAGTTGGATGATGTTTTAAATGTTGACTTAGGGATGAAATTTTACAGATTTGTTTCCATATTTTTCATACAAAGTTTTATAAAAAGGAAGGCTTTACTTACACTTGTTTTCTTCCACTAGCTTGTCACATGGTAGCTGCGGAACATTGGATGCCGACCTTAAAACAAACCTTGGGTTGGGAGGGTGGCATAATGGTTAAGGTGCAGTGTTTGAGCCCCACAAGGGATAAATGGCTCACAAGGGCAGTTAGCCTAGTACTAACCTATGAACCAAAATCAGTAGTGTCCTGAACATACCTCTTAACCTTACAGATTTTCATAGAATGTGTCCTGACAGCACCCCCAAGTCAATGAGAATTTCATTACATTTTCATGCATGAGAATCAAACTATCATTTTTGGACTATCTCACTAGGTTTATGGACTAAAATGATTTTACCTAGCCTCAAGCTGTCTGTAAGTGTTATTTCTCCACTGTGTTTCTTAAGATTCACAGGATGTTTCAATAAATTGTAGGCTGCAAATATAAATACACTAATATGGATTTTATCTTTATTCTCAATCTCTTTGATAAAAATAAAACCTGCTCTACTTTTTTACATTATTCTTTCAATGCCATGATTTTTATATCCCGGGATCAAGTGGTTAGGGATTGTAGTCAACAGCATAGAAAAGGTGTTGACTGGTCCCTGCAGTCTTTGTGTAATCAATTAAGCAGTCACAGTGGCTATGATGGCAATTAGTCAGTGTTGTGATTACTGTAAGCATAACAGGTGATGTTAGTACTGCATGAGATTTGCTGCTTGGTACTTGACTTGTAAAGCTGATTAGGTAGACCGCTCGTAGCAACTGACTGTCACCTCGTCTTCAGTGCGGCTGGTGTCCTTGTCAAATAATCTGTGTCTGCGTGTTCAGAACTACAGCAAGGAGTCAGCATAGATCCTTGTTACAGTTTATGAAAAATATTGCTTTAACAGTATAACAAAAAGCTGTTGTGTAGATCAGGGGTGTAGTTGGGAATTTAGAAAGTGTATACACTGGAGCCACATTGCATACCCAATAAAAGGTATAGGCCATGCAAGAGTGCTGAACTACACTGTTGCAACCATACTGCACCCACCACAAAATGTGTTGGCTATGAGATGGCACTGTAGTACATTATCTCTTTGACCACTTGACAAAGACTACCTTTTGATTAGTGCGGCCCTGCAACAAGCATCTGTAGAACTGCCAGAGGATGTCACATACAAGGCAATACTGTAACATGCCTCTATGCCATATCATGGCCGATAGTCCCATAAATGTTTGTTAACACCATGCAGACATTCAGTTCCAAGTGTACGTGCCATGTCACAGTGGTCAGCCACAAAGGTCCATCCTCATCTGTGCTAGTGTTCAGCACCAAGCTGGTATGCTACATCATGGGAACTAGTCCCACAGATTGACATAAACAGCAATATGCAGAACTAACAAGCCTCTGTGCTACAACATGGAAGGTGGTCCACAAAGTAACATTCATCATGTGCATTCATGCAAGCTAGGCCAACACACACAGTATACCCTAACACTCAAACCATGGCAAGAGTAAAATTAATGCATCTAAACCCATTACAATGAGGACCTTAAGTTCAACGACTTAAAAAAAAGACAAATGTATTAAAACTTTATCATGAACTCTCTAAATTTAAATGCAAAATTGCCATCCCACATGTAGCGTCAGTTGTCATTTATGCCAAAGAATTTTACTCGAGTCTAAGAAGTGTCAGAAATCAAAATCTGTGGAATGCACCATTAATAAGCATAAAAGAAAAGCTAACTAAGGTCTATAATAAATCAAAGTCTACCTGCATTAAAGAATGTCAAAAAGCTCAGCAAAAATCTGAAACTCAGAATAGCAGACATAAATCACCAGTCACAAATTACCATAAAGGAAACCACTGTGGAACACATCTTAAAATTAGCATTCGCAGTTAAAGGTAACCATAAACCCTTCTACAACTGCAACAGATGATTAAAAAATAATGCACATTGAAACACTGAATTAAGAAATAATGGTATTACCCATTCTGACCCTAACAATATTGCTGATAAACTTGCAGCAAATTAGTCACAGTTTCAACCCAGAAATTAAATCCTTAGCTAGGATAAGGTAAAGAAGAGGCTGCCACAGGTCCAGGCTGTTAAGGGCCATAGTCAGCACCAGAGAAGACATGCCAATTGGTCCATGCAAGTCAGTGATGCACTCACTTTTGTTAGACATCCGGGCATGACAGCAGTATCTGTAGCCATGACTGAGACTGTATGTGTGTGTGTGTGTGTGTGTGTGTGTGTGTGTGTGTGTGTGTGTGTGTGTGTGTGTGTGTGTGTGTGTGTGTCTGTTGGGAACTGTAGTAGGAAGCTAGCAAATCTCTTTACAGCAGCATCTGAAAGGTATTTCACACAGTAGAAACTTAATAGGTCTTTGCCCAGAGGATATTTTTTTGGTCCTTATCTCAGCAACTCTGATGGACAGGTACCAGTTGCAGGGGTTGCCAGTCGACCTAGCTACAGCTCTGCCAAAAAAAGTTGCTGAAGTTCCAGAAATCCCTGATTCCCTCCCTCCCTCCATGAGAATTATGGAATATGTGTTAACTGCATTCTCCAAAACATTATGTGCTTTAATGATATACCTGTCAGTTTAACCAACAGCACTAGACACACCTTTTCTGAAGCCTTCCTATAACTGTTCAGTGTAAGTCTACCAACAATATCTGTTTATGGTTGCAACAGTGGAAGATAGCTACTGTTATGCCCCAGTGTAAAGGGACCCCACCACAGATCTCAAGAAGCATCGACCCATCAGCTTAATAAGCATAATTTGGAAAGCCATGCAATATATTAATTTATATCTGATTTCATAAGCTCCGATATAAAAATATTAATGCACTAGACCCACAACAATATGTATTTGTCAAAAGGAGATTATGCCTACTTAAGTCTGTAAACGTCTTAGAGAAAGTCACTGAAGTTGTAGGTTGCAACCGTGTGGTTCATAAAAATGTATCTGGACATGGCTAAGACCTTTATTTTCCAACTTGATAGTCCAAATAAGCTTAAGTTCCTAAATGTAGGCCCTGATGTTGAAAGACAGATAGGAAACTCACTGATAGATAGACTCCATATAGTAAAAGTAGCAGTTGTCACCTCAGAAAGAAAAAAAGGTGGTTAGAGGAATTCCTCAGGGCTCAATACAGGGATCCCTTTTGTTCACTATCTGCTTGTTTGATCTACAAACCACTGACCCAGACATATTGCTAACTAAATGTAACAATGATATTTGACAACCATGTAGCAACTATACTCAGGAAATCCTTCTGTCTAACTCAGATAATAAGTAAAGGAATCTCATCCAAGTCAAAATAAGTTATCTTTCCTCTATATCCTACTCTGATCATATCAGTTATAAAATATAATATCCCTTGTTTATACATCTATAGAAACACATCACACAGATACAAAGTCCCCAAAGATTCAAATCTAAAAGGGTCACCAGACTAAAGACCTAGCTTTTTCCTAAGACAGGCTTGGAACATTGTTACTATATTCCATTTTTATAGACTACAGTGTGGTAATTTACATGTACCATTCTGTGTTACTAATGACTCAACCCTCCTTGATCTTGAATACCTTCATAGGATCATAGGAAGTTACTAGGGTATTGGCCCTAATACCCTTATAAGCTTAGCCAAGTGTAGCCCATGTTTAGACAAGTCAGCACCCAAAGCCCCTGTCCAGCAGTGACACAGGTGGAATCCCAGGCGTGTATTTTCTGTTTCCCATCTACTTATCCAGGTTGCGCTTAAAAAGGGACAATGAGGAACTCAGCTTGACATGGAGAGGGAGTCTATTCCACAGATGGCCAAGTCTCTGGGACACAAATCTGTTCCACCAACAAGTCCTATTGATGTCACAGACCTGGTTGAAGTCACGTGAGTGGGATACTCAAGTGAAGTTTGACTAGCAGATATGCAGCAGTCCCATCAAGACGGGGTCTGAGATTGCTTTATATGTCAGACAGAGGCCACCTCTGAGCAGTCTGTATGACACGGCTTTTAGCCTGTCTGTGTAGGGTAGATGTTTGAGGTCTTGAATTCTCCAGGTGAGGAACCTTTGTGGTCTCTCCAGCTACTGCATGTGATTTGCCCGGTACATGCCGAAGGCAGCATTGTACTCAATAACTGGCCTTATAAGAGAAGAATATAGGGATGTTATGACCTCCTTGTCCCTGGATGAGATACCCTTACTTATAAGGTGGGCCATGTAGAATGCTTTCCATACAATGGAAGCAACATGGTGGTCAAAAGTCAGGTTGCTATCAATCTGGGTGCCCAAATCCCTCACAACTGATTATGTGCTTTGGACATTTTTATTAATGTGATAATATGTGGGGAAGTCACTCTCCCCAAAGGGGATGATGATGCATTTTTTTGGCATTCAGCTTGAGGCCATGTTTCTGACACCAGTCATTTGTTTGGATGAAACCCTCTTGGAGAATGTCCAAATCACTTGGAGAATTAATGACCATGCCCAACTTGCAGACATCTACAATCTTGGTCAGCCATAGCCCACTGGTTTTGGCCTGCACCTCAGAGAAGTATATCCTGAATAAAAGAGGTCCTAGGAATGATCCCTCGAGTACACTGCTCATTACTGGTCTACTGCTTGAGGTGGCTTCCCCTATTTTGATTAGGTGGGCTCAATCAGTGAGCCAGTTTACTAACCATCTGGTAACATATGGATTAATGCCTAGTTGAGAGAGTTTATCTATTACGCCTGAGGGGACAATAGTGTCAAAGGCTTTGGCCAGGTCAAGGTAGGTGGTGTGCACCATCTTCCCCTCATCCTTGGCTTTGGTGACTGTCTCAAAGAAGTCGACCAGACTTAACAGAGATGGCCTCCCCTTGGCAAAGCCAAACTGTGTTGGGTTGAGTGTTTGGAGGTTGCCACTATCCCTGTTAATGAGGTCCATGATAATCTGTTGCAAGGCCTTGCAGATCAGGCTAGGTAGGCTGATGGGGCTATAATTTCCCACATCAGTTGACACTCCACCTTTGTGTACAGGGATGACAGTGGCTGCCCTCCACTTGGCTGGGACAAAGCCAGTACTCAGGCTTTGGTTGAATAGATTGCCTAATGGTGCTTCAAGTTCATACCTGATTTCATGTAGGATGCAGCCTGGGATGTTATCGGGTCCCACGGAGGTTGTACTTTTTGCCTTTGAGGAGGGCAGTGATGACCTGTTCCCTAGACATAAGGGGAGGCGGGCAGGTACTGAAGATGTCCAGATTTACTGATGGGGGACAGAGGGGTGAAGTTTTTGCTGAATCTGTCAGTCAGTAGGTTGGCTCTATCTACAGCATTTGTGTATGTGTTGTCTTTGATCACTAGTTCAGAACAGATCTGGGTGTTTCCTTTGAGATTGCAGAGATATGTGAAGAAGGCCTTTTGATTGTCTCTAGTAGATGTGGCCAATTTGGACTCATTGGCTTTAGAGGATTTCACTAGTGCTCTTATTTGCTTGTTCAAGCTAAGGGAAAATTGCTTCCAGTTGGACACCTGCTCCTTCTTGGTCCTGGACAGCAATTTTTTCTTTTTGTTATATAATTTATTTATTGCAGATGTCCACCAGACAGGTTTACTCTTCCTTGTGGAGGATGATTTTGCCCTGCCAGGTATTCCCGATTCCTTGTATCTATATAAATGCTTGTACAGTACTTTGGTGTAAATTTGGACATTGGTTCCAGTTCCTATGGGGGAGGGGCTGTGAAGCTGTTTATACCTTCCCTCAGGAGGTTGTAATCAGCTTTGGAGAAGTGTTTGTTTGACCCTAGTCAGAGGGAGGTCAGGGGACATAGTGACTTTGAAAGTGATGGCTTTATGTTTGGAACTTACCAGGGAGGATGATACTATAAGGGTGATGCAGTGGTTACTCATTTTGGTTAATACCAAGTCCAAAATATTATCACCTCTTGTGGGTGTACTGACTAGCTGTTCCAAGGCATTTGCATTGATAAAAATCGAGAAATCTCTGGGCATTTGTGTTCTGGCATGAGTAGCTTTTCCAGTCTATGGTTGGGTAGTTAAAGTCACCTAAGATTAGGGTAAAGGTTTGAATCTTGATATATTTGAAGAGGCCCAGATAGGTGGAGTGGGAATCTTGAGTCAAATTTGGGGTCTGTAGCTAGCTAGGATTTGAATCGAGGTGTTGTCAATGGTTAACTGCACCCAGGGTGTCTCCTGTGCATCATACTGTTTGACCAGCCTGGAGGTGTGCGTGTCTTTAATATATATTGAAACTCCACCTCCTTTGGCTTTGCTGCCCACAGTTTGGGGTCTGAATGTATGATAGGATGAGTAACCCGGTAAGGCTGGGGTGATCTCCGCAGCTTTGAACCAGGTGTCTGTGACTGCACAAATGTCAGCATCATTCAGGTTAAGAATGCTTGCAATGAGTGCAGTTTCATGTTTTGACTCCTAGTGTTTAGCAGCATGACCTTTAATTTGCGTTTTGTTTAAATTTTTATGTTGGTAGTATCAATCTCATGACTTTTCCTAAAAAAGGCACTATGGAGAGGTAAGGGGCTTTGCCAGAATCCTGAAGCCCAAGTGAGACAGATGCAAGCCATCTCTAGCAAAGCATCATGGTCTGTCAATCATATCTTCCCAGGCTGTCAGGTACTGGATACCCCTGGAATGACACCAGAAACTAAGCCAATTGTTAAAGTAAATCATTTTCTGTTTGTATTGAGTCACAAAACAAATGATCCCATAAACAGTCAAACTAAAGACTTGAAGCTCCATCAACAAGCTAATAAGACATGATGGAGGAACAGATTAATTAGTAAATGCTTCCCTTACCTCTGTAACATGATACATAAAAAATATAAATAACAAGAGTGATATCCTTGCTTACCTTAAGGCAAATGTAGATGATTAGATGGGTGTCCATAAGTCCATCCCTGTCCTGACTTGTTTTACCTTCCGTAAGGCAGGAGGTGCTCTATTATGGTTGACATTGACAGTGACAGCTCGTGCAATTGGAAGCAGGACTGCACCCCCCCCAGCAGGAAGGGGATCAGACTGCAGCATCTGCAGGCTGCGAAGGGGATCAGACTGCAGCGTCTTCAGGCTGTGCTCACGGGAAAGACTGCCCTTCATGGGAAAGACTGCTCTTGCAGGAAAGACAGAGGGGACTTGGAAGCAGGGTCTGGGACTTTGAAGCAATCATGGAATCACAGACTTGATACCCAGATGTGTGTGTGTGTGTGCATGTGTGCATGTGTGTGTGTGTGTGTGTGTGTGTGTGTGTGTGTGTGTGTGTGTGTGTTGCCCCAGTTAAATATACCTGGTGGCTAGAGAGAGACTCAGGAAAGGCTCAAGGAGCTGAGAGCTTCAGGGGAAGAGAAGTTTAGTGCTGCTTATGCTGAGTCTGCTTGCATTGTTAATAGCACAACAGCCTTTTGATGCAGAAGGCTCTGAGTTCTACTCCCACAGTATGTAGATGCATTGCTGATACTGTACTGTGTTGTACTTTTAAAGGGGGTGGATGCTAGGCATCTCCTCTTTGGCAGAGATACCTAGTAACTATGAACCTGTTATTAGTTTGCCATCCATTCCCTATTGCAATATTACTAGCTTATCATTTTTTTAATGTGACAGAGTATTTATTCCTCAAGGGCAGCAGGCACTTTATTTGTAGATGAAACAATGAAATATAAAGTTGTTTGCTAGCAGCAACCTCTTCATATGTTACAGATCTCTTTAATGTGGAATTATTTAGATGACTTTTACTTCTGCAGAGATTGTGCATATTTACTGATACTGGTGGATTGTAGAAGTTTGAGTAGACTTTTATGATGGAACTGTTCTGAATTGGGCAGTTTTGTCATTATTGGTGCATGCATTTTGTTTCATTGTTTACAGGAAAAATATTCAAAACAATAAATGCAAAATAACCTCTAACAACTGTACTGTATTATACAAGGAATATAATTTAATACAATCAGGAAGGCGTATCAAAGAACACATGTGTGTTTCATGTACAAGGGACCTATGATTTGAAAACAGCCCAAAGTTAATCTTTATCTGTAACTGGCCAGATGTATTTTCTTTGAATGTGGGTTTCAATGCTGTTTCAATTAATGTGTGTTTCAAGGGCAGAGAGGTTTTAATGCTAAGTCTATTTTCATTGTGAGACTGCATTGCTTTGTTTAGCAGATGTCTATTAGTGTCTGTCCTGTAAAATGTAAAATAAAACTTTTAAATGAAATCCAAATCATCATAGAAGTAAAGCAGTATGCACATTACAGAGTTTATGGTAAATGCGGAGAAATAGCCAAGTAATGGGACATTGTAATGGCTGTAGGGGGGAGGCCCCATTCGACCATTATTTTGTGAGGGGGGGAAGGGCAGCAAACTCAAAGACAGCCCCAGCTGAACTATACCTCTCAACTGTCCAGATTTTCACAGAATGAATAGATTTTTGCTTCTTATTTTTGGTTTGTTCCTCATAACATTTGTGTTTTTTCTGGCAAATCATTTAGGAATGAAGTCAGTAAATAATAACAGACATTGTGTTTCAGACTTCATACCCTACAAAAAAATGCATGCTAAAGCAAGACCTGTTATTCTATTAACTACGTTTATACAACAGCAATTTTTAGTACTGTTTGTATGTTCCCCCAATATATTTGCCCTTGTCCAGATTTCCTGCATTAAGAGGTTGAGAGGCATGCACAAATAAATCACGTTATAGAATTAGGTATATCCAAACCTCTCAACTGTCCCTGATTTTGGCTCAAAATGTTGCTCTACCCCTAATAATCCCTCTGCAAAATGGCAATTTTGGAAGAAAATGTTGAGGGTTTACAATTAATAAATAATTGTAATGATCAGAGTTATAGATTACTTGTATTTCAGAAATGCATGTAGATTCTCTTATTTTGTCAGCTGCTCAACTTTATAGTACTAATATTAAAAAGTGTCCCTTCTTTGACAGGTTCCCAGCTGTATTGTGTGGCTATTTTATATTTTTGCATCACATCTTTGGTCCGTTTTTCATAAAATTGTGGTTTTCTGGCAAATTAGTGGCAAATCATTAAAGACTGAAGTTAAAAAATAATAACAGACATTTACGTTTCAAATGCCATACCCTTCAGAAAATTCATACTAATCAAGACCTACTATTCTATTATCTTTCTAAGTTTGTAAGAGCAATATTTAAAAATTGTCCCTTTTTCTGGGCCTTTGTCCCACTTCTGTTTATGGCTTTGTCCAGATTTCTTGCTGTGAGGTTAAGAGGTATGACAAATGTGTCAGGGCCATCACAGTCAGCCAGACACATTTCAAATTATGACATACTTGTTGCACCACACTCCCCCATGTAGTGACTCTGGATGTGTCCAAGCAAGGCAAGGAGCAGTTATGCAGTGTAAGTGTGCAGAGTATCCCCCCATCCAAGGTAGACACAAGTACTACAGTGGCTTTTCATCTGTCCTTGATTTTGCAGAATGTTCTGGTTTTCTGTCATATTTTTCTGCTGTTGATTTATGGTTCTTATTATTCAGAAAATGCATGTTGTTGCAGTGTCTGTTGCTCTGTGTTTAAGTAGCAATGATTTAATGACCATCAGGTAAGCTTGTCTGAAATGTTAAGATGCAAGTAAGCGTTAATAAGTATTCTGTTAAAGAATTACCAACATTGAAAGCATTTTTGTTGTTGCAATGCAGAGAATATTTACATAACTAGATAACATATATGCCTTGGGTATTGAAAGGCATATGACAGTTTTTGTAATAAAGGACAGGATTACAATATTTTCAGAAGCTCATTACATTTGTTGGAGACTTGCAGTCATCTTTGCAGGCTTTACACATAAAGTAAACAGAATGCCAATCTATCATGTGTGGTCCATAACCTGAGCAGTAATCCTTTAAGAAATTTACATTGAGTTTATTTCTTGTTTGTTGTTCATTTTTTACTTTGATCATGTTTTCCACATGAAACAAGTATATAATTGTCAGGCAGCAGGTCTTTTTTGGATAAGAAACATTTTTACAAGTGGGGGTATCACAAAGATTGCTACTTTCAGCATGCTACTTGGTACTTTTACAAAGCTAAATGCAAATTATAATTAGAAGTGCAGTGCAAGGAGAAGTGGTTTGAGTTGAGTGCTGCTTGTTTTTTTATACTTGATTTTGACTGGCATTCCAGTAATGTATTTAAAAAGTAACTTGTTTTTCATGCCTCACAACCTTTTTGTTTCCATCTAGATATTAAGTAAGCTGTCATGTAGCCAATGCAGTGAAATATTTTTTTTCTTCTACACTTTATTTTTTCTTGATTGGACTCTCATAATAACGGTTTGGCACCCAGGGCAGTGTGTTTAATTAAAATCCCAGTTTTTGTGGTTTTTACGCATAGCTCCACCCCATTCTACTTGGCCACACCCCTTCCTGTTGGCCCCACTCATTCATCGGTCTCCTGCAGCCCCCCTTTGATTTGAAGTTACCAGCTGCCACTGGCTGACTTCATTTTGCACACTGTGGCCAGAAATATCACCTTTCTTTCTGATCATACTAATAGAACGTGGGCAGCCAACGCATGTCTTATTACAATGCAGTTTAACTGCCTGCACACAAGTGCTTCTAGCAGTGATGACACTGTTGAGTCAGCAATGTTTAGTCATGTACAACAGGTAGTCGATTAACTGAATGTCGATTATCAGAAACGTCAATTATCCAAGCCAGCCTTCCAAAGTTTTGGGGTAGGAAAAATCATAGTCTGAATATGTAAACATTATACATATTTGCTTGAGCATGTTTTTCGAGCTAGTAGCCAGCTCTTATGTGAAAAATATTCTTTATTGTCCACTGAAATCAATGAATAATTGAAAAGTGTATTCCTGCATGCAGAAGAAAAAACAAGATTTTAGAAGTTTTTTATCCAGTTCAATTATATTTTGATTATCTGAACAGTTTGATTATCCGAACTACTCTAGCTCCCAGTTAGCTTGGATAATTGACTCTCTACTCTATTACTATGTCTACAGACTACCAAGAAGTGATCAGTTGCCTTAGCATCCACTCAAAGTGCTTTTCCAGCACTTTTTAGTCAAGTAGTCATTTGACTACAGACTGTTGGGAAATATAAAGGTATGGATCTTCAGAGATTGTTCTCCTTTTGCATGCATAAGTTTTATTTATGAATTTTATTTCCTTTGTTTACATTTTTGCAGGAACCCAACTAGAAAATGCAGGTAGTAGTAACAGTAGACACTGACCAAAGCAGAATACATTTTTTTTAAATTTGTTTTTGCTACAAAAAAAAATTGGGAGGTGGGGGAGGTGAGGGCTGCCTAACTCTCAACATCTTTGCTCAAGAATTCTGGACATAGCCAAAATAATAGGGTGACAACATCTGGCACAATTTTTAATATTCCTGTAATTCACCTAGACAGTTAATAGAGCAAAATATTTTGCATGCACATGTATTTTATTGACAATGAGAAGTATGAAATTCCAATGTTTAGCATTATTGAGTCATCTGTAGTCCTCAGTGATTTACTGGAAAATCACAAACAGGACAAAAAATATATGAGTCAAATTCATAGACTTTCTGCAAAATTAGGGACAGTTGAGGTTTTTTTTCCTGCACAGCTCTCAACTTCATTGGCAAAGAATGCTGTACATTGCAAAAAATGTGTGCATGGAGGGTGAGGGACAACATCAAGGACAATTTTTAAATATTACTCCTATTCACTTAAAAAAAGTTAAAGGAACAACAGAAATTGCATCAATATGCATTTTATGAAAAATAGATAGCATAGAACTATAATGTCTGAAACTGCTGTCTTGTCTATAATCATTAGTGACTAAGTATAAAATGAATAGTTTTATGAGGGACACTATACAAATATGAGAATAACTCAGGGACATTCTGCAAAATTAGGGGAGAGTTGAGAGATGTGTTTTGCAGAGAGACTGAAACACAAGAGTGTATAAACATATAGACACACACACACACACACACACACACACACACACACACACACACACACACACACACACACACACACACACACATGCTCACACACTTATCCTCACTCTCATATAAGTAAGTACACTTGCACATGCAGATGGCACACTATATATATATATATATATATATATATATACATATATATATATATATACACACACACACACACACACACACGCGTGCACACACACACACACACACACACACACACACACACACACACACACACACACACACACACACACACACACACAATATGTTGTTATACATGTATATACCTGCGGTGGTGGTGCTGCGGTAGAGTTGTCGCCTCACAGTAAGACGTTGTCCTTTTCGATTCTCAGCTAGAGCATCTTCTGTGTGGAGACATGTGTGAATGGGCATACCTTTGTTGAAGGTTGTGCATCAGAGCTGGCAACTTGGCATGTAAAAATCTACTGCCAATCATTAGCGGACCGGAGTTCCGCACTGGCAACCCTAACCAGGAAAAGCTGAAAGACACAACATACACACACATATATATATATATATATATATATATATATATATATATATATATATATCTATATATATATATATATATATATATATATATATATATATATAAAACTATACACACAGGATACCAACACTCACTATATTCCAGCACAAGTGCATACAGAAACATATTACCCTTCAACTATATGCAGGGGGGCAAGCCCTATATCATCTTTGGGATTGCACTTCACTACAGTAATTGCAATCTTGTAGTTGATATATTTAAGTAGCAGGGGGTGTGGGGGGCACAGCCCCCACATGGGGATTGCCCCCTGCTTATACTTGGAGAATAGTAATATAGTTTGTGTTTTATTTGTTTCTGTATGTACTTGTGCTGGAATGTAGTGAGTGTTGGTATCCTGTGTGTTTTCAGGATTTTGGGTTTTCAGTATTTTGAATTTTCAGTATTTTGAACTTTCAGGATTTTGGTCTCAGGATTTTGGTCTTTCAGGATTCTGTAGCACTTATATATATACTTATATATTTATACACACTTGCACATATTACTTGTGTGACTCACAAAGGAATTCCTGCATTGACTTACACACACACACACACACACACACACACACACACACACACACAGACTAAACAAAGAAACACACACACAAGCATGCACACACTGATATTAGGATTCTGATGCCCTTTTTCTGAAAACAAAAGTGTGCAGCTGCATAGATTGCTTATGCCTGCTGATGCCTGTGATGGAGATAAGTAATTTACTAAGTGTGTGCGGGGGGGAGGGGTTTGGTCTTCAAATCTAGTGGATATTTTATGTGGTCTTCCATTTGCATGAGGACAGAGTACCAAAACTGATAGCTTTACCCTGGACTCAAGATGATTTAGCTACACCTCTAAAACTTAGTTAGTGTACACACAGTTTATATTTCTTATTTATTTTCTTATTTTCCTAAACTAATCTTCATTTTTTTTAATTCTTAATACCCTAAAGATGTTGTCAGGGGTTTAAAAACTTTAACACATGAAGCAGAACTGTGAATAGGCTCAAACTGGTATGTGTAGGGTACAAAATTAGTTACATTAAAAAGCCTTAACTTAAAAACATATATAGCAGTTAGTAGTAACTTTTAATACTGCGATTAAAATCCTGTGACATAAGGAATACATTTACAATATATCTATATCCATACAAAATAACTGCAGATGATGATGTATAATGTCTGAATAAACAGCTCTTCTGTCATGTTGCAATAAGTACATATGATGCACCCGGTTACCTTAACAAATCACTCTTCCAATAGATTCATAGATACTTAAGTTCATTTGTCAGTTTTATGACCTACTGACATTCAAGAAGTTTAATTGCCATAACCAAATATTGGAACTGCCCACAAAAACAAAAAAACAAAAAAAATCTTGCTATTTTCCCACTTTCTATAATTTAAAAAAAGTTCAGTTACAGAGTTGCTGTTCTGAACTGTTTGTAAGTTTCTTGGAGGCCAGTGCTTATTTGGGCTAAAGGGAAGTCTCTGTGTTCACCAGTGGCAGTGGTTAACACTGAGCAGCCTGCCTGTCCCTGTAGGAGTGGATACTGCCTAGAAACTGTAGTTTTATTGGCCATTTTGGGTCAATCCCAAACTCCTTGATCTCTCTCTCTTAAAACCCTGCAACCGCGTGGTTTTGGCGACTTTTCAGGTTTGATAGTTGTTGCTGAAGCACCTACCAAGAGGAGAAAATGCTGAGAGAAGAAAGGAGCCACTTTTGAGATTTTAAGTATTTTCTTCTGATTTATTTCTTAGCAAAACTGCATTGCCGCCTACTTTTCGACATTTTCTTGCTTGCAAAAGTTGATATCTGTGTTAGGAACAGTATTTAGAACATACCTAGAGCCTGTTTATTGCATTTTTTGAGTTGCACTTAATTTAAAATCGTTTTTTCTCAAAATTGCATTTTACCTGCCTCTGACCTAGCACACACATGTTGGGGTCATTTATTGCACTGTTCTGATTAGTTTGCTACTTGTGTGTCTCTGCTATCCTTAAACAAAAACAAAAAAACTAAAAAATCTTGCTATTTTCCCACTTTCTATAATTTAAAAAAAGTTCAGTTACGGAGTTGCTGTTCTGAACTGTTTGTAAGTTTCTTAGAGGCCAGTGCTTACTTGGGCTAAAGAGAAGTCTCTGTGTTCACCAGTGGCAGTGGTTAACACTGAGCAGCCTGTCCCTGTAGGAGTGGTTACTGCTTAGAAACTGTAGTTTTATTGGCCATTTTGGGTCAATTCCAAACTCCTTGTTCTCTCTCTCTCTCTCTTAAAACCCTGCAACTCTCTTTTTGCGCAGTCTTGCGCACAAAGCAGCGTCGGGCAGAGTCGGTTAGCTGGGGTATACTATTCCTGGCTCCACAAAGTCTGCGCTGCAAATTTTCCCTTAGAACTAGGCAAGCCTCAACTCAAGTGCTTCAGATCAACTGCTCTTTTGCAGCACTTGCATAACCCAAATCAGCACTTGTCCAAATCTCCTAGACAGCACTATTATTTTCAAAATCTCCTAGACAGCACTATTATAATACAGCATAAGACCCTCGACTGTCCGCAAGACAAGTGAAACTCACTTTTCCAAGCATGTCCAGAGGTCAGCTTCAGGTGTACTCTCCAGTTCATCTGGTGGAATTGGGCATCCTGAGGCAATGTCACAACTGCCTCATGTATACAGACATCCCTCTCCTCTTACCTCTAGACACAAACACTTGTGAGAGATGCAAATACACAGCCAGACTGGAGGCTAAGCGCTCTCAACCCATAACTGTAACAGACAGTCAAGAGGAGAAGATACACACTTGCATCACACCACCAGTCACACTTGGATCTACAAAACAAGCACCGGCAAAACATACACATAAATACACAAAAACATATTCGGAAGCACTAGGTACCAATTTGAAAAAGAAACAGTGCCCTCCATAGCAGACAAGCAAGTAACCTGCACCTCCAAACACAAGCCAGAAAACACATAATTCACCTCAGCAGTGTGCCTCACGACAGCCCCTAAGGCAAAACACCATACCCAACACGCTAGTAATAGGAGACTCTATAGTAAGGCACACAGATGTTCCACTCAACAGGCTGAACAAGGAGAAGGTTACTGTCAGCTGCCTGTCGGATGCTAGGATCTGCCACATAACACAGGCACTTAGGTCACTCCAGAACAAGTACAATTATGACGCAGTTATTGTACATGTTGGTGTGAATGATCTAAGACGTACCTCCCTGGACTACATGAAAAGAGACATTGAGGAGCTCTCTGATCATGTAGCCCAAGCTGGTATGACCCTGACCTTGAGTAGCATACTACCTTCACCTAGAATGATACCACAATACAAAGATGAAATTATCAATTTCAACAACTGGCTAAGCTTCTGGTGTCATTCTAAGGGGATCCAGTGTCTGTCTGCCTGAGATGACATAATAGACAAGCCTCGCTGTTTCACCAGAGATGGCTTGCACCTGTCACCCCTAGGCTTTCGAATACTGGCCAAGGCTCTTGCCATCCCCATAGTGCCTTTTTTAGGCAAGGCTCAAAGGACAAACCAACCACCGTAACCAGCACAGGTAACCAAAAACTAAGGGTAATGCTACTCAACACCAGAAGTCTCAGCCTCAAAAGGCACGCACTCGAGGCACTCCTCAGTATGGAGAAAATCGATGTTTGTGCAGTGACAGAAACCTGGTTCTAGGCTCCAGACAGCACCCCAGCACTACCAGGTTACAATTCATATCATACCTTCTGGCCTCAGTTACCAGATTACAGTACAAAGGGCGGAGGTGTATCCATATTCATCAAGGATACCGACATCTCCAGGTGAGTGGCACAGCATGATGCCCCAGAGATCATCCATGCGGAACTATTAGCAGGCAAAACCACATTTCAAGTCATTGCCTGTTATAGATCACCCACCATGTCCCAAGATGCTCACTCAGCATTCCATGAGGCATTGGAAAATATAAAGGTTCTACCCAACACCATAATTTTGGGTGATTTCAACTACCCTGGTATAGTCTGGGTGAACTACCAAAGTTCTAACTCCTATGCCCAGTGGTTCATAGAATTTATAAATTTGAATGCCCTTGAACAACTGGTATGTTCTCCCACTAGAGGGGACAACATATTGTATTTAGTCATCACAAATATGGGCGCCTATTGTACCACACCTGTTATCACTCCCTCTCTGGTCAGATCAGACCACAAACTGATAACCCTGGACATCCTCACCCCTCCACCTCCCCCAGTCAAAGAAACCATCGTAAAAAACCTTTCCAAAGAAAACTTAAAATTACTTGCATCAGAAGTGGAAAGCTTCACTATTCCCTTGCAGAAGGATAATGATATTCAGGATGCAGAGTCCTACACCAAGGCACTTTATATACATCTTCAGGATTGCATGGACCGTGCTATCCCAAATAAAACAAAGACTCCTTCCTCAAGCAAGAAGAAACCAGTCTGGTGGACCCCGGCCATAAGCAAACTATACAATAAAAGGAGGAGACTTATACAAAAAAGGGCCAAATCTCAAGTAGAAAAATCATCCCTGATCATCATTAGTAAGAAATTGAGGGCCCTCATCAAGTCAACTAAAGCCAATTTCGAAAAGAAGGTTGCCAAAGATGCCAAGGATAACCATAAGGTCTTCTATGGTTACGTAAAAAACCTAAATGGCAATGCTCAGGTCTGTTCTGAGCTAGTACAAAATGGAACAAAATACACTAACCCCACTGACATTGCCAACATCTTGGCTGATAGGTTCAGTGCAAATCCCCCCCCCCCCTCACCACCTACAGGGCCTATTACTATTCCAGGGGATTGTGTAACTCCAATTATTACTGATACGTTTGTTAATAAGGCTCTATCTAAAGCTAAAAACACTGCATCCATGGGACCAGATGGTGTCCCGGGCTGTGTCATACGCAAGCTCCAAAATGAATTAATCCCGCATCTGAATACCCTGTTCAGTCTCAGCCTCTCGACAGGATATGTGCCCATAGAATGGCATACAGCAACGGTGGTTCCACTGCACAAGGGTGGGCCCACAACTGACCCTGGGAACTACCGACCAATAAGCCTGACCAGTCTGATCTGTAAGGTTATGGAGCGAATCATTATGGAACTCATAAATGGAGAGATTGGGAACCTCCAAACACTTGACCCCACACAGTTCGGCTTCGTCAAGGGCAGATCATGCCTCCTGAACCTGGTGGACTTCTTTGAGACAGTTACTCAGGCTATAGATAAGGGAAAGGAGGTACACACGGCTTACCTTGACCTTGCTAAAGCATTTGACACCATTCCCCATTCGGGTATTATTGATAAACTCACCAACCTGGGCATAAACCCTTACGTCACAAGATGGATTGCAAACTGGCTCTCAGACAGATCCCACAAAGTAAGAGTAGTGGGATCTATGTCCGAATCCAGACCAGTAACGAGCAGTGTGCCTCAGGGCTCTGTCCTGGGGCCCCTCATGTTTGGCATATACTTCTCAGAAGTACAGGCAAGCACTGAAGGGCTGCGGCTGACAAAGTTTGCGGACGACTGCAAACTGGGTGCTATAATAGAGTCTCTGGCCAACATGGATATCCTCCAGAAGGGCCTTAATGAGACTGATGCATGGTGTCAAAGCCATGGTCTCAAGCTAAATGCTAAAAAATGTGTAGTAATCTTCTCTGGGAAAAACAGAGTACCTGCGAACTACCACATAGGAGGTAACTCCCTGAAATCTGAAGAAGTAATAAGGGATCTAGGGACCCAAGTAGATAGTCAGCTTTCCTTTGATAACCATGTTGCCAAGGTGTTTAGAAAATCCTTCTATGTAACCCATCTGATCACGAAAGGGTTCGCATCAAGATCTAAGGATGTAGTGGTGCCCCTCTACTCTTCCCTCATCAGACCCATTATTGAGTACAATGCACCAATTAGAATATACCTGGCTAGGCATCTCCAGCAGCTGGAGAGACCACAGAGATACCTCACTAAGAGGATTACTGGCCTCAAACAGTTGCCCTATGCAGCATGATTGAAAAAACTAAGGCTTTTCTCTGTTGCATACCGCCTTCTCAGAGGCGATCTCTGTCTAACATACAGAGCCATGTCCAACCCAGAACTGTTGAACATGCTCCATCTTAGCAAAACAAAATCTACTCGAGCTACACATTCTAGGGATATAAACCTCAGCGCAACAATGAATAGAACATGCTGGAGGGATAGATTCCCTTCGCAAAGACTTCCCTTTCTATGGAACAAGGTCCCGATCTACATAAGACAGAGCCCCTCACTATCACTCTTCAAGAGGAACCTTGACGAGAGGATGGGTAACAGAAAGTTCACACCAGGGATCATACCAACAGCTCTACTAGATAGGGGCCAAGGGTACTAGCTGCTAGATCTAGGGCCTAGGGAACTAACCAAAGGGGCAGTGAATACCGCACAACATGGCTGGGCTATTATATGCCTTCAGGCAGATAGCCCAGTACCTACCTATGAACTTATAAAACAATATTGTTACATCATAATGAAAACATTAAGTAAAACACTGGCCATTTTTATTGTTAATGTATACTTCTAGTATTAGGTTTTAAAATATGTTGTTAGCGCTACCACTTGTGCATTCTGAGTATAGATTTTGAGATAGAAATGGATCAGACATTCCTTTATATCTCAGGCAGAAGTCATCCTTAAGTAACCTATTTAAAACAGACTAGAACAGCATCCTGAAGTCCTTCTGAAAAGTTCATGTTTCAATCCTTTAATTTATTTGCTGGTAAAGAATAATTGTACCTTTTCAAATTGTGTCAGATAGTGATTTGTTTCAGGACTGCAAAACCCAGTGTTACAGGCAATAATGAGGTAGGATTCAAAAGTCAAGGTATGAAGCTATGAACTAACCTATGAACCTATGAACCTATAGTGTATCACCATATTCAGTTACCATAGGCCAGTAATGTGCTGACATTGTAACAGGCTGTTAGTATGATTGACAGAAGTCTAATTAAATTTCCTTTATTAAGACTGGAAAACCACTAGGTATGTCTGAGTTTTCATTGTTATTCATGGCAGCAATTAGCTGTAGTATAAGGAATGTTTCTAATTACCTTTACAGGACTCTAATATATGTCTTTGTTTATTGTAACATTTGTGAAATTGTTCCAGTAAGTACATGTGCTTTGCCCTGAAGTTGGTCACAGCACTGTCCAGTAACACTTCACAGTAACAATTTTACCTTTCAGTTTTCAAATGTAATTAAAGAATGATTTATTATTGCTATCGGTTTTTGCAGTCAAGCTGAGTTTGACTTCAGATCTGGAAGATTTTAAAAAAGTACATAGCTCTACTTTATTTAAGCTATGTTTGCTTTTAAGATTAAAGTAACTTTTAAAAAGTGAAGTACACCTTTATACATTGTATATCTTATTTATATTTAACTCTACTGAGATAATTTTTACCAAATTGAACTACCTATGTTTTCTAGAATATTTTCATTAAGGCAGACGTTAGTAGTTTCAGAGACATCCCTGACTGTTCTGAGATTTATTTGGGTCAGTTGTAATAATGTTCCAGTCTATTTTCAGAGGCATTTCATTTGTTGCATCATAATTTCTACTGTAAGGATGATTGATTTATTACTATGTTTGATTTTATTCTAGACGATTGCATCATGACTTTTAATATGAATGACTAGAATTGTGGCTGAGGAGCAGAAAGCTCTGACATTTGTTAGAATGATCTATAAGATGTTACCATACCTAGATGGATTTTATGGTATTTGCCCTACATCACATTGACTAACATAGCTATGTATTATTTTGGCATATTAATTTGATGTTATATAGTTTACCTAGACAATGATTTGGTAGTTAAAAATCCTTATAATGATTGCATTTTATGTATTTTATTACATCTTGGAGTTGGTCTGGGAATTGTTATGGTTTATAGGAGACACATAAATCATACAATAGGCTCTTCTAATTTTATATTCAGTGCCACTGTTATTAATTACTGAATAAGCAATGTCTTCCTTGGTTTTTAGCTTTCATTTTATTTTTCTTATTTAGTTAGTTTATTAACAAATACTGAAAAACTTTCACATAACCCATCTAATCCACTACCTTGAAAGGAGGTACATTCTTGAATTTGCATGTACATATTATACAATTTACTGGTAGAGTTCAGGCATTTGGCAATGTTATCTTCACTTTGGCAAATTTACCATTGGCTGAATGCTAAGATTTTGTCCTGATACACAAATGTCATATGAACATGCTTGTTGAAAAGTTTGATTTATTGCAGCACATCCCATTGTTCATCTAAAGAAGAGCAGCTAACACTGATCATTCCAAAGTAAATGATGATCAATCCATAGTAAATTTGAATCCTTTTCAGGCTAGTTTAGATGACTGTAAATTTTGGCGTCAGGCATTCATGACATTGTTAAACTCATTGCATAGTCAGTTGAAGTGTATGCCTGTTTTACAGACAAAAGATTTATTGGTTAGCAAGATATGTTGATGTTACGGGGTAACATGTGTGCATTATGGGATTCTAGCCAGCTTGAGTGAATTTTAACTCCATGCATTTTTAGATTATTATTGCTATAGACTCTTCCAGCTCTCATGGTATGGCAAGTGTGTGTATACAATTTACTATGGTCATTTCCTAGTCTGTGTAATATGTTACATATACGAGGTCTTGGTATGGTTAATCCTATGATGTCCTGAGGTATGTATGAGGCATTTGTGAATATTGTCTTAACTAGACCTCTTTCAAACAATATGAACCGCTGTACTTGAAGTAGAAAGGTTGTACACGTGCTGCTAGGACAAAGGTGCTGCTGAGTGTTTAGATGTAATAGTCTCGATATATTCATACATATGTTTAAGATTATTTTAAAATATGTGAATTTTCTATATAAAGCAGCCTTGCATTGTATTATGCAACTATTATCTAACAAGTCTTTGAAAGTTAGCACGTGAACTGCTACAATGATTAATCTAAAATAAGATGCTTCCTATACAGAAAATATAATTAATAACATGATATAAAAATTAAGCAAATCTATGTTTTCTATTTATCTGTTTAAATACACTTTAATGGGTGGTACTGGGTCCTGGTGTTAACTGTGAATTAGAAAAGTAAGCTGAATATATTTAAATCTGTGGGTATTGTATAAAACTTGGGGTGGGGGGATAGATATGAACATGAGCTTGTGAATGTGAGAATATGTAATTAAGAAGACAACCATCCATATATGATAGTGTAACATCAGTAGCAGAAATAAATGAGACTGAATTGAGAAGGGTTTTTGACGTTAAATTTCTATAAAGGAAAGGCAGCTTAAGAATCACAAGGCTGAAGAAGATAGGAACAGGGATGGTATAATTTTTCTCATAGCCTACATGGGTCAGTTTCGCATTGATACATCTAAGTAGGCCCACCTAGAGCTTATAGTCAGCACATGTAGATTTGCAAAATAACTGTAAGTAGAGTCTGTAGTTAGTGCAATGTACTATTTTTGTACTGAGAACTTTTAATCACTAAGTACTTATTCAATACTCTTTTTTTTTAAGAAATGCAATTGGCACTTAATAATTACCAAAGGGTTTCAAAATTGCTGGTCTCTACAAGGAAAGGCACATTTTCTTCTGAAGTGGACTGCTCATATCTCATCTGTGTTTCCAATGTCTATGTGCAATAAATAATGAAAAACAAAGGACTTCATGGAGTCCCAAAATTCCAAAATAAAACTTCCGGCCACTATAACTGCTGAAAAGGATGCAAGATCTAAACATTCCAAGCTATAAGATAAAAGGCAATGAAAATCACAAAAAGACGATCAAAATCTGATTTGAATTTATCATTTTTTGAACTGAAAAAAAGCAATATCAGTGCTGCATACACGAGGTGTTTTCTCTGACCATAATGTTAACAGGAATACTTACTTGTCTAGATGAATCTGAAAGTTACACCTCTGCTATTGGCTAGAAAGCCATGGTAATACAAGAAAAGACAGAGGGCCGGATTCACGAAGGCTTACACGGAGTCTTAGAGTAGTGTAAGACTCCATGTAGCCTTTGTGATCCAGGAACAGCCCAAAGTCCGTGTAAGAGTTAGTCTAACACGGCTCTTACACGGAGTGGGCGTGGCTAAGCTAATCAGCCCACTTGCATCCGAATAGCATGCAAATGAGGCTGATCAGCGATCCAGGAAGCCCAGAACAGCCCGTGTAAGAGCCGTGTTAGCTGCAGAAATGTACTCAGTTGACAACTGAGCACGCTTTCAACACGGCAATGGAGCCATGTCAGCTCCAAATAAAGGGTGCATATGTCATAGGCAGCATGCCAATGGCCAAATATGTGGCCATTGGCAATGCAACCCCATGCAAAAAATATAAAAATAATTTTTTTTTTTTCGGCAATTGCCGATGTAACCCAGCGCAGCCCCACGCAAACGGGCTGCGCTGCATAAAACATGAAAACGAAGGTTTTAAACCTACAAATGTAGGTTTTATGAATTATATGGAATGTCAATGGAGGGACCAGCATAGGAAAACCAACATGGCCACCGTGTAGTGGTTGCCAAGGGGGGAAGCCAAGTGTAAGAGATGTAACTAAGCATTAGTAGGCAATCTGATGCAAATTAGGGTAAGGATACTGAATACCACTGTCACATAGCAAATGAGCACAGTCTGAGTAGTGTAAGAGTTACAGAAGGGGAGGAACAGAGTAGGAGATAGGTGACATCACAGGGGGGAATGGTAGAAAGGGATAGAAGTCATTGGGAGGTAGAGTTACATGACAGATGTCAGAGAGACATCAAGGGAGGAGGTGTGCCCCAAGTAAACATGAGAAAGCCAAGAAATGGAAGGTGTACACTGTTGCCTACACCAAAGTTTCTTGCTGGACGGTATGCAAGTGCAGCGCCGTGAAGCGCGAAAATACGTGTGTAAGGCAGTGCGCGTGTAAGGCAGACTAAGCATGTGGGAGCGTGTTGGGAGCTGTTTAACACCGTTTGCGCTGGCGCAGCGTTTAAACCGAATAAGCAGATTCTGAACTGTGTAAGTATGTGTGCTGTAAGCCACTGTGAGCCTGTTTCTGCTGGTTTGCACGGCCCCACCCTGAGGAAACAGCAAGGAAAAAGGAAACAACAGATGTACTAGGAAGTTAGCAGGGAATACTGCTGGAGCTAGCAGGTGAAAACAATTAGATGCAGGCAATTACACAGGCAGAATACTAGGCCAGCCCAGCACTTAAAACTCTGCAAATAGCAGTGCAGAATGTTTCTCTCAAGAGACACTGCAAGACAGGAGTTCAGTTATCAGAAGTGAAAACTGAAAAAGCTGAACTCAGAGCAGAAATGTTAGGGGCTGCCATAGCTGCCATAATGAGACATAGGCGACTTGCTGAGGGTGGTGACAATGCAGATGGTGCCAGACAACCCGCAGTGAGGAGACGGAGAAGAGTGTACAGGCCCAGGGTCACCTACCACGGGTTACATGAGCTGGAGATAGTAGAGCGCTATAGAGTGGACAGAGACCTCCTGCAGCAAATAGTGGAGCTGTGCAGGCCACGCCTCACACACAGAACCAACAGAGGGGAACCCATCCCAGTGGAAACCAAGGTATGTGTTGGCCTAAGAATACTAGCAACAGGTACCTTCCAGAGACCAACTGGCGATATGATGGGGATATCACAGGCATCAGCTTCCAGGGTACTGCACCAGTTCCTGGATGCCATGTCAGCACATGTCGGTGATCATGTATACTTCCCCAATGCCCGTGAGGTATTGGCCAGCAACATGCCTGTCTTCCAGCAAATAGCGGAATACCCTGAGGTACTGGGTGCCATAGACTGCACGCACATACCCACCAAAGCACCAGCAGGAGAGCGGGGTAGGGCCTACATAAACCGCAAGGGCTTCCTCCATCAACTGCCAGGTCGTGTGTGATGCCCAGGGCATAATAATGAATGTGTGTGCCGCTGTCCTGGGAGCTACCATGATTCCCACATCTGGCATCTGACGCAGCTGTACCAGACATTTGCCAATGGGGACATCCCACACGGACACCTAGTGGGGGATGCTGGATATGCACTGGAGCCGTGGCTGATGACACCCATCAGAAATGCACACACACCTGAACAGGAACGCCATAATGAGGCACATGCACAAACACGGAATGTAATAGAGCGTGTGTTTGGGCTGCTCAAGTCACGGTTCCGCTGTCTCGACACATCTGGTGGAGCCTTGCAGTACACACCAACTACATGTACCCAAATTGTCATGGTATGTGCTATGCTACATAATATGATCATGCGAAAACAGCTGCAGCAGGATCACCATAGGGCTGGGCCAAACAGCCCCCCACCATCGCCAAGGCCACCACAGGCACAGCGTGACTCGGAGGAGGAACAACCTGAGCCTGCCCCAGTAGGCAGAAGGAGGCGTGCCCAGTATGCCCTGGCTCTGGCAAACAGGCAACGATAGCACATACATTGGCTCAGTAGGAACCTTGGGAATGATACCCTCTCCGACTCACCATATAGTAACAGGGATGCCTAATGTGACACAACCTGTTCACAAACATGTACAGGTAAGTGTAATATGTGCATCCGACAGAGGCAGCCCTGCAGCACCACCTGAGGCATGAATGCTGTGTGTCAAGTAATGTAACACCAAGTACCATATGCACTCCTGAGGACCCTGTCTAACATCCTACCCTCAACAAGCAGCATGCTACAACAGGACAACGAGATGATGAAGTGCAACAATTACCGGAGTAATGCAGGTAGGCAAAGGGGACGAACTGTGTGCCAGTCTGGGATGACATGCTGAGCATGACATGATGCACCACCTGCCAGGACTGGCATGCACCTATCAGTGCAGGCTGTATGGATACTGGCAAAGGCCGTTGTCATGCACAGTGTGCCCTGAATAGGAAGGTGCAAAACACAAACCTATCTCCATAGGTACCAGAAGGGATAAGAATCAGATAAGGGATAAGGTCAAACAGCAAGATGCATGCAGACTAAGCCCACACAGTATGGAGAATGTTGATAACTGTGCTGTAACAGAATACCGAGGCAAGGCTCACAACAGCACCCTAACACCACCAGGTCACACCTCAGACTGTGCTGTACATCCCCAACACTTGGAACAAGCTACAAAAGGAGGGTGACCATCAACAATGACAAGGATAACAACACCCCCATGTTGGTACCACCAGAAAAAGCAGCATGGACTAGCCATGCACAAGTAACAGTGGCTAAAACCGCCCACCAGTGTATAGCCTGCCACAGAGTACTGGCCCAACACCAGGAACTGCATTGCGCCCATGCTGGAATACATGAATATGTCAAGTCCTCAAAACCACATTATAATTGCTGACTGCAAATACCCCGACACATAGACTGGGAGAAGTATACCAGCTGCAACAGTGTAGGACAAAAGGGCATTAAACCACAAACCAAAAGGCCCAGGAACAACGTAGCACACCCACAAGAGGGCAAGCATACTGGATGTGATAATCAGCAACATGGGTACGGGATGTTAAGATGAGAAGTGTATTGCACATTGGTAACACCAGACCATATAGTAATCACACTGGATATACAAACCCTGACCAGAGTCCCTGTCCGGGAAACACAGTGGAAAACATGTGCTAAGCATTATGCACACCTCCAAAATGATGTAGAAGCCATGAAAGTTCACGCAGGTGCAAAATATGGGCCACGCCTCAGAACCTGCAAGACAGCCACGCCATGAACACCGCCAGGAATGCTTGCATTATGCAGTCCCAAATTAAAACAAGACACAGTGCCTAAATCTGGCATGGTGGACTCCAGCCATAACCAAAACATGCAAGAGAAAGAGGAAGCTACTACATGATAGAGCAAGCATGAACAATGACGTAATTACTGATCAGTAGTATGGCAATATAATCTGTCCACACATGCAATCCAGTAAGGCCAGGCTCAATAAGTGGAATCTGTGAACCCTGTGCCAATGTTACACCTGCCCCAAGTACACAGACAACCACCAACTCCACCCAAGAAATACAAATATATGTGAGAGATGCAACCATCCATCCAAACCGGAGGCAGAGCTCACCCAACTCAGTACACCCACAACAAGTCAGTAGGAGAAGGTAACCACACACACCACAAATACATACCCACATAGACCTACCACAACTGCAAACCAAACACATAAACACAGAAAGACATTCCCAGAGGCAGAAATCACACACACAGCACACCAACAGAGGCCAATAAAGCAGACACCCAATGAAACATCCACCAAACATAGCACATGCACAACATAGCACACAAAGCTGGTGTGCCAAACAGTCACAGGCCAGAAGGAGAAACAACATGCCTGATACAGTTGTAATAGGTGACTCCATAGTCAGACACACTGCTGTGGCCCACAGCAGACTGAACAAAGGAAAGGCTAGAGTAAGCTGCCTGTAGGCCGCCACTACATGCCACATTACACATTCATGAAGCTCACTCCTAAGCAAACAGAAATATGATGCAGTTATAGTCCATGCTGGTGTGAATGACCCGAGGTGTACTGCCCTAGCCTACATGTAAAGAGACACAGATGAGCTATCTGATTATGTAGTCCAGGCTGGTATGACACTCACCGCTTGCAGCAACTTACCCTTACCAAGAATAATGCCACAGTAGAAACATGGAATGATCAGTCATAGCAAGTAGCACATCTACTGGTGTCAGTCCAAGGGGATCCAATGTCTGTCAGGTTGGGATGTCATGCTTGACAATCCATGCAGCTGCCCTTGGTATGGCCTGCACCTGCTACCCCTGGGCGTCTGAATAGTGGATAAGGCCTTGCCACCTCCACACAGCCTTTGTAGGCAAGGCTGAACAGACTGACCCGCCACCCGAGAAAACCTAAGTGGGAAGAAACATAAGGAAATGATGACCGATGCCAGATGTGTACACCCCAATATGCATGCCCCCTAGGCCATCCCCAGAATACAGAACATCGATGTCTGTGCAGTGACAGAAACCTGCTGCAAGGCTCCTGACAGCACACCAGCACTACCAGGTTATACCATGTACCATGTGTCATGGCCCCAAAACCTGGAACACTACATAAAAGGAGGTGAGTAACCATAGGCAGCACAGACACCCAGACATCCAGGTAACTGACAATGTACAAGGCAGTGGAGTTCACCCACGTGCAACTAACTGTAGGCAAGACTGCTGTGCAATCTGTAGTATGCTACAGACCGCACTCTCACACACAATAACCCCCCCCCCAACCGTCTGGAACACACTGGACAGTATGAATGTCCCACCAAATACCAGACAAGGTTACACGAAATACCACAAAGGTGGTAAACCATAATGTATGGAAGGTGTAACCAGGGACCAAGGGACACAAGTGAACAGTAACCTGTTATGTGACACCCACATTGCCAATGTGGCTAGGAAGACTGTGTACATGTGACACTGTATTAGGAAAGGAGTCACATCTATGGCAACAGAGGCCACTGTGCCCTATCGTTATCCCAATCACACCGATAATCCAGTACAATGACTCATGTGGGATCTACCTTACCTGACACCTGCAGCAGTTAGGAAGACTGCAAAGCTACCTCACCAAGAGGAGAAAGTGTCATACATATATGTCATATGCTGCTAGGCTGTAGACACCCCAGCTGACTACAGTTGCAGACTGCCCACACAGAGGCATTGCATGCCTGTTGTAGGAGGCCATGCCTAACACAGGAGTGATGGACCTGCCCCACCCCAGACAACACATATCCATTGGAGCTGCGAGAGTGAGAGATGTCAACCCCAACACATAATGAAATAGGATGTGCTGGTGGGACAGATACATAATCCACAGGTACCTCACACCCTGGACCAGACTCCCACCCCATGTTAGGCAGAGCCCCTCACTGACATTGTTCAACAGGAATCTTGGCAAGTGGATGGATGATTGTAGAGTTACAGTGGGGGTCTTCACTGTGTGATGTCCAGACAGAGGCACAGCTAAGCAAACAATACATGGCCATACTATCCAGATAGCAAGGGTCTCAAAAGCCACACACACTCTGGCTAGCCTAACAAATGCCCAGGGTGGATAGCCTAGTATGAACCTATGAACCTATGTAGATACAAATTGCACAGGACATGAAGGATAATCCTAAGGCTTACACAACTGATGGTAGGAGCCATCCTGTGTATTCACAGATATGGACTGAATCACACAAACACCACAAACACACACACATATTGCCAACATACATCCTGACAGGTGCAGTGCAAACCCACACCCCCATGTATGCAGAATATGTATCCCAGCAGACAGCTGGCCCCTGACATAGCAGATGCTGAGGTAACAGACAACATCTCCAAAGCAAAACACACAGCAGCAATGGTATGAGATGGTGACCTGGGCGATGTGCAACATGGAGTCTAAGATGAATGGAATGCCACACCACACTACTGCTCAATGCCAGCCGTACCACAGAATATGTACCCAAAGAGCAGTGTACATCAACAGTGGTCCTTCTCAACAAAGGTGTTGCCTGAGTGGATACTGAACAGTACTACCCCAGAATCCTGAGAAGCCCAGATTGCTCAGCTATGGAAAGGAGCAGCATGTACCACAGAAATATGGATGTCGGGACCTACTGACACGGACCCAACACAGTGTGGCCCTCTCAAGTGCAGATCCTGCCCCTAACCATGTTGGACCCAATTGAAACAGTCATTCAGGTCATTGATGAGGGCAATGTGATCCACACAGTGGATCTGGACCTTGCAAAGGCGTCTATACAATACCCTACATGTTCAGTATAGATAGGCTCACCAGTGTAAATATAAACCCACATGTCAGTAGAGGGTTGCAAACCAGACCAAGGACAGAACAGACATGGTCAGACCTGCTTCAGCCATGTCAGACTACAAACCAGATATAACTGGCATCCCACAAGGCTTGGACCTGGTATCCCCTCGTCTGGTATATATGTCCCATAGGTACAGGCAAACATGGAAGGACTGTGTCGTGACATGTTTGCAGAGGACTACAAACCGCTCACCACATATGATCCACCAGCTGACACATGCATCCTACAAAGGGCCACATACAAACAGACAACTGGTGCCATAGCTATGTCAGCAAGCTAAGTGCAGAAATGTGTATAGTCAACCCCGTGGATATACAGTAAGTGTCCACCAATTACCACATAGGTGTTAACCCATTATGTAGTTAACATGTAATGAGAGACCTGGGGACACAGGGTGATGGATATCCTGCACTGGACAAACATGTGCTGTAGTGTTTACAGAAACATACCATATACCCACCTAATCATGAAGGATGTCAGATCTACACAAGGTGAGGTCATTGTGGCTCTGCAGTCCTCCTGCATCAGTGGGTCAATTGACTACAATAGCCCCCGTGGGATGTACCGCAGCAGACACCTCCATCAACTGTAAAGTCCCCAACAGTACCAGATCAGGAGTATCAATCAGCCTACACACATGCCATGTTCTGCATGTGTTGCTGGCATCAATACAAATGCTGCACATAGTACAATCTGAATGGCAGTGAGCTATGCACATGACAGACCTGAACCCCAGCACTGAGTTACATGGGACAGGCTGTACTGTGTGATCCATAACACAGAAGCCACACCCACCCATGAGTGAACCCTCAGCACAGGCTACCCATAGAGTCACTCATTAATCTTCCACAATAGGAATCCTGATGGGTGGACGGGAGATGGTAGGTTCATCCAGGATATCACTGTCATGTCACAGGTAGACAGAGGCACAGTATACCAACCATTACATTGGTCATGGCAAACTCCACTTACAATGTGTGTGGAAGGACAAACACACTCTCCAACTTGCATTAGCCATGGACTAGGGCACAACGGTAGTGTATGCAATTGTACACCTATGTTGTGGGATACACTCACAATGTTGGGCAAGTCTGGTGTAAGTGGTGCATATCAGAACAGAATGCAACATGGTCAGATGTACCCACCTGGCCCCGACCAGGCTGTTGTGCCCATGACCAGAATGTAAAGCAGTGATAGCAGTAAAGCCCAGGTTACTGTCCACCACAGTCAAAGTACTGACAGTACACTATACAGTACTACAGTGTTAGGTCAGTGTGAAAGGATGTTGACGACTGCATGCAAAGTATCCCATGCAAACACTGCAGGCACAGTATAATCCTGTTGTGTTGACACACAAAGCAGTTGTACAGCAACTACACAACATGACACACAACCCACAACCATGAACGGGTGATAGTTTGTGAAGTTCACACACATCCACAAATGTGGTGGGCTGCAGAGTCCAACATATGGAATAATCACACTGGGCATGCTCACACACTTTGACAACATGCCATGGGAAGGCTGAACTGGGCATGCTCACACACTTAGTCCAAATCTTGTTTTAGCAGTGGGACACACGTATCTGGTATTGTCATGTGTTATGCCAGGGTCCAACCACAGCACAGCAGTCTGCCCAGTGCACACAGTGACATGACTACAGAGACATACGTGATATAGTGGATCCCTCCCATATTCAAACAGTTTCCATAGATGCAGAGGTTGTCCATACCAACAGGGAATGCTATGGCAATAAATATATGCAAACAGTCTGTTAGCAACAAATAATGTGCATTTGACAATTAAACATAATGGTGTCGAGGTCAACAATAGGCTGTTTGCCCTAGGGAATGACAGCTTAGCCATAGTGTGCTTGGTGTCCACTTCCCCACAGGATGCACATTCCCCTTACCAAACACAGATGATGTCAGCACCCTAGAAGTACAGCAGGAGAAATGTAACTCCCCAGTAATCCGAATAGCGCCCGCTAATGCGTCCGTCTCAAGTGTCATGACCTAGTTAGATAGGGGTTCAAATCCTGCATGTGCTCAGTGTGTGTGCGTGTGCGTCTGTCTGTGTGTGAGGTTGGTCTGTGTGAGGGAAATGTCCCTTTTGGCAAACAGGAAACCACACCCAGGATGCCCCTCGGCTTTGCTACACACTGCTGATGTCAGCACCCTATAAGTGGAGCATGAGAAAGGAAAACTTCCAGTAATGCGAATAGCGCTCCGCTAATTAATGCGTCCGTCTCAAGTGTCATAACATAACTAGGTAGGGGTTTGATTCCTGTGAATGGCAAGTGTGTGTGTTTGTGTGGGGGTTAGTGTGTGAGGGAAAAGTCCTTTGGAAACTGGGTGAACAGACTACAGGATGCCCCTCCCTTTGCTACACACTGCTGATGTCAGCACCCTATAAGTAGAGCATGAGAAAGGAAAACCCCAGTAATGCGAATAGCGCTCTGCTAATCGTCCGTCTCAAGTATCATAGCATAACTAGGTAGGGGTTTGATTCCTGTGAATGGCAAGTGTGTGTGTTTGTGTGGGGGTTAGTGTGTGAGGAAAAGTCCCTTTAGGAAACTCGGTGAACAGAGTAGAGGATGCCCCTGCCCTTTGCTACACACTGCTGATGTCAGCACCCTATAAGTAGAGCATGAGAAGGGAAAAACCCCAGTAATGCGAATAGCGCTCTGCTAATGCGTCCGTCTCAAGTGTCATAACATAACTAGGTAGGGGTTTGATTCCTGTGAATGGTAAGTGTGTGTGTGTTTGTGTGGGGGGGTTAGTGTGTGAGGGAAATTTGGAAACTGGGTGAACAGACTACAGGATGCCCCTCCCCTTTGCTACACACTGCTGATGTCAGCACCCTATAAGTAGAGCATGAGAAAGGAAAACCCCCAATAATGCGAATAGCGCACTCTGCTAATGCGGCCGTCTCAAGTGTCATAACATAACTAAGTAGGGGTTTGATTCCTGTGAATGGCAAGTGTGTGTGTTTGTGTGGGGGGGTTAGTGGGTGAGGAAAAAGTCCCTTTTGGAAACTGGGTGAACAGACTACAGGATGCCCCTCCCCTTTGCTACACACTGCTGATGTCAGCACCCTATAAGTAGAGCATGAGAAAGGAAAACCCCCAGTAATGCGAATAGCGCGCTCTGCTAATGCGTCCGTCTCAAGTGTCATAACATAACTAGGTAGGGGTTTGATTTCTGTGAATGGCAAGTGTGTGTGTTTGTGTGAGGGGGGTTAGTGTGTGAGGGAAAAGTCCCTTTTGGAAACTGGGTGAACAGACTACAGGATGCCTCCCTTTGCTACACACTGCTGATGTCAGCACCCTATAAGTAGAGCATGAGAAAGGAAAACCCCAATAATGCGAATAGCGCCTCTGCTAATGCGGCCGTCTCAAGTGTCATAACATAACTAGGTAGGGTTTGATTCCTGTGAATGGCAAGTGTGTGTGTTTGTGTGGGGGTTAGTGTGTGAGGAAAAGTCCCTTTGGAAACTGGGTGAACAGACTACAGGATGCCCTCCCTTTGCTACACACTGCTGATGTCAGCACCCTATAAGTAGAGCAAGAGAAAGAAAACCCCAGTAATGCGAATAGCTCTGCTAATGCGTCCGTCTCAAGTGTCATAATATAACTAGGTAGGGGTTTGATTCCTGTGAATGGCAAGTGTTTGTGTGGGGGGAGTTAGTGTGTAAGGGAAAAGTCCCTTTTGGAAACTGGGTGAACAGACTACAGGATGCCCCTCCCCTTTGCTACACACTGCTGATGTCAGCACCCTATAAGTAGAGCATGAGAAAGAAAACCCCCAGTAATGCGAATAGCGCGCTCTGCTAATGCGTCCGTCTCAAGTGTCATAACATAACTAGGTAGGGGTTTGGTTCCTGTGAATGGCAAGTGTGTGTGTTTGTGTAAGGGGGGTTAGTGTGCAAGGGACGTGTCCTTTTGGCAAATAGGATAGGACACTACAGGATGCCCATACCCTTTTCTAAATACTGATGATGTCAGCACTCCATAAGTATAGCAGGGGAAGAAAAAACTCCCAGTAATGCAAATAGCGTGCTCAGCTAATGCGCCTGTCTCACGTGTCATAACAGTCAGATAGGGGTTTGAATCCTGCAATTGGCAAGTGTGTGTTTCTGGCTGAGGATGTTAGTGTGTGTGGGGACAATGTCCCTTTTGGTAACTAGGTGAACAGACTACAGGATGCACAGTCCCCTTCTACACACTGTTCAGCAGACGGCCATGGGCCTGGCACAAGCTTGTCTGTTGCTCTGATGCCCCTTTGGTAGATGCCTGTGTCAGCTGGGTAGTCGATTATGTTGTCCAGTTTGCAGTCATCTGCATATCTGGACAGCCACAGTTCATCCGTGTTGGCCTGTACCTCCAATAAATATGTACCTAACAAGAGGGTCCCAGGACTGAGCCTTCTGGGACACATCCTGGAACTGTTATGGGGTGTGGCATGGCTCCAGCAATGCTAAACATGTGTGTTCTGTTCATGAGCCACTGTGCAATCCATCTAGTGACATACGGGCTCATATTCAGGATGGTGAGCTTGCCTAGAATGCCCAAGTGTGGTATTGTTGCCAAGGCGTTTGCAAGGCCCAGGTAGGCTGTGTGAACCACCTTCCCCTCGGCAATGGCCTTGGTGACTGTAGCAAAGGAATCAACCGGGTTACACCGGTAGTGCTGGTGTGCCTCCAGTAGCCCTGAACCAGGCATCTGTTACTGCACACATATCAATGTTTCCTGCAAAGGAGTGTTTTGGGTGCATGCATGTGGATGATTAGACATCTGGCGTTGTGCAGCATTGCTCTTAGTGTCTTAACCCTTGTGATACCTATGAAGGTGGGTTTGTCATGTGAGCCCTGCCTAACATAGCCACTATGGGGGTAGCAAGAGGCTTTGCCAATATCCGATAGGCCAGGGGTGACAGGTGCAGGCTGTCCCTAGCAAAGCAGGTAGTTCAACAGGAGATGGATGTGAAGGTGTAGTGCCTGTGACTACCTAGCAGTAGCATACATGACTGCTCACGTGGACACATGTCAGGCAGGTCATATGCACTGTGTCACAGTCAATGTACATGTGAACAGGTCAAACAGTAGCAACCTCTCAAGTGGGACACGGCCATACATACAGTAGGCTACACAGATAGCACTAGGAGTCCAGAGAAGCCCTATAACTATGCATTGCAGGTGTGATCGGTATTCCAGGGTAATTGCAAGCAAACATGCATGCAAACAAAGGTACAGTGAACAGTGCTCCATGTAGTCCATTGTACAACAAACAAGCTGTACCAGTTCCATAAGGTAACACTGCACATATGCAGGCGCTATGCACATGTACATGGAAACACACTGGTCAGATGGCCAGGGTCCAGTCTCAGTGCACACAAGTGTACGGAACATGCATGTACTGTCAGGATGTACAAAACTGGATATAAAGCCATGTGCCCGCACCTGCAGTAATACACATGTCAAATAACAGACACCGATCCTTCTCACAGTGGTGCCATACTTAGTAGGATGTATGCTCCTGGCTTGCCACCACAGTATCCCTGACATGTATGGGGACTCTCCCTCCGTGACAGTTTGTTATGTGTGTTGGGGCTGTCTAGTATGGTAGGAGGTGTGTGCATGCAGTGCTAGTGTGCACCTATGTGTCCTGTACCACTTGTGTAGTTATGCACACATATCAACGTCCTCACACATCTGCATTGCAGAGTCTAGTGTGGCCAACATGCCACTTGCAATTTACATGTCCATCATTGTGTGCTACTACAGTCATTACCCATCCCCTGTGCTACCTATGTATGTAGGCTGCTGTTGACATCATTACCACTAGTATGCCAACATGTGCAGATGATACACTATGTTACTTACCATGGGTGTAGACAACAGGACATGACAATCACACAAATACTGCATCAGGCATGCTGTGATATACCCACAATGAAATCAGCACACAGTACTGTACAACACATGATACTATTACTACACATCTATGTGGTCACCCTGTGCATCAGTAACATGTTAACCTGTACCTGCACAGTTGTTACAGACTGCAGGAGGTGGCACAGTTTCATCATATGCACAGGGTGTGAACCTGGTACACCTGGGTCAGCCACCCATACCACCAATTGACATGTATGTGTATGTGTGTTGGTGAGGGACAGCAGTAGAAGGTGGGGCAGTGTTGCTGCAGTGTGTGCGTGTATGCTTAGCCCTAGGTGTTGTTATATTGCATGTGTGTATGGATGCACACAGTTCCACCTCATGGCTGCCATTTACTGGTGTTTGTGGACAGCCACAGACTGTACCTGCCAGGCCATACAGATCAGTGTCTCTGGGCACGGACACGTACCTGTGCCTTGCAGGGGTGCTACGGACCGTATCCGGGACCAACCCAGACTGGGTACTGTCATCGAAGCAGGTGTTCGCTGACTGGACACAGAGCCCTGTCGGCCCTGGCCAGAGCCACGTGCACGTGGTCTCCTGGGGCGGTCTGATGACAGCACAGAACCAGCATTGCTGGGGCTGCTGCTGGCACTACGGGCGGCGGCCCTGTTGTCGCCCACGCCGACTGCCAGCTGCTGCTGTTGCTGGCATACGGCCACGCCGACGACGCAACCGCCCACCATCACCCTCGCTCATGGGCATGTAGTCCCTGAGACGGTCTAATTTGTGCCCACAACGCCTGTCTACGATGTTGGTGAAATCACGGATGGCGCCGCAATGTCACGCATACCGCCGGTCATGGCTGTGCGACATGCTGTCAGCTCCCTCAGACCCTGTCTGGTGTACCGCTCCATACGTGACTGTGCCTGGATGACAGTCCGGAACATAGCTGAGGTTGTAAGTCCTCTGTGGGCTCGCCTGCCATGGGCAGTACGCCCATGGATGCTCCCACGAGAACCCCTGGACAACTGTCTGTGTGGTACCATGTGGGCCATGCCCATGGCTGCTGTGTGGGGAAGCATGTGCCAGGTACCACACTACCCTGGTCGATGCCCACTGTATGCTGTCCATCACCTAGGGACAGTGGTGACAAGGGGTGTAATGGCAGGATAACTGTGCGCATGGATGGTGTTGACAGCTGTGTACTGTCAATTGGCTGACCAATGGCGGACCCTGGCATACCGTCCTGTGCCACTACAACAATGTCATCAGTGGCAGTACCCACGGCACCTGACTCAGTTTCCCTGCTAGATAACACCAGAGCAGCGACAGAACCTGTGGGAAGTAAACAGGAAACACAGTTTACAATGTCTTCACACTGCCAGCGATGCACACATGCACACATGCACACATGCACACATGCACACATGCACACAGGTGCACACATGCACACATGCACACATGCACACATGCACACTTGCACACTTGCACACTTGCACACTTGCACACTTGCACACATGCACACGTGCACACAGTTTCACACAATTGAACAGTACTCAGTATGCGTGATATTGACACACAGACACAGACACACCTACATGCATACAAGGGGCACCACTAAGTGTGCCAAAAGGTACTATTACTAACAACATCTTAACAGGTAAAGTAAATAGACACTCACCATCATGGATAGGCTGCACTGCAGTGATACCAGAGGGTCCTGCAGACAGGAGGAAACTAATGTTAGTGGGCACAACTGTGCCAATAGTACGGAGTATGATACAGGTCAGGTGAACCACAGTCGCCTTTAAACGGTCTGCAGCTAATATTGCGGATATCACACTTGCACATTTAATACTATGGTTGCAGCTACAAACAAAGGACACACCACACACATGCATTAACTACCAGTGTACACAACAGTCAACTACACATGTGACATATTACCTGCACATTCAGTGTCCTGCTGCTGTGCGGCTCCAGCCTCCATCATGACACATGTCTGCTGCTGTTGGTGTTGCAGGTGGACTGGAGCCACTACACTCAGGAGCAGTCCCTCCAGTCTGGTGAGTGGGGGATGTGTAGCCACCCCACGACCTGTGGCGACCTGTTGCCTGTGGATATCTGATGCACGCTGACGGACATGTCTAATCAAATCACTGCAGTGATGTCGTACCTGCTCATATGTCCTATTATGCATGCCTATATCATTTACCCGCCGGACAAGGTCCTGCCACAGTGCAGCCCTCACCTGCTGATTCTGGCTGGTGCGGGAAAAGAGTGTTGCATAGTCCCGCACCAGGCTCTGGTGTATCTCCTCATCCTCAGCCACGGAGTAGGTTGCATGTCTCGGGTGGGCCATGTACCTGGGAATAAAGATAACATGGTATCAGCAATCTATGTTGGCAGACCTTGGCACACATAATACACATGCTACTTGACTGTCATAATAACACGTATCACACATATGTGGCAGCTGTCTGTCTATTGGTGGATACACATGTAGATGGCCAGGTAGCAGTGCTCGGCCATCAACTGTTGTACAGTACCTGCCAGGCTACGTACGACATACTACTGGACAGCAGCAGTCAGAACACAAATTTCGTGAGGCGCACCTCCTCACTCTGTGTGTTTGTGTCTAGGTACTGTATGGCGACATCGGCAACTACTGTGAGCTGACAACACCCTGCTTGCCCTGGATATACATATCCCACCTCCACCACCAGCACAGATGGCTACAGTGCACAACATTACAGATACAGACGCTACACTTTGTAACACTGATATGGTATCCTTACAGACCACTGGGCCAGTGTCAGAGACATCACACAATGCTGACCCCTACACAATTGCTTTCTACAGACATCTACAAGACCACATGGCTCATGCATTCCCATATATGTCCAGGACACTGTCCACAAAGGGACAGCATCCTGTCCGTCGAACCACAGACATATACTGATTGTATCACACTTGATGTAAGCTACTACGAGACAGAGCATCAGTCTCTGAAGGAGTGTATGTCTGAGCAGCACTGGTAAGGATCTATTTCCCATCACACTGACCACATGGGCAATGTTGAGTGGGACATCAAGCGTGATACTGCAGATGACCAGGAGGCCTACCTGACCTATTTAGCGACCTGGTCAGGACCCATCCTCTATGCCCATGGTTAGTACACTACACATATTTCACCTACACCACAGCTAGACCACATTGTGGTGGACAGGGTCAGTGCAGGTGTCACCCACCCTCCCCCTGTATTAAGGCATGGGTATCCCTGCTGACCCTAACCTCAAGGACATCACAGTTATCCAGGTGAGAGACACCCACAGGTGAGCAGACTACACGACATGGACGGGACCTGCTGGTATCCCCAGTTGCATGCTACATACCCTCTGACAGGCGCTAAACACACATATACAGGTGCTATGTTACACTACCTGGACTACAGGGTATGTACCTGTACACTGGAGCACAGCACCAGTGGTTCCACTCCATGCAGGAGGCACCTCACCATACCAATACAATACAACACAATACATGACATTGTAATCCGATACTGTGCAATATGCTAATGCCCCATGTCTACAGCAGCGCACTGTTCTGCTAACCTGACAATTGTGACACATGTGGTGTGATGGTACCTGCTGCCGACACACAGTTACACAGGGTGACACATATGGCATATTACCTATCTCAGTGACATGCAGCAGGGGTATGTGTGACATGTACACATGGGGAGTCTCGCATCGTAACACTGTGTGGTTTGTTGCAGGGTGTGTCCTGTCAGTGAGTCTGACCTCGCACCTATACATGTCCACTAGCTTGCAGTGGCACAGCCGCCACACAGCAGACAGGTGGGTGTGTATGGTGGCGGTGGTACACTGCCTGTTGGACATCTATCATGGGTGTGAGCTCCATATGTGCATCTGGGGTGGTAACCTGTGCGCGGCATACGTGTACTCTATGGTGGTGACAGTCACTGTGCAATGGTACTGTGTTTGGGTGCATTGTCACCGTGTTGTACATGTCACTGTGTCCTTCTACATATCTGTTGCTGTCGTGTGAGGTCCATACCATGGCATACATTACGTGCTGTGGGGAGTACACTGACCTACATGTCCATGCCTGACTGACCATGTGGGTGGACACATACCATGTACAGCTGTTCCAGGGATAGTGTGCCACTGTTACTTTCATTGGGGCCACTATTGTACACATGTCTGACCCTGACCACCCCTGACACATGCAGTGGTGGGCGGACACTCATTTATATGGTGGTTACCTGTGTAGGTGGTCTGGACTGTGGTATGATACTCCAGATGTGACACTGCTGTTCACTCCGTGCCTTAGTCCCCAGGCACCAGTTGCAATACATCTGTACACATGTGCCTCACTCCAGCTCTGTATACATCTCTCTCTCTCTCTCTATACATATATCTATGTATTAAGATATGTCTATATGTCTATGTCTGTATACATGTACATATGTGTGTATGCATTTGCACAGATATATATATTGCTGTACATATTCTGCTGTAGATGTGGGGGCACAGAGGGGTGTGGGCGACAGGGGCAGGCTGTGTTGCAGGTCAGCATATACAATCATACCTGTAGGTGGTCAGATCAGTCTGTCTATGTATATGTATCTACATATTTCTACCTCTGCATGTGTGCATTACATGGTTATGTCGCTACAACATTCTATCAGCATCTGTCTATGTGGTCCTACATCTCTCTCTCGCTATGTATGTACACATATGTGGATATCATATACACATGTACATATAGGATATCTACACATACATATGTTGACATGACTACATGGCCATATGTTGGACAGGTATGTCAGCATATATGTCTACCTTACTGTATACACACACTAACATACTGCTAAGCATACATAGCTCTGTAATGTAATTAGTACATGGCAGTACAACCTACAATCAGACGACATATATATGTGCACATAGATGCTGACACATACAACTGTATGTACAGCCTTCGCTGATAGGTGCTGTATATCCCCTGCCCATTACACATCTTCATATACATATGGATACAGCCCAATAACACATATGGAGGGTTCACAGTATGTACACCTTGATAGTTTTACTTTACAGTACCTGTGTTAGTCACAGCTGTGTCTGCGAATGTCTGTCTCACTGTCCTGCTGCTCTGGTTCACTGTTGCAGCTTCCAGGTAGCTGTTGCTGTGATTGCTGTCTGTCTGCTTATTCGCAGTATGGTTCTGGGTGTGGTTGTCCCTTTCTCCCTCTCTCTCTCTCTCTCTCTCTCTCTCTCTCTCTCACTCTGTCTCTCTGTCTCTCTGTCTCTCTCCAGGTGCAATGTAATTATTGCATGCGTGGACATGGACTACAGCATACTTTTGTAGGTATCTGCATATGCCCATGTGATGGCCTCTGCACCAATTGTTAGCCAGCATTTGCTAATTGCATGCAGCCTGTTGTGTACTGATTGCAGTTCTCACTGTGATTGCAGAACTGTGCTATAAAAGGGTGTGTGGAATAGGCGTAGCCCTTTCAGATGTTAATGGCAGGGACCATGCTGTTATGCTGTGGACAACATTCTGTGAGTGTAAAAGTTGGTATCTCTAATTGTACTCTGTGGGTTGTGGGTTAACATTCCTCCATTCATTTCTCCAGTTTCCTGTACTGACTGTGTATGTACACTAACAACTACTACTATTGTTGATGTGTGCATGTGTGTGTGTGTGTGTGTGTGTGTTTTCCTTTCACCTTTGCTTGCATTCTGTTGCTACGTCTTCGATAGTTGCCCTTCACTATCAGTACTGGTGTGCCTGCTAGGTGTCTTGACTGTTGTGTGCTGCTGTAGCTTTCCTATTTCCCATGTACATTCACAGCCTGGAATGCTTGCTATATCTGCTAGGGTGTTACAGCATGCAGTGTGGTCTGGCCATGGTGTGGGCCTTGACATCTATTAGCATATGTGGGTATGCTGCTGAGCAGGCCCCAGAGGCTTTCAGGTTCACCGGTTATGTTCCTCATGGAATGGTACATATCAGTGGTGTGCACCCATTAATATGTCTGGTATGCTGCAGGTGTGACTGTGGGTTAGCATGAGCATAGGTATTGCTACACCTTTTCTGCCATGCGAGTGGTGAATACTTTCGGGAACCCATAGTTGCCATTGCATGTGTTACACCTTTCTGCCTACTGTTTGTACATTTCACATGTGGTCTGTGGGGCATCCCTGTACGACATTCACTGTTGCTATGTCTAGGGTCTTAGCTATTCAAATATGGTGGTATTGTACCCGTCATGTGTACAGATATTTGCAGTCTGTACACATGTCTGCCTGGAAATTTGGTCATTATCTCATGCACATCTTTATCTGGCAGGTCATTCTGGCCTCAAGTCAGGATATGGTGACAAACATTCAAGTTCCAGACTGCATACCCTTCCAAACATCCCACAAGGTGTAGACCCTGTTACTTTCTGAACTGTCTGCATTTGTTGTAACTTCATTTGTAATGTGTCCCTGTTTTTGGGCCTTTGCTCCACATATGTTATTACTTGGTCCGGATGTGTTCCTGTAAGGGGTTGTGGGGTATGGGCAGTGCTTCTCCTGCTGTGAGTATGTGTGTGTCTTGCAAGGTGCTATGGTGACATTATTACCTACTAGCTTCCAACTAGCATGGCTGTTTCTGTTCACACACTACTGTTATGGAAATCCACAAGTTTTGTTTGTGATTCTAAATGTCATGCTTTGTGTACTACACATCTATATTCCCTGTACATTCATTCCTACTGTTAAATGATATATTTACTTTAGCACAGTGTTTCTATGTAAGAGTCATGGCTTAGTGGTAAGTCATGCGGACTATAGTTGCCAAGGTCTGGGGTTCGGGACTCACAGTGGGATTTTATTTTTCTTTTGAACTGAGTTCAGGACCTGTCAATCAAAGTGACTAAGGCACTTTTAAGCTGTTGTAACCGGGTTAGCGCTGGTTTGCGGAGCTCACGATGCGCACTGGCGGTTAGCTCCAAGACACAAGCGCACACCAGCGCTATTTTCTTTGAAAGAAAAGAAAACGGGAGACAGGAAAGTGGTGAAAAGGGTTCACAAAGAGGGTAAGACAGTAGGGAAACAAGCTTGGGATGTGCAGGAGGGATGTAGGTAAGGCCCATAGCTGCCCATTTCTTCAGCAGCAACAGCTGCGCATATGTATGTAATTTGGTGTGACATTTGAAACCTTCCACCACTGAGAGAGGTGTCAGGACAACAATAATACCTGTTGTACAGCCAATTGGAATTGATGGGTTCCATGTCCGGTGGACATGTGTGCGGAATGGGCAGCTATGTATGGGGCGTAATTTTTTTGCGGGTACAGAGTGCCCTTTTTTTTTTCAGGTGAGAGTGGTATGTCAGGTGAAGGTAGTCGGTACAGCTGGGGAGGTAGGTTGGGTAGGTTAACAGACAAGACAAACAAGACGCATACAGGGGCGGTGTATGACACGTGTGGGGGGGTTACACAAATGACGGGGACGGAGGTTGGGATGTCCAGAGCCCATGAGCCCACAGATGGCAACAGTGGAACTGATATCCCCACCCATAGGCAGTTGCCACTGTTCCTTCACTGCCCAGGACGGGGCTGTGCTGGGGGCTGTGTAGGCGGGGCAACGGGCAAGCCCGTTAGTTGCGCCACCCGTGCCTCGAGCTGGTGTAGGGGCTCGAGGACAGAGTCCCGAATCTCCCTACGCACCACAGTCCGGACGTTACGGAGGGTGAGTGGTGGATCTCCTCCGGCCACACTTGCAGAGGGGGGGCGAGCCCCGCCCCCTGCAGCGCTTCCACCCGCAGGTGGCACAGGGCCACCGGAGGAGGGTCCGGACTCGGCACTAGTGCCAGGTGCACTCGCCAGCTGAGGTGGGAGAGGTGGGTCCGCGGAACCCGCCTTCCCTGTCGCTCTATGTTTTGCATTATGTCATTACAGTTTGGGTTAGTGACATATAAAAACATTCACAGTTAGTTTTAACAGCATGCATTAGTATTCCCATTAACCACACCCAGTTATTCACACCATTGAACAGCGTGCAAAGCACATGCATAATTTCAACAGTAATACACAGTCCAACAACATGCAGGGTTGGTTGATGGCAACAGGCCATCAGGTGTGGATGTATGAACGGGCGGATGCATCAACAGACATGCAAATATATATGACCCAACAGGACAGATGTCCAGGGGTGGTAATTGTGATTGCACATACCATTTTCCCGTGGAATGGGTTATAGATGGTTAGAGGGTGGGGTAAATCAGACATATATTATTAACACCTTCAGATACACCCACATATGCTGTACATTTCTAATAGCTACAGTTATATACACACTACTGTTCTGACTACAGTGTCCTATATATTAACTACCTAACCTTGCAGATGGGACTGTTACTGCAACATAAGTCTACATTTTATTGCTGTTCATACACAAGTCATATCGAAATTTGTGCAGATACATCTCCTGTTGACTGTTATTTCTATAACTGTGGACAGGTGTGGATGTTTAGAATATCAAACAGTCATCCTATCTGCATATTTCAGACTGGGAGCAGCATATCCAGATTTTGGTGTACACATTCCACATGCAGCAACACTTTGAACAGATGTTTCTGTTTGGTTTGGGGTCTCACATGCATTTAATTATGTCCTGACTGCAGTATACTTTATTCAGAGGTTATTACTACTGTAGTGCTGTATTCCTGACACTTTCTCACACTCTCTCACTTGCTTTCATTTTACTATTCAAACTGGTACTTCTAGGCTTTATTGACATGTTTTAACAGAATTATTGCAGTTATTTCCAGCACTCTCACTTCAGTCATGTTTCAGGGTTTCCACATGTATTCATCTCACACAGGTGGATTCCTCCTCTTCTGCAGCTATACTCTACCTGCTGCTGCTGTTTGTGTACTAATTTCTTACAGGCAGTGCAGTTTTATTTACAAATATGTGTTGGACAGTCTCATGATTAGTTTCATCTTACAGGCTGGGAACTGTTGTAATCAGGCAATACTTGCATAAACATTCACACTCTGTGAGTTGCAAATTTAATTCCTTCCTGGATACACTGCACTCTTATGCTAACTGTCATACATTTATACATATTTACAGTTACTAGTTGTGGATTACTGACCTGCCTGGTGGCGCAACCGCACCAGCCTATCAGCATAGGCTCTGCGGTTCAGAACGGACACCTGCAGCTGTAATATAAATGAAGTAATATTGGAATACACATCTCCATGATTTCAGGTAGTTTAACTTTCTACAAACATAATTAATTTATACTTACTCAGTGGTGGGGCGTTGGGTGCTTGCGGGCCTCCTGGATCCAACGGGTCAGTTGGTCCTGCTTACGTCTCTTCAGGTCCGCATGGTGGTGACGGACCTGCTCACCTGTCCGAGGAATTCCTGTGGCACTGGTGAGTTCATGAGCCAACTGGTCCCACGCCTCAGCCTTGTGCGCTCCCCAAAGGACCTGGCCCTGCATGAGTTGGGCCTCATGGTTATGGACTAGGAGCCAGGCCATGTACCTGGACTCCTCAACACCCCACCTCTGCGCTCGGAAGTGACTACCCTCACCTACACCTGACATTCTAACTGCAGGTCTGTTCTGTCGTTTATGCTGTGTATTCCCGCCTATGGGGCTTATATACTCCGTGTTTCCCGCACATATCTGTGATTGGCCAGTTTGGAATTGTATCAACTTCAGTAAACCTGCATTGTCATGCTGTTGTTTGTATTCATTCCTATATATGAGCTGATATTGCATTTCTATGACCTGCTGTCATGGCTTAGTGGTTCTGTCCCTTGACTTTGGTGTATAGTATCCTGGGTTCGAACCTGGCCACTGCTTTTTATTTTTCAGGACTGTCTAGACATGTTGAGGGGTGTGTCTGTGTAAAGGCATTTTGGATACGGCTTGCTCAACGTTGCCCGTCGGTTAGCTCGTTTGCGCAGTGCGCACCTCCGCGCAAACGGGGCACGCCAGTTTAACACTGATTTGGCTATTGGCACGCATATGCCACTTAGCTCAATTAGGGGCACATATATTTAGCGTGGTAAACCACTGCTCGCCTACAGGCACTCATTTTGCACCAGTTAAACCTATGCTTATCTACGGCCACATAATATCTGGCAGTTTGTATTAATTTTTTGGCTCACATTTATTCAATATAAATAGGCTATTACATTGCATTTTACATATATTCTGGTTTTATGTGTGCATATATGTGTCAGGGACTTGTTTCCTGCTTATTTTGGGGAAAAAAAAAAATTTGTGTTGTGGGGGCTCGAACCATGAATGCCTGCTTTGCAGCCAGCATCTCTACCGCTTCGCTATTGCTTCCTGGCTTATTTTGCATATGTAGTTCTTATATGCTTTCCCACTGACTGCTAACTGTAGCTGCGCTACCGGCACGCCAGCATAAAGCACTCACGGTTAAACATCTTTACAATTTAAAAAAATAATGACATGTACATTTATATTTCTTTTATGTTTAATAGTCTGTAGGGGCATGTGTTGTGTTGTGTTTATTCACATTTGCGTGGACTCTGTTGTGGGTGTGTACTTTGGACACTTGTAGACTTCTGGGGGCGTGTCCGCTTGCAGGGCTCAGCCTACGGACACGCCCCCTACTGTCTTACACGGCCGTGTTCGACTTGGGTGTGATTCAGCATGCTCTCATGAATATGCAGAGCATGCTGACATCACTCAGTTTAACTACAGCCTCCGTGTAAGAGTTATAACTCTTACACGGAGGCTTCGTGAATCCTGGGGAGAGTGTTATTGTAAAGTTATACAATCCAGTAGTGAGAAGATTTTAGAGCTGAGGGTGAGACTCAGATGCAGTAATTTTTTGTTGTGTACATTACACAAGAAGTATTATTCATCTAATTTAAATGGCAGTGACAGCGTGACCCTGTCTGTTTTAATTCAATTAAATAAACTAAAAAAATGCTTAGTAATGAATAAGTGTGCAGTGCCATGAACATTGCTGTACAATAAGCTTCCATGAAGTAAATTTAAATTAATGGTACAGTGGTGAAGATGTATGCCTTTCAACCGGTCTTTTCAGACTTGTTGGCTGTTGGTGAAGCACCCACCAAGAGGAGAAAATGCTGAGAGAAGAAAGGAGCCACTTTTGAGATTTTAAGTATTTTTCTTCAGATTATTTGCTAAGTTTTTCTGCATAGCTGCCTACTTTGAGCTTTTTCTGGCTTGTTAAACTTGATTTCTGCATTAGTAACTGTATTTAAAGCACAACCTAGAGCTGTTTACTGAATTTCCTGTTTGCACTTATTTTTAAAATCGTTTTTTTCTCTAAACTTGCATTTTATCTGTCTCTGGCCTAGCACTCAAGTGTGGGGTCATTTACTGCACTGTTATAACTTGTTGATACTTGTGAACCTCTGCTATCTCTGAAAAAAACAAAAAACAAAAAAATCTTGCTTTTTCCCATTTTTCTGAGATTTAAAAAAGTTCAGTTACAGGCTTGCTGTTCTGAACTGTTTGTAAGTTTCTTGGAGGCCATTTTTGCTTGGGCTAAAGGGAAGTCTCTCTGTTCATCAGTGGCAGTGATAAACATTGAGCAGCCTGCCTGCCCCTGTGGGAGTGGTTACTGACTTGAAACTGTAGTTCTATTGGCCATTTTGGGTCAATTCCTAACTCCTTGATCTTCCTCTCTTAAATCCCTCTTTTGTGCGGTTTTGCGCGTTTTTGTGCATAGCGCAACAATGGGCAGTGCCGCCTAATTAGGTTTAAACTATTCCTGGCTCCACAAAGTCTGCTCTTCACTTTTTCCCTTAGAACTGCTCTATCTCTCAATTTAAACACCATATTCTCATTTTAAGGCCCTTCACTGGTCCAAATAAGTAATCTTACAATTTAGCACTATTAAACCATAACTCTCTACGATTACCTTGTCCCCTATTGGCCCGTCTTAATTCAGTTTCCCTATATTACTCTAGCATGTCCAAAGGTCAGTCAATGGTTTCCTCTCCAGTCCAGCTGGTGAATCTGGGAACTTTGAGGCAATGTTACAACTGTCTCATGTACACGGACAACCCTCTCCTCCTCCAAACAGGTTCAAATATATGTGAGAGATGCAACCATATAGCCAAACTGGAGGCTGAGCTCTCTCATCTCAAAACTGGTGAAACCAGTCAGGAGGAGAAGGTAACCTCACACAACACAATTCCAGTATCACATAGTCTCACCACATCAGCGAACCAAACACATAAATACACAAAAACATACTCGGAGGCTCTAAATAAAAATCTACCTAAGCAACAGAGACCTCCAAAGCAGACATCCAAGCAAACGCTACCCCAAAACAAAATGCACACAACACATAGCCCACAAAGTCAGTGTGCCAAGCAGCCACAGCCCTTAAGGCTGAATAACACACCTGATACTCTTGTAATAGGTGACTCTATTGTCAGACACACTGACGTCCCGCTCACCATGCTGAATAAAGAGAAGTCACAGTGAGCTGCCTGTCGGGCGCTAGGATCCGCCACATAACGCAAGCACTCAGGTCACTCCAAAGCAAATACAAATATGACTCAGTCATTGTACATGCTGGTGTGAATGACCTGAGATGTACCTCCCTGGACTACATGAAAAGAGACATAGAGGAGCTCTCTGATCATGTAGACCAGGCTGGTATGACCCTGACCTTGAGCAGCATCTTACCCTCACCCGGAATGATGCCACAGTACAAAGACAAAATGATCGATTTTAACAATTGGCTAAAACTTTGGTGTCATTCAAAGGGGATCCAGTGTCTGTCAGCCTGGGATGACATGCTCGACAAGCCACGTTGCTTCACTAGGGATGGCTTGCACCTGTCACCACTGGGCTTTCAGATATTAGCAAAGGCTCTTGCCACCCCCATAGTGCCTTTTTAGGCAAGGCTCTAAAGTCAAACCCCCCTCCATAGACAGCACAAGAAACAAGAAACTAAGGGTAATGCTGCTAAATGCCAGAAGTCTTAACCTCAAGATGCACGCACTCGAAGCTCTCCTCAGTATGGAGAACATCGATATCTGTGCAGTGACAGAAACCTGGTTCAAGGCTCCAGAGAGCACCCCAGCACTACCAGGTTATACCTCATATCATGCTTTTCGCCCCAAAACCTGGACCGAACCACAAAAGGAGGGGAAGTTTCCATATTTATCAAGGATATCCACACCTCCAGGTTAGTGGCATTGCACGAAGTATCAGAGATCATCCATGTGCAACTAACAGTGGGCAAGACTGCTTTTCAGTTTATAGCATCCTACAGACCGCCCTCTCAAAGTCAGGAATCCCACTCAGCTTTCCTGAAAACATTGGAGAACATGAAGATCTCTCCAAACACCATTATATTGGGCGACTTCAACTACCCAAACATAGACTTTGAGCATTACTCAAGCCACAGCACCTTAGCCCAAAGGTTCCTGGAAATTATAAACTCAAATGCTATGGAACAACTAGTCACCACTCCCACAAGAGGGGAAAACATACTAGACCTGATCATTACCAACATGGGGACTCTATGCTCCACACCTGAAGTATATCCCTCATTAGTAAGATCAGACCATAAATTAATTTCACTGGATGTCCACATCCCGATCCCACCCCCAGCCCAGAAAACCACAGTGAAAAACTTCTCAAAAGCTAACTTCTCACTTCTCAAAACTGAAGTGGAATCCTTCAAGGCCCCAGGGCCAGTGGAAACTACGGCCCAAACTGCAGAATCCTATATAAACGCATTCTACGGACATCTCCAGGAATGCATGGATCATGCTATCCCAAACAAAACCAAACCCCAAACATCCAAAGGCAGGCGTCCAGTCTGGTGGACCCCAGCCATAAATAAACTGTACAACAGAAGGAGGAAGATACTACATGATAGAGCAAAATCCCTAATAGGGAAGGCATCTCTGATCAGTACTAGCAAAAAATTACGATACCTCATAAAATCCTCCAAGGCCAGCTTCGAGAGAAAAATTGCTCAGGACACTAAAGACAATCATAAGGCTTTTTTCAGTTATGTTAGGAACCTGGGATGCAACTCCCAGACTTGTTCTGAGTTGATTCTAAACAACAAAAAATACACTGAACCCACAGACATCGCCAATATCCTGGCAGACAGGTTCAGTGCAAACTACTCCACCCCCTCCCCACCAAAAAAGAGCAAGTATCTATCCCGGCAGAGGGCGGCCTCCCAAACATCTCTGATGCTCAGGTGAAGGCTGCCCTCTCCAAAGCAAAAAACACTGCTTCCATGGGACCAGATGGCGTCCTGGGTTGCGTCCTACATGAACTCCAAGAAGAACTAATCCCTCAAATAAAACAGCTGTACAATCTCAGCCTCACTACAGGATATGTGCCCACAGAATGGCGTACAGCAACAGTGGTCCCACTCCACAAAAGTGGAGCCTCTACAGACCCTGGAAACTATCGCCCCATAAGCCTGACTAGCTTAGTCTGCAAGGCTATGGAGAGGATCATCATGGAGCTTATAAACAAAGACATTGGGGACCTACAGACACTAGATCCTACCCAGTTCGGCTTCGTCAAGGGCAGATCCTGCCTTTTGAACCTGGTTGACTTCTTCGAAACAGTCACCAAAGCCATAGATGAAGGGAACATAGTCCACACAGCCTATCTGGACCTAGCAAAGGCATTTGACACAATACCCCACTCGGGCATCATAGATAAGCTATCCAGCTTAAATATAAACCCCTATGTCACAAGATGGCTCACAAACTGGCTCAAAGACAGAACCCACAGAGTGAGAGTTGCTGGAGCCATGTCAGACTCGAAACTGGTCACAAGTGGCGTCCCACAAGGTTCTGTCCTGGGACCGCTCTTATTCGGTATATACTTTTCCGAGGTACAGGCCAATGTGGGAGGACTATGGCTCACCAAGTTCGCAGACGACTGCAAACTAGGCGCCCTAATCAACTCTCCAGCTGACACAAACATCCTTCAAAAAGGTCTCACAGAAATGGATAACTGGTGCAGAGCCATGGTCTAAAGCTAAATGCCAAAAAGTGTATAGTCATACCCTTTGGCAAAAACAATGTGCCCACAAATTACCACATAGGCGGTAACCCATTAAATACAGAGAAAGAAATTAGGGATCTGGGGACCCAAGTTGATAGCAATCTCTCCTTTAACAACCACATTGCCAAAGTGGTTAGAAAGACCTTTTACATAGCCCACCTCATCATGAAAGGATTCACCTCTAGATCAAGAGAGGTAATCGTGCCCCTTTATTCATCCCTCATCAGGCCCATCATAGAATACAATGCCCCTTTTGGGATGTACCTTACCCGACACCTGCAGCAATTAGAAAGACCCCAAAAGTGCCCCACCAAGAGGATCAAGGGACTCAAACAGATGCCATATGCTGCTCAGTTAAAAAAACTCCAGCTCTACTCAGTTGCATACCGCCTACTTCGAGGCGATCAATGCCTGACATATAAAGCTATGTCCAATCCAGAATTTATGGACATGCTCCACCTCAGTAAATCTAAATCCCTTAGAGCCACATGCTCGAGGGACTTGAACCTCAGCACTGAAATAAATAGAACTTGCTGGAGGGACAGATTCATAACCCAGAGGCTCCCTTCGCTCTGGAATAGAATTCCAATCCATGTTAGGCAGAGCACCTCACTGAATCTCTTCAAGAAGAATCTTGATGAGTGGATGGGGGATCGTAGGTTTGTCCCAGGGATTACTTCTGTGTCAGTATTAGACAGAGGCACAGCAAACTAAACTTTAAAAAGGGCACAGTATAGTCAAATCAAGGGGTGGCGTAAGCCAAACAAAATCGGGCTAGGCTTATAATTGCCCCAGGGCAGATAGCCTAGTATGAACCTATGAACCTATGAAACTACTAAACTGTCAGGTTGTTGTTAAACTTTTGTGTGCAGCAAGAATCAATAAAAATGGAATTTGTATTGGCATTCTGCAAGAAATTAAAATAAAATAAGAAGGGGATGCCTAGCTTCAGTCAGCTTTTTAATAAAAATGGAATTGTGCTAGGCATTCTGCAAGAAATTAAAATAGGTAGGTAGAATATGTCTAGCTTCAGTTTGCTTCTAATGAAGAGATACATTTGTTTTAAAATGCATTTCCCATTGAAACTTTTTTTGTAACTTGGGAAGCTGTCAAACGCATAGCTAAAAACTTAAATCAAGCAACCAATCTCTGAGAAAATATTTCCTTTTAATCCAGATTTTTTTAAAATTGGCAAGGGCTAATCCTAGACATATCTTCATTTGTTGATATAGGCTTTTTGTATGCAGTGTCCTGATATGATATCTGAATAGTTGCTAAATGTAGGGCTATTATTTTTATATGTTTAGTTACTTACAGATGTATATAATAATTCCTTTAAGAGATATAGTTTAAACAATTTCTTTGATAAAGTGAAGTGATTGCATATGCATTTCTTAAACTCCATTTAAATTAATAATGATTAATTTGTTCAATTGTGATAATATTCGGTATACAAAAATATGCTTTCCAAAGTTAGTTGCTTCAGTCCTGATGATATAGTTTACGAAAGCAAATATACCTTTAAATTGTACTTTGTTCTATTAAGTATTTACCATGTCATAATGTTTGATGTTGTTCTGACATATGCAGAGGCTGGCATACACCCTGCAGTACTTAATCAATGGCTTGATATCATGTAACCTTAGTAGCTTGATGTTTTAACTGCTCCCTCAGTAATTTGTGCATGAGTAATGCATTATTTCTGTAGAATACCTGTATATGCATTGCCTTCAGTTTTTATATGTGGCTTCTAAAGTACATTTTGTACTTACTGTCTTATTCTGTTAGCCTATATTATTTTGTTAAAAATTATTCACTGCATTTGTTTAGAATAGTCAGTTTTATCTTGTGTATAATGTAATTAATAAAAAGCAATATTTATAGGAAGATTGCCATTAAGGAAGCTACAATTATTATCTGAGGTTCCACCATTGTCAAAGCAGGCTAACTGATATGATGCAGGCAATTATGATTTTGTCACATTTATTTGTTAGAAAAGATTAAAAGCAGTCAATCAATCAATCAATAAATAAATAATAAGCAAACATTTTATGGACTAGCAGGCAACAAACTCATTTACTTAACACAGTGGAGTATGTTAGTCTATTCACAGTACTTAGATTTCATCAGTACTAAAAGAGACATCCTGTATTGCACAGTAAATACTTTGTTAAAACAGGAATTCAAGGAACTTAGGGCAATACAAATTTGAGAATCAGTAAACTAGGAACCAATAAGGACTAAATATGTCAGTAACACGATAGACAAAATCTGGACTCCTACCTCAACTGGATGGAAGACAAATGAAGGAACACAGCTACAAATAAAAACATTTATTCAAAAATCCACTGAGTGTAAATGCAAAAAACAGATTGAGTGATTTTGTCTATCATCAACAAAGCTTCATCAGAATCAATGATGTAAACCAGTACAACCATTATTTATATACCCCTCCCTGTAAACCACATGATCAAAAAAAAGTATAATTTGTAAATTATACAAATATAGCATTTAACAAATTAAAAACTTGCAAATCAGTACAAACTATATAAAATACATAAGACCATATCATACATCATAAGACCTTAATTTTAAAACACTACTAATAGATACATGGTCATTTAAACCTGGGGGGCTGTAGCACTAAGCGTCAGGTCCCAGTGCAACTCCGAAACTTCAAGTAAATCTGCCTTTTTATACGTGATGTCTTCACTGGAGCTTTCCCTTGGTGGCAGCAAACAAGGATGCGCTTACTAGGACAATCTTACAATAAGTGTTGGTATGTTGACACAATTAGTTCAAGCATTAATGCAGAAAGTTAATTTACTTAGTAATACACAGCTTCAGGATTGTGATTTTTCTCATACTCCATCTTGTTTGTTTACCACTGGACAAAGAGAGGAGATGGAGGTAAGAATGAATCCTCTGCAAAGTTCCAATATGGGTTGTTTTAAACTTTCAGATTGGTTAAATTGCTCTCTAGGTTTTCTTAGTGATGAGATAGTTGATACCACTTCCTTAAAGCATCTCATTTATAAACTTGAGCATACACTTTTAAAATGTCAGAAACTATAGTTACAGAATGTTTACTTTCGTGAGTGTTTGTATGTTAAAAGGATTCACAAGGGCTTGCACTCTTGGAAGATTTCTACTGGGTTGGTGCCAGAATCCTCTCTATATAAAGACGTTATTCATTTGTTTAACAAGCACTCTGCTGAAAACGGGCACCTGATTGCCCAGTCAGACGAACCTGGTTATCAAATATAAAATAAATAAAAGTCAAATTTGCAAAGGTATGGCTCCAGAATAAACAATTGTAAAAAATCCAAGGCAGCAGTAAAATAAATCCAAAGTCTCAGAGGAACTTGATGTTAGCTCAGCTTTATTCACACAAGCGCTTTCACTAATGGTTTTGTCAGGTGTATAAGACATGCTGATTAAAACACCTATTTATACAAGCAATCAAATCATGTGACAGAAAATGAGACAAACATTTTTAAGGTGAAATCCAATAACTTGTAAAAAATACAAACAATATTGCAAATGTATGTAAATAATAACTTCTTAAATTCACATATATTAAAATCAAAAGATGTGTACTTAAAACTCATTTCTTTTGTAAAGGCCTTTTTTGAAGAATTGGTTTAATGGGAACATGGTCATTAAGACCATGCCCATAGTTGGCCCTCAACCTGACAATCCAATTGGCTTCAAGTTCTTCTGTTCTATATCTTATGTTACCCGTCTTACATTTTCAAAAGTCCTAGCTAATACTGAAAACTTAAAAACATGCTGTTCATCTGTATTACACACATGCTTAGCTAGTGCATTAACTAAATTATTTTTCTTTATATTATACAGGTGCTCTCTGATTCTTTCTTTTAAAGAGCGGTCAGCTTTACCTACATAATATTTATTACATAGGACACAAACCGCAATGTATACCACATGCATTGTATTACAGGAGGCACTGGTTGTAATCTGGAAAAGTTCACCTGTATCTGGATGTTTAAAAACAGAATCTGTGGAGACATAGCAACAATAGTTGCAGTCTTCACATGGCTTTGTACCACCACCATTAGTTACATGTTTCTGAAGAGAATTATTACATAATCTAGACTTAAGCGACTTTCTGTTTTTAAAAGAAAACTGGGGTTTAGAGCCTACCAATGCCTTTATGCTATCATCGGTCATCAAAATACCCCAATGTTTATTGATAACATCAGTATACAAACTGACATCCCTAGTATAATGCAGGGACATCCTAAGCTTATTATTGGCAGGTCTCTTTGCTCGATTTAATTGTTCCAAAAAGTAAGGTTTAGCGATGGTTGTTCTCATATGATCCATTGCTAAAGAGTTCTTTTTCACTAACTCTTGCTCATATCCCCTTGCTACCAATTCCACTTCAGTTCTGGTTTTATGATGTTGATAATCTTCATCCTTGGCATTAAGCCTAGATGCTCTGAAAAACTGGTTCTTCGCAACATTACTAAAAACAAAATTCGGGTGCATGCTCTGCCTGTTAAGTAGCTGATTAACATGACACTCTTTTTTATATAACTTACTACTTAAACAACCTTTATCATCCATACTGATATAGACATCTAAAAAATGTATGCCTACAGTGGAATGGTTCAATGTGAACTTTAAAAAATCAGATGAAGTATTAATATATTCCACAAATTGCATTAATTGTTGCTCTGTACCTTTCCAAATCAAAAACAAATCATCTACAAATCTTTTGTGAAAAGAAATGTAACAATTAAATAGACCATATATCAAATGTTGGCTCTCCCTTACACTCATCACCACATTCGCATGGCTGTTAGAGCAAGAGCTCCCCATAGCAACACCGTTCTTTTGCCAAAAAATTTTTTGATTGTATACAAAGATGCTATTTTGTAACACTAAACTCAGTAATGTTTGTATTAGATATATCTCGTCATCTTTAAAATTGCCTAAACTAGACAATAAATCAATGAAATATTCTATGCCTATGGTATTAGGAATTACAGTAAAAAGAGAAACCACATCCAATGTAACAAACAAAATATTATCTAGTTTGATGATATCATTTGAAAATTCAAAGAAATCATTCAAAAAATGCTCAGTGTCTCTCAAAATTGTTTTGGATTTACAAACAATAGGTCTCGAATACTTCTCCAAGTATATAGATAGGGGCTCTGTACACCAATTGTTACCAGCCACTGTGGGTCTCATAGGTGGTTTATTACAGTCCTTATGAACCTTCGGTAGTCCTTGTATGATGGGAATAGTAGGATTGGACGTGTAAAAGTAAGTAGCCAGTTCATGACTTATTAATGAGCTAGCTTCTAACCACTCAATAGATTTACAGACATTGTTAATCATAGTATCAACACGTTCAGATGTAATAATTTCATAAAAACTGCTATCCGATAACATCATACATTGCTCTATCATAATCTAACTTGTCCATTAAAACAATCTGACCTCCTTTATCAGCAGGTCTAATGACCAGGTCTTGTCTATTTTCCAATGCTACTAAAGCTTTATATTCAAGCTACTCAAATTATGCCTTGATCTTATTTTATTAAACTTGCATTTATTATTATAAATATCATAAATGCTAGAAATGCACATCTGTTCAAATGCATTGACTAAAATATTGTGCTTAGGTATATACAAACTCGGTCTTTTAAAGTAATCTTTGTATGGTTCTTCAACATTATTAAACATGCATTTCAATGAAAGATTGCATGCAAACATTTTAACATCAAATATAATATCAGTAATACGCATATCTGCACTGGGTATAAACATTAGACCTTTACTCAAAACATTCACCTCTAAATTGGTTAAGCAGGAGTGTGACCAGATGCAAACAGAAGTTGGGCAAAACATTTACGAGCCCATTAACTATAAAAAAAGCCTTTCAACAAGTGAAACGTTAATTATTAATCTTTCTAGTTACAGCTTAACCAATTTAGAGGTGAATGTTTTGAGTAAAGGTCTAATGTTTATACCCAGTGCAGACATGCGTATTACTGATATTATATTTGATGTTAAAATGTTTACACGCAATCTTTCATTGAAATGCATATTTAATAATGTTGAGGAATCATACAAAGATTACTTTAAAAGACCGAGTTTATTTATACCTAAGCACAATATTTTAGTCAATGCATTTGAACAGATGTGCATTTCTAGCATTTATGATATTTATAATAATAAATGTAAGTTTAATAAAATAAGATCAAGGCATAATTTGAGTAGCCTTGAATATAAAGCTTTAGTAGCATTGGAAAATAGACAAGACCTGGTCATTAGACCTGCTGATAAAGGAGGTCAGATTGTTTTAATGGACAAGTTAAATTATGATAGAGAAATGTATGATATGTAATCAGATAGCAGTTTTTATGAAATTATTACATCTGAACGTGTTGATACTATGATTAACAATGTCTGTAAATCTATTGAGTGGTTAGAAGCTAGTTCATTAATAAGTCATGAACTGGCTACTTACTTTTACACGTCCAATCCTACTATTCCCATCATACAAGGACTACCGAAGGTTCATAAGGACTGTAATAAACCACCTATGAGACCCATAGTGGCTGGTAACAATTGGTGCACAGAGCCCCTATCTATATACTTGGAGAAGTATTTGAGACCTATTGTTTGTAAATCCAAAACAATTTTGAGAGACACTGAGCATTTTTTGAATGATTTATTTGAATTTTCGAAGGATATCATCAAACTAGATAATATTTTGTTTGTTACATTGGATGTGGTTTCGCTTTTTACTGTAATTCCTAATACCATAGGCATAGAATATTTCATTGATTTATTGTCTAGTTTAGGCAATTTTAAAGATGACGAGATATATCTAATACAAACATTACTGAGTTTAGTGTTACAAAGTAACATCTTTGTATACAATCAAAAAATTTTTTGGCAAAAGAACGGTGTTGCTATGGGGAGCTCTTGCTCTAACAGCTACGCGAATACGGTGATGAGTGTATGGGAGAGCCAACATTTGATATATGGTCCATTTAATTGTTACATTTCTTTTTACAAAAGATTTGTAGATTATTTGTTTTTGATTTGGAAAGGTACAAAGCAACAATTAATGCAATTTGTGGAATATATTAATACTTCATCTGATTTTGTAAAGTTCACATTGAACCATTCCACTGTAGGCATACATTTTTTAGATGTCTATATCAGTATGGATGATAAAGGTTGTTTAAGTAGTAAGTTATATAAAAATGAGTGTCATGTTTATCAGCTACTTAACAGGCAGAGCATGCACCCGAATTTTGTTTTTAGTAATGTTGCAAAGAACCAGTTTTTCAGAGCATCTAAGCTTAATGCCAAGGATGAAGATTATCAACATCATAAAACCAGAACTGAAGTGGAATTGGAAGCAAGGGGATATGAGCAAGAGTTAGTGAAAAAGAACTCTTTAGCAATGGATCATATGAGAACAACCATCGCTAAGCCTTACTTTTCGGAACAATTAAATCAAGCAAAGAGACCTGTCAATAATAAGCTTAGGATGTCCCTGCATTATACTAGGGATGTCAGTTTGTATAATGATGTTTTCAATAAACATTGGGGTATTTTGATGACCGATGATAGCATAAAGGCATTGGTAGGCTCTAAACCCCAGTTTTCTTTTAAAAACAGAAAGTCGCTTAAGTCTAGGTTATGTAATAATTCTCTTCAGAAACATGTAACTAATGGTGGTGGTACAAAGCCATGTGGAGACTGCAACTATTGTTGCTATGTCTCCACAGATTCTGTTTTTAAACATCCAGATACAGGTGAACTTTTCCAGATTACAACCAATGTCTCCTGTAATACAATGCATGTGGTATACATTGCGGTTTGTGTCCTATGTAATAAATATTATGTAGGTAAAACTGACCGCTCTTTAAAAGAAAGAATCAGAGAGCACCTGTATAATATAAAGAAAAAGAATTTAGTTAATGCACTAGCTAAGCATGTGTGTGATACAGATGAACAGCATGTTTTTAAGTTTTCAGTATTAGCTAGGACTTTTGAAAATGTAAGACGGGGGAACATAAGATATAGAACAGAAGAACTTGAAGCCAATTGGATTGTCAGGTTGAGGGCCAACTATGGGCATGGTCTTAATAACCATGTTCCCATTAAACCAATTCTTCAAAAAAGGCCTTTACGAAAGAAATGAGTTTTAAGTACACATCTTTTGATTTTAATATATGTGAATTTTAGAAGTTTTTATTTATATACATTTGCAATATTGTTTGTATTTTTTACAAGTTATTGGGTATCACCTTAAAAATTTTTGTCTCATTTTCTGTCACATGATTTGATTGCTTGTATAAATAGGTGTTTTAATCATCATGTCTTATACACCTGACGAAGCTATTAGTGAAAGCGCTTGTGTGAATAAAGCTGAGCTAACATCAAGTTCCTCTGAGACTTTGGATTTATTTTACTGCTGCCTTGGATTTTTTACAATTGTTTATTCTGGAGCCATACCTTTGCAAATTTGACTTTCATTGGGTTTCTATTTTTATTGCAAAGACTATAGTTGTTGTTTTGGTGAGTTTTTATTATAAAATAAATAAACACAACTAAAAGGAGTTTGATGTGCTGATGGTCAAAACTGGTAAGTTAGACCAGTGTATTACTCAGGACTTGCTTTTTGAACATTGTATTCATGACTACAACAACATCTTTCATCGTACTGATAAAAAAGGCATTAAAAAGAGGAAAGAAAAAACTTTGAGAGGGACAGGATTGAATACTTGGAGGGGCAGGCCTATCCTAAACCACAGTCTTCCAATAGGAAGTACTCATATCATTAGTCAACCAATGATGGAGGGGCTTTGGTGGAGTATGCTGAGTTTGGCAATCATGAGCAGCCCCTTTGGTGAACAGTACCATCTGGAGGTCAGGAAGAATAAGGAACAGGATGGCACTTCAGCAAGACCTGCCCCCGATGTACAGGACTATCCATCAACCCTCAAACAGAAAAAAATCAGTGTGTTTATCACAATTCCAGCTATTCTCATAAGCGCAACTAGAATTGGACTTAAATTCCCCATTGAGCACAAGCTCCGACTTACAGCTTGTGAACAATAAAGCAGGTGACTTTACACTTTATAATTATAGTGATTTTGAAGGTACTGAGCGTCATGCCAACCAGTAAGTAAGTAAGGGAACTACCTTTATTCTGGCCTGTAATTTTAGGAGTGACAGGCTGCTTATTGATTTGAAACTTTATTTAACAAAACTGAATTTTTGTTATTTAATGATGATAACTTTTGTGGTGACAGTCTGTCCATGAGATGCAGTAGTATTTTTAACCCCCCCCCCCCTGTCATTACCCTTACTTATTTTCGAGAAGTTGGTTGAGTTGGCTTCAGGTTTTTGCACAACCGGAAGCATTCTGATTTAGTGGGATCTAATCTCACTTCCTCTGAGCATTTGCAGTTATTGGAGTTGGCCAACAACAAAAGTTTAAGGGTAATTAAACCAATTGGGGGGTGGTGGTTATCATGAATAGAGAGGATTATTTAAGCAAAATGAATGTATTTTGTTGTATTGTGAATTATAAGGAAGTTTACCTTAATATGATACACATGGCATATAGGAAGCTTGACTATTTATTAAACGACTTGTTTGATCAGGATAATATTAGTTTTGAGCTATATGAATTTTTTTCATGTCAAGTTCCCTTGTGTTGCCAGTATTTTCGGTATTCTGAAAATTCACATAAGTACCAGTGATCCACCTATGAGGCCAATAGTCCATGCTGCGAGGTCTAAAACCCACCCCTTGGTGAAGTATGTGTATTTAAAAGTCAAAAAGTAGGTGGAATCTTTCAACTATTTATGTCGAGACTCTTGGGATTTTCTTTTAAAGACTAAGGATTTGGTTTATTCCAACAATTATGTGTTCCTTACTATTGATGTAATAGAGCTGTTCAATGTAATACCCCACTCTGTGGGATTAACTAAGTTCCATGATTTTTTATGTGAATCAACTGACTTAGCGGTTCATAGGTGTGTACTAGGCTAGTGGCCCTGGGGCCTTTACAAGCCAAGCCATAGGATTACCCTGGCATAGTGCTACCCGACCTTAGTTCCCAGTGCCTCAGTCAAGTAGAGCCACTGGAGTTATCCCTGGGGTGAATTTTCTGTTTTCCATCCACTCATCAAGATTTCTCTTGAAGAGGGTCAGCAAGGTGCTCTGCTTGACATGTATGGGAAGTGTGTTCCATAGCAGTCTCTGGGTTATGAACCTGTCCCTCCAGCATGTTCTGTTAATTGTGGTAATGAGGTTGAGGTTTCTGGAGCATGTGGTATGGAGGGATTGGGATTGCTTTAGATGTAGCATTTCTAACAGAGCTGTGTCAGACATGGCTTTGTAAGTCAAGCAGAGATCGCCTCTAAGTAGGTGATATGATACAGAGAATAGTTGGAGTTTTCTGAGTCTGTCTATATAGGACAAGTGTTTAAGGCCTAGGATCCTCTTTGTGAGGTACTTTTGCAGCTTCTCCAGTTATTGCATGTGTCTAGTGAGGTACATGCCAAATGGGGCATTGTATTCGATGATTGGCCTAATGAGGGAAGAGTAGAGGGAGACAATGACCTCTTTCTTCCTGGATGCAAAACCCTTAGTAATGAGATGTGCCACATAGAAGGACTTTCTGACCACAGTGGCAATGTAGTGATCAAAAGAGAGGTTGCTGTCAACCTGTGTTCCCAGATCTTTTATAACATCTTCTGTGTTCAGTGGACTACCATCAATGTGGTAATTCATGGGAACCGGGTTTTTCCCAAAGGGGATGACAAGACTTTTTTTGGAATTGAGCTTAAGGCCATGGTTCTGACACCAGTCGTTGGTCTCATGAGGCCATTCTGTAGGATGTCAACATCACTTGAGGAGTTAATAGCTCCCAACTTGCATTTGTCTGTGAACTTTGTCAGCCAGAGTTCCTTTGTGTTGGCCTGGACTTCAGAGAAATAGATACCAAACAGGAGAGGACCCAGGACAGAACCCTGTGGGACTCCACTCATGACTAGTCAGTAGTCTGACTTAAAATTAGCTACTTTCACATTGTGGGTTCTATCTGTGATCCAGTTTGCAATCCACCTAGTGATATAGGTGTTGATGCCAAGCTTAGTGAGTTTTTCTATGATTCTTAAGTGGGGAATGGTATCAAAAGCCTTGGCCAGATCAAGGTAGGCTGTATGAACCACGGTGCCTTCATCCACAGCTCTGGTGACTGACTCAGAGAAGTTGACCAACTTGAGCAGGCATGATCTACCCTTCACAAAACCAAACTGTGTGGGATCCAGCATTTGGAGATTCCCTATATCCTTGTTTATTAGGTCCATGATGATGCGTTCCATGGCTTTGCATATCAGACTTGTCAAGCTAATGGGGCGATAGTTCCCAGGGTTTGTAGTCACTCCTCCTTTGTGGAGAGGGATGACTGTAGCAGTGCATCATTCGGTAGGGACAAAGCCTGAGATGAGGTTGTGATTGAACAGGGTACACAGGTGAGGTGCCAGTTCACTCTGTAGTTCATGTAGAACACAACCAGGGATATTGTCAGGTCCCATAGGCTGTATTCTTGACCTTGGACAGTGCTGTTTTAACCTCTGCAGCAGTAATACTAGGTGCCTGGCAATCTACTGGTATTGTGATTGGTTCTTTGGTGGGGAGAGGTAAAGTTGGCACTGAATCTGTCGGCCAGTATACTGGCAATATCTGTTGGCTTGGTATAGGAGGTACCATTGTGCAGTAGCTCAGAGCAAATCTGGGTATTGCCATGGAGATGCTTTACATAACTATAGAAGGTCTTGTGGTTGTCTTTACTATCTGCTGCAATTCTGTTTTCATAGCTAGCTTTAGAGGATTTGATGAGGGATCTCAACTTTTTGTTGAGGCTGATAAAGGAGTTTTTCCAGTCTTGGGACTTCACCTTATTCTGCATCAGTTTCCTCCTTCTGCTGTAGAGTTTGTTTATGACAAGGGACCACCAGATTTGCTTCCTTTGGCTGGCACTTGAGTGACAATGAGATCCAGTTGTTGGGTGTGTGTATGGAGATTTTTCTTAAGGAGACCTATGTGTTTCTGGAGGGGCAATATTTTCACCAGATGGGGGCCTCTATTGTCCTGTTTTTGCCAATATTGTCCTAATCCAGTGGGAAAACCAGTTTATTTTCAACAACTCAGTCACTAAGTCTTGGAAATTATATCTTAGGTATTTGGATGATTTATTTATTATTTGGGATGGAACCAGGAGTGAAATTAGTGATTTTATTGATTATTTAAATACCACTACGTTTCTTAAGTTTACTTACCATTTTGATCACTAAGTTATTCATTACTTAGATGTTAAACTATCTAAACATAACCAGGAGTAATGTTTTGTCAGTAGTATTTATAGGAAACCCACACATTTCAATAGTTTTTTATCCTACAAGAGTCATCATCCTCAACACCAGAAACGTGGTATAATAAAAGGGCAGTTTATTCACCTGGCTAGGATGATTTCTGAGGACAGTGATTTTTTTTGTCAGAAAGTTTACAACTGACTTACATGTTCTTGACTAGAGGGCATCCTGCCCACTTAATTTCCAATGTTAAGGCTGAGGTTTTAAACAAGAGAGAAAATGGAGGTTTGTTGACTTTATTGAGAACGTCTTACCACTCAGTGCCCAAAATGGTTACCCCATGTCCTACTACTAGAAGGAGCCACAGCTTGCCCTTTATTATGGCATACTGGTTAGAAGATCATTATATTAGAGAGGTGATGTGTAAGAACTGGTCTGTTTTTTCTTGCTTTAACATCACTAAAAAAGTTGGGGACAGGCCTTTCTTCATTTATGAAAGAAGTAGAGCCCTTAAGAATATCCCAGAACACGATGACCTGAGTATTTTTGTAAGTCACAAAAGATTTGGTACTGCAAGATGTGTTTTTTGCAGCCAATGTAAGTACATTTTGGTTAGTAACAAGGTCATGGTGAATGGTATCTCTTATTAAAGCTGGATTTCATTGCAATTGCACTTCTTATGGGGTGATCTACCTCGCTTTGTGTCAGAAGTGTCACGGGTTTTATGTGGGTAAAACCCAAAGAAAGCTGAGGGAGCGTATATATGAGCATTTGTTAGACATTAGAAAGAAAAACCTTATAAATTCTTTGGCCAAACATAAAGATTCACATCCTGATCACAATTTCCTTTTTTAGTTTTGACCAGGTTGTCAGGAATCTTAGGTGGAGCTCTTGGGCAGATTTACTTGAAGTTTCAGAGTTCTATTGGCACCTCAAGCTCAGTGCTACATCCCCTGCAGGTTTAAATGTCCATGTATCTATCAGTAGTGTTTTATAATGAAGTTCTTATAGTGTATGATATGGTCTTATGTATTTTATGTAGTTTGTACTGATTTGTAAGTTTTTTGTTAAACATTATATTTGTATAATTTACAAGAAGTGATAATTGTTTTTGATCATGTGATTTGCAGGGAAGGATATATAAATAATGTGTGTATTGGTTTACATCATTGATTCTGATGAAGTCTTGTCGATTACAGAAGAAAGCGCTCAATCTGTTTTTTGCGTTTACACTCAGTGGCTTTTTGAATAAAAGATTTTATTTGTAGCCGTGTCCCTTCCTTGGTCTGCCTTCCAGTTGGGGCATGAGTCCGGATTTTGTCTATCGTGTTACTGTTAAATTCAGTAAACTGACTATTCTGAAGGATAACAAAGCCTAAACTGATGGTATGTTAGTAACTGTGGATATTGCAGCTTTATATTCTGGAATAACTCAAGCAGAAAATGGTAGAGATAATTAAATAATTCTTGTTTCATGCTACAGCTTTTGTTAAAACTGAAATCAATGCTCAGAATACTTTTTCATAGCTGGCCTGGCAAAACAACATCTAAATTTTAAAAATACATCCTATAGGTAGGCAAAGCAATTAGATTGGGACAGCTATTAGGTCTGCCTTTGATAATTTAGTGTTTATTGAAGAGAAAATGATTACCTTTTAAGATGGAAGTTTACTAGAAGTTGATGTTTTGTGCGCACTTTACACATATACTTATACATACATGCAAATATTTCAAGCACAGGCATTAATGCCCTTCTAGCTTGCTAATATACCAAAACACTTGCTCCCATAACAAGTTTCTGGGCTGTTCTTAAAAATATCTAAACTATTACTTTCTTTAATATAATTAGGCAGTCTCATTGCATCGGATTTAGTACTTTTCATTCCTACTGAATCTTCCACATAGGTTGTCTGATGATTCTCTAGTATTTTTGATAACCCCAAACATTCCCAGAAGCAGCTGTCTTTAAATGCCCTATATACCTGAATAAAATATCCTCTTAGATATCTGTAAGAGATACTGTACAAGTTCAGATATTTTAGTCTTTCATAATAACTTAAATTTTCACACCCATGGATGCCCTTGTTATATTTCTGCTGTACTCTTTCCAGTTTACTCATACTTGTTTTCTTATAGGGTTTCCATATTGTTATTCCATAGTCAAGTTTGGGTCTAATGTAACTAACAAACAATGACTTCATTATTTTTGATTTCCTAGGCTTTATAAATTTTTTTATACAACCTGTAGTTCTATAACTGTCATTAACCAATTGGTTGACATGATTAGAAAACCTCATAAGTGAATCTACCCATATACACAGGTCCTTAAACAAGTTTACAGTTTCAGTCACTGTGTGCTGTATTAAATATTTACCTTTCAATTTATGTCTCCCAAATCTCATATGCTTAGTTTTTGATGTATTTATCATCATGTTATTCTTCTGTGCCCAATTTAGTCAAGTTATTTTACAGACATGCGTTATCTGTAACACATGTAATCAGTTTACCCAATTTCAGGCCATATAGACTGTAGAACACCTCAGATGAAAAAATTAGGTCTGAAAGATACAATCTAAAGAAGTAAGGGCCTAGGACAGAGCCCTGTGGGGCACTCTGACTGTAACCAAGGATTTCACCTGTCCAGTTGTTGTATGAAACTTGCCATGTCCTACTTGTAAGCCATGCAGCTATCCATCTTATCAAGAGTAAATCAGTACCTAGTTGTTCTAATTTATTGATCAGCGTTTTGTGCATGACCCTGTCAAATGCTGAAGTTAAATCTATATAAATCACATCACAGCACAATTTTTCATTCATAGCTATTATTATTTTGTTATAGAACATCATGTTACAGGTGGTAATAGATCTATTTTCAACATATGCATGCTGATACATGTGTTCACGTTTCAACCTATCCAGACTATTTCTGGCTTTTTATTCATCATATGACAGGATGGTTAGCGGGAAATAAAAGTGTATTGGACATGTTTGCAAGTGCCATTGCTTTACAATTATTTTCATTTCCTGATTTCCCGGTGTACTACTTATGGTAAAGTTGCAAAAAAATAAAAGCTGTTGTGTGCTGTTTGATATTTTAGCTTCACTGTTTACTCACTTTATTCTCTATAAATGCAGCAACAACATGGACAATGATTTACATACAGCCACAAAACATTATGAGTAATCAAAAAAAAGCTTACCTCTGCTTCTTATGTACGTTATGTTTCACCACTTCATAATCATGTGTTAATTTGCAGTGTAAGGTGTTCCACCTGTAACAGCTAGTTGACAACTTGTCTTTCTAGGAAGTAAGAAGTTATTTCTGATAGAACTAGCTTGAAAAAACAGTAATCCATACATTAATTTGGGTAATGAGGCATTATGAGTGCAATCTTTTATGATTTCACGGGAGGGATTTTTAGCTCTGAGAAAAATTTTCAGGGGCCATCCTTACCAACAAAATAAAATGCACAAACAACACATATTTTGTAACAAAACTTATATAATTTGTTGTTGTATATGGAAAGGAAGTTATATCCAACTCCAAAGATTTGTTACTTATGCTTGGTTTAGAACATGACCAATGCACTTTAAAGCTACTTTAGATGAATTAAACAGCAACACCCCATCACCATATTTCTTCATTTCACTGGAATTGTAGCATAGCAATAATTGTTTTTCTAGATGAAGAGGTTACTAGAGAAATTATCTATCTGTCTCTGTATATCTATCTATATGTATAAGATTTATATATATATATATATATATATATATATATATATATATATATATTTATCATATACTATATATGTACTGTTGTGTGCATGGCAATTTGAATTATGTTGATCTGTTATTTTGATTAGAATAAAACAACAGCACCAAAGCAATTTCAAATAGGAAGTCAACAGTACTATATTGTTAATATAACACTGTAACATATTTTTCTTGGGCGAGCAACCCACTACTGCTACAGAAAAATGAGTGCTGAAAGGTGTTCATTGCCCGATGTACCACATGGTATGTAAATGGCAAAGAGAGACAGAGATAACATAGTTTATAGAATTATATTAAGATAAAAAATGCATGCATACACAGAAACAGATATGAATTTTATATTTCTTATTTATTTAGATTAAATTCCTTCTTTCCACTAAATTAAATAAAGTCATCTCAGATATTACTGTATCTTAATGAAAAGAAAAATGTAAACATATTAAGTGACACTCAAAATCAGCTTTAATCAAGAATTACAGAACTGAACTTGGGAATTATAAGATTTATATCCACTGCATATGTCTATTCCCTTAATGTTCACATAACTAACATGCCAGTGTATAATGCTCACAAAGGCCTAACTGTTCTTATAGAGTTCAACTTGAGTTCACTTATCTGTATAAAAATCCTATGGTAGATACAGTGACTATCACGTTAGAGACTTGAAAAGCATTCTTTCATACCCTAATATGTAGGATAATACCAGCAGATTAACACTAAATAAATAAATAAAAACAGGTATTGGAAGAAAGTTTATATATCTATCAGTATTGCAGCCCTATGTCAGAACATAACTGATGTTTCCCTGAGATAGAAGGTTTTATTTATTTATTTATTTATTTTTATTTTATATTTGTTGAGGCTAGTCTAGCTGGATACATATCCATTTTCAGTAGAGGAGAAAAGCTCACGCACAAATACATTAGAACTTAGAATTTAAATTATCTCTACAATGTAATTCAGCTACAATTACATATAATTACATATATTAATATTTATTTGTAATATAGAGACTATCTGTTTAGAGCAGCAGTATAAGGTACTATAATTGTATGATTTGAATGACTTTGATCTCAACCCTTTCAGGATAATATTTCTAAAGCAGCAAGAGGAAAAAGGAGCAAATGATGTATTAGCTAGTCTTCCTGTTTGTCATACACTGATGAGCAATGAACACTAACTATATATGTATGCCATCTTTCAAACAGACAACCCCTCTTTCTCTCTCTGTCTCTCTCTCTCTCTCTGTGTCTCTCTGCCACTCTCTGTGTCTCTTTTTCTCTGTCTCTGTATATATACATTATACACAGCTAAATGCTTACAGTATAGGTGAGTGTATGTATATGTAAAACAAGGCAAGCTTCTTTGGTTATTTAAAAATACTGTTAGGCTAGACTGCTCTGTCTTGTCTTGTGCAATGTAACTTGAAGTTAGTAACAACTAAGGCTAGTGACTACTCTTGTTCTAAATTAAAGTAGTTAATTTTAACACCCAAAAGATAAAAGCATTCTCAGCAAAAGAAAAAGAAACCATACTGATGAAAACAATGCCAGAAGTCACCTGACAGTATTTCAAGAAGATAATGAAATGGAATCTAAATATAAATACTGATACTGTGCATCCGATCACTGGTTAAAAAATAATACTTTTTGTTAAAATAATAAATGAAATGACTGAGTGCTTTCATCTCAACAGAGAGACTTCATCAGATAATGAAATGGAGCAAATCTACATTCAAGAAATTAAAAAAAAAAATGACAAAAACGGGAATAATGCAAAAAGAGAATGACCAGGGCAATTTTCAAAAAATCCATAAATCATAAAACAAGGCAAGACTGATTAAAAATATATAAGTAAGATATATGAGTAAACTATTGTAGCTCTGATATCCTCATACATTAATCATGGAAATATATATAAAAGTACAACCAATGTCTATCTATCTATCTATCTGTCTGTCTGTCTGTCTATCTATCTATCTATCTATCTATCTATCTATCTGTCTATCTATCTATCTATCTATCTATCTATCTATCTATCTATCTGTCTGTCTCTCTATCGGTACATGTGTGTGCATGTTATATGCATCTTATATCTTTGAGAAGAAGAAAGTTTTCTGAAAAGTCAGCAAAAGGTGGGCAGAGTATAGCTACAGAGAACTAGCTTGTTTGGAAGTAAATGGATTGGTCATCTCGAATCCAATCGGTTTCTAAAGGGTAGTATATTTTGGGATTTTCCAAACTATGCATCTAAGAAGTAGGCCATGATTTACAGATATATGCTGCACTTTTGTGCAAGCCATGTGCAGCTAGACAGCAATGTGTGGTACAATAGGGAGTAATTAGATATCTAGTGCAAGACAGGGGTGCTTGTGTTTAGAAAGGATGGGAAGGCAACAAACAGAGGGGCATACAAACGTACAGAAAGACAACATATAAGGTGTGCAAGATGGATGGAAGGCAGGACCACATTTGTAGGGAAAGCAGCCAATTTTTCACTTTATACAAACAGAATGGTCAGAGGGAAAAAGGGAAAGTGAAAACAGTGTACAAAAGGGGGGTCAAACAGTGTGCAGGGACTGACAGACAGACACTCATAAACCAGCACAGACCAAAGTGGATATGTAAGCATTAAGATATGGAAACATGGAATGAAATGCGGAAAAAAGGACAAGCAAATGGTGAGGAGGTAGTTTATCCAATGCAAAGGGTATAGGGTGAAATACAAAAGGAAGGTAGCATACATGGCAGGGGATTGGGTGAGCTACAAACAAAAGTATGCTGTCAGCTACTCTGGCCCAGATGGATTTAACTGTGATCCATCACCACATGGATCAGGCTGACTAGTGGTAATGGGCGCACCCTGATTGCAGTTACTGGCTTAGTGACCAAATGTACTATCTACTACAGGAGGTTTTCCATCCAAATCCAGGCCAACAACTGGTCATTACTCTGTTCACTACACTTTCCATCAACTGCTCTAACTACAGTTCTGCTAGTTCAGGAAATTCTGTCAGTCTGCTTATAGATTAGAGGCCAGTTCCCCCATGAGGCACTCCTAGCCTCTTCTCATCCCAGTCTGCTTATAGATTAGAGGTCAGTTCCCCCATGAGGCACTCCTAGCCTCTTCTTATCCCAGTCTGCTTATAGATTAGAGGCCAGTTCCCCCATGAGGCACTCCTAGCCTCTTCTCATCCACAAGCATCAGCAGTTGTAAGCTGAAGATGAGGTGCTTTCCCATAAAAAATTGTCACTTAGATTGGCAGTGAATTCACACTAAAGAAGTTTGCCATAAAATAATCTAGCCTGACAATAGATACAGCACATTTCAAACATAGTTCAATATTTGTAAATAGATCTAGCTGTGTTTGATCACTAACTTCACCTGCCTCCTGCATTTGATGATGATGTAATTACTGTCAGTGATTTCGCTGTAACAGGAACTTCACATCAGAGAACTGTAATAGATTATTGGCAAGATGCCAGATCAACAGATACAAGTCACATTCCTATACATATGTCTCATTAGCTACATGACAGAAAGCAGGTAGGTGTTTGTGCATACATTAATGTACTTACACAGAATAATGGTCCTGTGACATGCAGAGCAGATGACATGAAGTGCAGGTTTTGTGAGACTGTACAGCATATCCCCAGCCAACAGCAAGCCCATGCAAAAACCAACATTAAATATAGCCATAATGTTCAATTAAGTACCACCACTGTGAAAACCTGATACTGAAACACCACACAGAAGTCCATGTATATTTACTAAGCTGACCTTGACAGACACTTGCCCATAGTAAAAATTGTCCTAAACATATAACAAGATAAAAAATATATAATGCTATCCACTTACAATATAATTCTAGGTAATATTGCCTAATCTCATCTTTCTATGCACATATGTCATCAGTGTTTTAATACTAGAGGTCGTATTATTGATACCTGCACTGTTCCTTTGAATGATTAATGCCCATGACTGAGCTAAGTATCATATCCAGTTCATACCAGTCAACTACTTTCCTGAATGCAATGTAGGGGACCAAAAGCTGTTTCCTGATCAGGCCATGAAAGAGACAGAGCATAGTCATGCTGTCCTTCAAGTACCTTGAAGGTGCTTTCAAGAGGACACTAGTAGATTCACTTTACAAGAAATAAAGACTTACAACCTGATTTTTGAGTCACAGGTGGTGTGAAGTAGTGCAGTGTTTATATTCATGAATGTCCTGCATATGTGTGTAGTCAAAGGTTGTCAGACCCATGTATAGTTAACAAGCTATGCTTTCAGTCACAAATGCACAGCAGCAAAATAAAATGATTCATTGACATGCCACTTGGTCTTATTTGCCCATGTATCATGTTGTTGTAGAGGCACTCCACCATATTAAATATGTATGTCTGCATATATGTGTGTGTGATGTATGTGGAGTGTACTGGCAAAAGGATAGCCCATGATGACAGGACAGATTATCCCTGTACATGACTGTCACTATTTATTTTGCCTATATATATATATATATATATATATATATATATATATATATATATATATATATATGGTGGCTTACAGTAGTGTATATAGCATTCCTATGCCAAGACATGTATATACCCTCAACTCTAACAGGGTAGGGGTGTATCAGTGGCAATGTTGTCAGCAGGGATGAATGTAATATCCCATACAGATTTGTTGGCCCTAAAAATTGGATGAGTCCTGTTGGGAATGCTTATGTATGATTGCTTCATCAGAGCCTTTTTGTAAAGCTTCCTCTACTCTGGAGATGCATTAAAAATGTTTGACATTGTGTATTTTTTTCTGCCCCTTAGGTGGGGGTGGGGATCAGTATTTAAATTGCCCAGTAATGAGAAAAGCATTAAAACCTATGTGGAAATGCAGTTGAACTTAACGATAAATCTGAACTCTAAATAAAAGTCAGATATTGATGAAAATAGCCAAACTGGATGGCAGTAATTTTTGTTATTTTGTTGAAGCTAAATGGTTAAAGTATTCTGGTAGTGGATTGTTTCCCTTTGTCCATTATGGGTGCATATAGTCAGCTATGTTTTTTTTTCTTTTTCTTTTTGTCTTATGTTTGGCTAGCATTCCTGGTGTCGGGGGAGCATGTGTAATGAGCTGGAAATAAACAGTTGCTGCTGGTTTGCTCATGTTGGTGGTGGATGGAGGCACCTTGTATTATTTACTGCATTTTCATCACATCTCCACATTCACTGTTGCACATATTGCTCCAAAAGGTTCTCTTCCAGCACTAATGTATTTATGTATAACACAAAAGCACTCTTTACTATAGGGCTATCTTAGAGATGAATCACATACTTCTAGTTTTCTTCCTTAAAGTGATAATTCCATGGTAGACAACTGTTTATGATAGTACAAAATCTGAATTATTGCAATATATGTCAAACTCTATATACTTTACTAGGATCCCTATCATGTTCAGTTTTGCTTTATCTAAAAATATACCTGTAGCTGGCTATTTATTGATTTATTGTCTAATTGGCTAGCTGACTGATTGCTTGACTATGCTGCATACTGTCAGTTTATATGCTGAAATATGTTGCAGACAACAGAAAATATGTTTACCAACTGGAAACTATTTACATCCACAACTGCATCATCAGAAGGAGGGATCACATTATATGTAATCAGGAAGCAGCTGGACAGTTACTTGATGCATAGTAAAGACAGACACAAGTTTATTACACTTAATAAATGCAGTTCCAACAAAGTAATTAAAGAAAATATATATATTTTAGAATCAGAAAGATCACTTTACATGAAGAAAGCATAATTACATTCAAAAGAAATTGTGTATGTGACAAGAACACCTTTTAAGTTATTGTTTTCTGACACATACCCTGTCCTATCCAAACTTGTTTAACACTGATCAAGTAAATTTAATAGGTTCATAGGTTCATAGGTTCATACTAGGCTATCTGCCCAAGGGCATTTACAAGCCTAGCCCATAGTTTCAGAGTAATACACGCCACCCCTTTAGTATGGGGAACTATACCCATTATTTTGTTGTGCCTCTGTCAGAGCAGTGACACTGAGGTAATCCCCCTGGGGTATAATTCATGCTGCATCTCCCATCCATTGGTCAAGATTTCTCTTGAACAAGGCCAGCGTAGGTGCCTGCCTCACATATACCGGGATTTGTTCCACAGCATAGGGAGTCTTTGGGTGATGAATCCTATCCTCCAGCACGCCGTCCCATTAATAGCCAAGTGTTCGAGGTTTAAATCTCCCCGCCTTTGTGGCTCTTGATGGATCTAGATTTTTGAGGTGAAGCATATTCATCAAATCTGGGTTTGACATGGCCTTGTATGCTAGGCAAAGGTCACCTCTGAGCAAGCGGTAAGCAACTGAATAGAGCTGGAGTTCTTTCAGTCGGCAGCATAGGACAGATTTTTGAGACCCTTTATCAGCACCCTTTTGGTGAGGAACTTTTGTGGCCTCCAGCTGCTGCAAGTGTCGGGTCAGATACATTCGAATGGGGCATTGTACTTTCCAATCATTGGTCTGATGAGTGATGAGTAGAGGGAGACAATGACCTCCCTTGATCTTAGAGATGAGAATCCCTTCATGATAAGGTGGGCAAGCTATTTTATCTTTTTAAAGATTACATTTAGTATTTTTATATATATATATATATATATATATATATATATATATATATATATATATATATATCATATACTATATATGTACTGTTGTGTGCATGACAATTTGAATTATGTTTGTTGATCTGTTATTTTGATTAAAATAAAACAACAGCACCAAAGCAATTTGAAATAGGAAGTCAACAGTACTATATTGTTAATATAACACTGTAACATATTTTTCTTGGGCGAGCAACCCACTACTGCTACAAAAAATGAGTGCTGAAAGGTGTTCATTGCCCGATGTACCACATGGTATGCAAATGGCAAAGAGAGAGAGATAACATATTTTATAGAATTATATTAAGATAAAAAATGCATGCATACACAGAAACAAATATGAATTTTATATTTCTTATTTATTTAGATTAAATTCCTTTTTTTCCACTAAATTAAATACAGTCATCTCAGATATTACTGTATCTTAATGAAAAGAAAAATGTAAACATATTAAGTGACACTCAAAATCAGCTTTAATCAAGAATTACAGAACTGAACTTGGGAATTATAAGATTTATATCCACTGCATATGTCTATTCCCTTAATGTTCACATAACTAACATGCCAGTGTATAATGCTCATAAAGGCCTAACTGTTCTTATAAAGTGCAACTTGAGTTCACTTATCTGTATAAAAATCCTATGGCAGATACAGTGACTATCACGTTAGAGACTTGAAAAGCATTCTTTCATACTCTAATACGTAGCATAATACCAGCAGATTAACAATAAATAAATAAATAAATAAAAACAGGTATTGGAAGAAAGTTTATATATCTATCTATTGCAGCCCTATGTCAGAACATAACTGATGTTTCCACGAGATAGAAGGTTTTATTTATTTATTTATTTATTTTTATTTTATATTTGTTGACCGGGCTAGTCTAGCTGGATACATATCCATTTTCAGTAGACGCCCGGGGAGAAAAGCTCCACGCACAAATACATTAAGGCGTTAAGAACTTAGAATTTAAATTATCTCCACAATGTAATTCAGCTACAATTACATATAATTACATATATTAATATTTATTTGTAATATAGAAACTATCTGTTTAGAGCAGCAGTATAAGGTACTATAATTGCATGATTTGAATGACTTTGATCTCAACCCTTTCAGGATAATATTTCTAAAGTGGCAAGAGGAAAAAGGAGCAAATGATGCATTAGCTAGTCTTCCTGTTTGTCATACACTGATGAGCAATGAACACTAACTATATATGTATGCCATCTTTCAAACAGATAACCCCTCTTTCTCTCTCTCTGTCTCTCTCTGTCTCTCTGTCTCTCTCTGTGTCTCTTTTTCTCTTTCTCTGTATATATGCATTATACACAGCTAAATGCTTACAGTATAGGTGAGTATATGTATATGTAAAACAAGGCAAGCTTATTTGGTTATTTAAAAATACTGTTAGGCTAGACTGCTCTGTCTTGTCTTGTGCAATGTAACTTGAAGTTAGTAACAACTAAGGCTAGTGACTACTCTTGTTCTAAATTAAAGTAGTTAATTTTAACACCCAAAAGATAAAATCATTCTCAGCAAAAGAAAAAGAAACCATACTGATGAAAACAATGCCAGAAGTCACCTGACAGTATTTCAAGAAGATAATGAAATGGAATCTAAATATAAATACTGATACTGTGCATCCGATCACTGGTTAAAAAATAATACTTTTTGTTAAAATAATAAATGAAATGACTGAGTGCTTTCATCTCAACAGAGAGACTTCATCAGATAATGAAATGGAACAAATCTACATTCAAGAAATTAAAAAAAAAATGACAAAAACAGGAGTAATACAAAAAGAGAATGACCAGCTGCAATTCTCAAACAATGCCTACATCATAAAATAGGCAAGACTGATTAAAAGATATATAAGTAAGATATATGAGTAAACTATTGTAGCTCTGATATCCTCATACATTAATCATGGAAATATACATAAAAGTACAACCAATGTCTATCGATCTATTTATCTATCTATCTATCTATCTATCTATCTATCTATCTATCTATCTATCTATCTGTCTATCTATCTGTACATGTGTGTGTATGTTATATGCATCTTATATCTCTGAGAAGAAGAAGGTTTTCTGAAAAGTCAGCAAAAGGTGGGCAGAGTATAGCTACAGAGTACTAGTTTGTTTGGAAGTAAATGGATTGGTCATCTCGAATCCAATCGGTTTCTAAAGGGTAGTATATTTTGGGATTTTCCAAACTATGCATCTAAGAAGTAGGCCAGGATTTACAGATATATGCTGTCCTTTTGTGCAAGCCATGTTCAGCTAGACAGCAATGTGTGGTACAATAGGGAGTAATTAGATATCTAGTGCAAGACAGGGGTGCTTGTGTGTAGAAAGGATGGGAAAGCAACAAGCAGAGGGGCATACAAACATACAGAAAGACAATATATAAGTTGTGCAAGATGGATGGAAGGCAGGACCACATCTGTAGGGAAAGCACCCAATTTTTCACTTTATCCAAACAGAATGGTCAGAGGGAAAAATGGAAAGTGAAAACTGTGTACAAAGGGGGTCAAACAGTGTGTAGGGACTGACAGACAGACACTCATAAACCAGCACAGACAAGAGTGGATATGTAAGCATTAAGATATGGAAACATGGAATGAAATGAGGAAAAAAGGACAAGCAAATGGTGAGGAGGTGGTTTATCCAATGCAAAGGGTATAGGGTGAAATACAAAAGGAAGGTAGCACACATGGCATGGGATTGGGTGAGCTACAAACAAAAGTATGCTGTCAGCTACTCTGGCCCAGATGGATTTAACTGTGACCCATCACCACATGGATCAGGCTGGTAGTGGTAATAGGCGCACCCTGATTGCAGTTACTGCCTTAGTGACCAAATGTACTATCTACTCCAGGAGGTTTTCCATCCAAATCCAGGCCAACAACTGGTCATTACTCTGTTCACTACACTTTCTACCAACTGCTCTAACTGCAGTTCTGCTACTTCAGGAAATTCTGTCAGTCTGCTTATAGATTAGAGGCCAGTTCCCTCATGAGGCCCTCCTAGCCTCTTCTCATCCCAGTCTGCTTATAGATTAGAGGTCAGTTCCCCCATGAGGCACTCCTAGCCTCTTCTTATCCCAGTTTGCTTATAGATTAGAGGTCAGTGCCCCCATGAGGAATGCCTAGCCTCTTCTCATCCACAAGCCTCAACAGTTGTAAGCTGCAGATGAGGTGCTTTCCCATAAAAAATTGTCACTTAGATTGGCAGTAAATTCACACTAAAGAAGTTTGCCATAAAATAATCTAGCCTGACAATAGATACAACACATTTCAAACATAGTTCAATATTTGTAAATAGATCTAGCTGTGTTTGATCACTAACTTCTCCTGCCTCCACAGCATAATTTTTCTTTTATAGCTATTATTATGTTGTTATATAACATTATATTACAGGTGGTAATAGATCTATTTTCAACATATGCATATGATATATGGCTAAAAGTCCCAACTTATCAATTAGTAAAGCATATAAAATATTGCATGATGATTATAAGAATCAATCAGAGGAGCTGAGAAAGGACTGGGAGGAGAGATTGGATAAGCAATTCACAAAGAAACAATGGAGGGGGATATATGTATATCTCCCAAATATATAAACAAAGTCTAGACAATTTAGGATCTTTGCCTGGAGGTGTTTACATGGGTATTTTTATACCCCAAGTAGACTCCAAAGAATTTTTCATCAGGTGGATAGCAAATGTTGGAGGTGTGATAGGCAAGAAAGAGGTAGGTGGAAACATATTTTTAGGAGTGTGATTGTGCTGGTGGACTATTGAGATTCCCTCTGGACAGCTCTGTCAGAGATGCTGGGTGAGTGGGTTGGACTGACTGGGGAGATTATTTTTTTGAGTTATGCTGCAGAATTGGAATTGCTTAAACATAAAAAAGCCTTGCTGAGTCCAATTATGGTGGCTGCCAAAAAAGCAATTACTAGAAAATGGAAATCAAAGTCTAAACCAACTTTACTAGAAGTAGTGAATATAGTAACAGAGATAAAACAACTGGAATTGGGATCTTTAGAAATGAGAAGGAGCAAACTACATAGGAAAATAGGAATTGTGGGAACAATATATGCAGAGCAGGTCTGAGGTTTAAGAGGCAGGATTTGAATGAGCCATATAATGCTTAACTGACAATGACCGGATGGTTTATAAGTGATGTATAATGTTTACAACTACAGTTGTTTCAATGGTGTCTGTGATGTAAATGGTTTGCAAATAAAGTGATATCATTGTGTATGTTTTTCATTTATATAAATGTAAGATTGTCTTTGTTATATCTGTAAATTTAATAAAGATTTCTGGAAAAAAAGTTCCAACTTATCTAATTGTGATAATAACTTAGCTAATATTACCTTCTCCATTATTTTTCCACAGCATGAAAGTAGATTTAAGGGTCCATAGGAATCTGGGTTTCTCCTGCTCCCTTTCTCTTAAAGACAGGTTTAATAAGCCCAGGTATCCAGTCTTGAGGCATCTCACTGTATTTATATGACCAAGTAAATAATAGATATAATGGTGCTGTGCGTTTATGCTGAAGTGTTCTCAGATCATTATTACTAATTCCATCTCCTCCCTGTGCTTTGTTTTCGATCCAGTTTGTGCAGTTCTTTTTCAATATAATATTAATTTGATTCCAGTATCTGAGGTAACCTGGGTGCCACTAGGACAACTTATCACCCGCTTTGTTGAGTTTAAGATTTTGTAAATACAGGACATCTATAATGTGTTGTGTCTGAGAATACATTTTAGAATCTACACACGGTTGATCAGTTTGTATGTCCTTACTCCTTCCATATATATAAAAATGTTTCCTATTATGCTCATTATCTTTACAAAATGTTTTCACATTTTTCTCGATCTTGTATTGCAGTATGCTTAATCTGTTGCTCCAGCTTGTTTATATTTCACTTTTCAAAGTTGTAGTTCGACCTCTAGTCCATTTCTTATATTTCTTGTCTCACACCTTAATCAGGTATTTTGTTCTTATAGAAATATATCCCGCCTGACATTGTGGATAAATCGATGAGTGCTGTAGCCAAAAGTAGACACTAAAGCTGCTCTCTTTTTATGTGTTATAGCCATTAGTAAACGTTCTGAAACACTGAGAAATTAAGTGCGATTGGAAACAAGTCTAAAACTGCTGCATCTTAGATGATTCCCTTTCCTGTGAGGTACAGTGATGTTAGAGTTAGAATATAAAAGTAGAAGAGGTGTGTGAGGGGGGGTGCTGGTGGCAAAACACATTTAATGTGTAATATTAAATTTCTCACTTTACTGTTACATGTGTAGAAATACATTTAATTTTTTTAGTATTTCAGGACTTGGATTGTTGATCCTCAAAATTTTAGGAAGGCACCAATATAGACTCATATATTTGTACTGATGTTTCGGGGGTGGTTATGACGTGTATGGTTAGATGTTTTAGTTACGATTATTTGCATCTTTGCCTGAATGAAATGTGATTAATCATTTTAAATCTCTTTCAGCTTCTGGCAGACATGAACTAATGAATTGTAAAATGTTTAATCACAGAAGTAAAGGATACACAGGTTGTAGAATGCTAAATATATACAAAACAACCACACCAAGAAATAATAAAATAAAACCAAATCCTTTATTTAACTCAGTAAGCACTTTCATCTTAATAAGACTTCTTCTGACTGAGTCTGAAGAAGTCTTATTAAGATGAAAGTGCTTACTGAGTTAAAGAATTTGGTTTTATTATTTCTTGGTGTGGTTGTTTTGTATGCATGAACTGTAAAAGGCTGGTTCATCGTATTGCCACCAAGAAACAATATACACAATGTGATGTAGGCTGGAGGCATAGGTGGCTCAACCAGCACCCTGTGCCAGTCCAGTTAACTTCCACCCCACCCAAGTGAAGAGCAAAAGGAAAAAAAAAGGACTTCTACAAAGCTGCATGAATGCCAGCTGTCTACCAATCAATTGCTGCCCCCTAGTTATTCATGTGAAAAGCAATAAATAAATAAATAAACAAACAAATAAGTAAATAAATAAGGCCTGTGATCAGCTACCTGGGCAGAAGCTATTCAGGTCCATGTTCTATGCCCTGCCTCCAACCTCCTTCTTCTCATTTTTGTTAAAAAAAGAAATCTTTTTTTCATTTCAAGTTGTAGCAACCTGCTTACTACAAATTTAGCAAGCAGTTGCCACAGTTTATAAGCTACATGAAGTGCTACAGGACTCAGGTTTTAATTTAAAAAAGAAAGATATGCTTTCAACTGTAGCAAACTGTTTGCTAAAATGTAGCAAGCACTTCCTATGGTTTAGACTTCCAGGGAGGCTACAGCTCTCAGGTTTGACTATCGAGATGGGCTAATAGCACCTTCACCCAAAAACTTTGCACAGTTGCCTCTCTTGCCCCGCCCTACTTATGCTACTAATATAAGTAGTTCAGTCTTAAAATGTCAGTAGAAAATGGCAAATAGCATTAACTGTAAGCAGGTCAGCTTTGAGCCTGACACAATCCCTGCTTTACTGATGAGTCACATCTGATGTAAGGGCAACTTTGGCGGTTAATGCTTCTCTTCAGCGTATCATATGTATTCATTTCCAATGCCTATGTGTATAGAAGAAAAATGAAGAATTAACCCCTGTTTTGCTCTGACTTTATTTCCACTCTGACCTTATAGATTTTTCCTTTGTTAACCTGGGCACAGGCTGGAGCACAGAATGAAGTAGAAAGTAATAAAACAAACTGAAAATCTTTACATTTCTTTATACTTCTTTTCAAGATTTTGTATAAAAAGTTAGCAACTATTATAAAGTATCACAATATCTTTACATGGAGTAATAACGTCTTTAAGAAGTGGCTGGAGAGTCTTGAACACACTGTTAGCCAGATTCCCAAAACTTTGGCACATCATGCAAAGAGAATTTATATTACAATTGGCCATGTGCAGGGTGGATGTGATATAGAAAAACTCAGCTGCGCAACATGGCTAGGCCAGATTATGTTGTCAGCCATGCTATATGCTAATGACTGCATAATGAAGTTCACCTTTGGCAATGAGGCAAAAAATAAGCACAGCAGTTCAGAAAAGTTTGCCTGTTGCACAGCAATATTGCACTCTCTTTACATCTAAACTCTGCCATATACTCATATTAAGAGAGTACATTGCACAAACATATTTGATGTTGAAGCAGCCAATGTAAATGTGCATCTGTAGTTAGCTCTTATTCCAGATGCTCTGCCCGATGGTGCACTTTATTGCTGCTGGAGGCACAGTGTCATCTGGCAGTGCTTATCATTTCATGCCTTCTATGACATAGACACAATGGATTGGTACAATGGAGACAAGGACAATAATATCATGCAGCAAATCATAGACATGTGTTGGCCTTCTTCTGCAGCTCACTGGGCATGATGGAGTACCTATCCCAGTAGATACAAAGGTATGTATGGCTTTATATATTACAGATACAGGAACCTTTCAGTAACTTAGGGACACAGTGGGGTTATGTCAGGCATCTGCATTGAGAATATTCTATCAGTTCCTCAATGCCATGCTGCGGCATGAGAGGGGAGCATATGTGATTTTCACATAACCCACAGGAGACAGCAAACAACATGTAAGAGTCCTATGACATAACCTGTTTCCCCTGAAGTTCTGGGAGCCATAAATTGTACCCACATTGAAATCAAGATCCTGCAGATGAACAGAGAAGAAGGTACGTGAAACACAATGGGTTCCACTCCATCAACTGCCTGGTGGTCTGTAATACACAAGATTATTATCTGCAACCCAGGTAGTTTTTGTGACTCACACATCTGCCACACATGTGACCTTTATCAACAATTTGTGAGGGGTGACTTCTTACAGGGCCATCTTGTAAGTGTTACTGAATATGCCCTAGATCCCTGGGTCAGGACACCCATTAGAAATCCAGAGAATCAAACTAACCAGGGATACAATTATGCACTATTGTAAACCAGAAATATTGTAGAGCATGTGTATGGACTGCTGAAGTCACACTTCCACTTTCTGGATACATCTAGTTGTGCTATGCAGTATGACACCACCATTTGTGTAGGAAAAGCCTAGCTGCTGCAGCTGTTAAGTATTTATTAAATAAATACGACAGCTGCAGTGGCTAGGCTTTTCAGCCATAATGCACTACGGCAAAGTGCCCCTGCAGTCGCAGGTTCGGGCGAGGCTGCTGCAGGCCATTGTCTCTTGGGCATCCCGTAAAAATGCTGACTGAGTGTGCTGTATTACATAATATTATATTTAGGAAGCACTTTCAGCAGGGTGGCTTCTTGCATGACCAACAGTTCCCAACAACACATATAATGGTAGGTGAGACAGATGAAGGGTCAGAGATGGTGCTAACTTTAGAGGATGAACATGCCAGACAGAGTAGGTCACTTTATTCCATGGCATTAGCAAAGAGGTAGTGGATTGTGTATAGATTTGCAACATAATGATACAGAACATAAGCAGATACACTACAGTAAAAGTGATGCATGCATGCAAATATGCCATAGTGTGCATCACACATAGGCAACCCATGTGGCAATGTACAGAGGACAGGGCATAGTTACCTTCATTTGGACAGGCAGTCTGTGGAGTATAGGAGTGCATGTCTTTCACAGGGAAGTGGGTGAGTGTGTCCTGAGCTATAGCAAAATAAAAACTGGATTTATGGGTAGTGTAAATATTTGTTTTGGGGTGATTAATGTATAGAAGGTCCAGGGTGTGTGGTTATGTGTGATGTGCTGGGGACTGTGGTGGTGGTGGTGATGGTTGTGTGTGTATGTGTGTGTGTGTGTGTGTGTGTGTGTGTGTGTGTGTGTGTGTGTGTGTGTGTGTGTGTGTGTGTGTGTTTGTGTGTGTGTGAAAATGTATACAGGGATACAGCCTTAACATGTACTGCAGCACTGTGGTTTGACAAGTCAGCTTTCCATGCATGTCCTTGACCATGACAGCTGACTCTACCATGTGTTACACTGGGTGGTGGACTGGCATAATGGTTTACCTCACAGATACAAGGTAAAGGGTTTGATTCTTATCTCCAGTTTTTCACTAGGCCTGTAATAGTCTGGAGACTGATAGCCTAGTATTTACCTATGAACTATGAATTATACCATGACCTTGGGTTCAGTGTTGATGTGTTGTTTAACCTAGACTGACACCTCCTTTCAGATGTACCAGCATGATGATAACCAGGACCATGGGGACTGCCTCTCCTGGGCATAGACCCCTCCACAATCAGTGTTGCTGTGTTGAAGTGTTAGCACTGTGGGAGAAAGATTTTGGTTATCCATGGCCATACTGATTAACATATGTGGATGTAACAGATAATTGTCCATTAGGATAGCCTCTCACACCTGACAAATGATCCAGAGAAGACACTGCATGGCTCAATGTGTAATTTAGTATATCTAACAAATCACACATACAAGACATGCACTCTTGTAAGTCCAGTTATCTATAATTACTTTATGGTTAACAAACAGCCAAACAACTGGATCATCATTTCTGGGAACAAACAGCTGGCATGTAAATTTACAATAATTACAGACAACTGGATCATCATTTCAGAGAACAAAAAGCTGGAGAAATACTTGAACCTAGATACTCTGTTGTGTTTAGAACAAGAATGTGAAAGACTGTGTCAAGAGCAAAGGTAAAACCACAGAGGAAAATAGTGGCACCTTCAAATGTGGACCACCCTACTGCACCTTTTGTGAATATCTGAGTAACTGTTTCCCCAACTCCAGCAAGATTTATTGGAGTCACAAAAGGTATGATTGTAACACTCAACATATATTCAGGGCACAATGTGGCTCTTGCAAAAGCGTCTTTGTGGGGAAAACAATTAGCAAACTAAAGCTCAAAATGGCCGACAGTTTATCAGACATAAGACTTAAAATGCTCTACAATCCACTGGTGAAGCATCACCTTGAAAACCCTGGACATGAAAGATCCATCCTTTATATACTGGAAGAACTATAGCTGCAGCCTCATGAAGGCAGCAATAGCGCCATCTTAGAGAAGATGGAACTTCACTTGATCACCAAACTAAATGCTTGCAAACCACCTGGGCTAAATAGTTACATTTCTGTCAAAAGTCTTTTAAAACGAAGAAAGTTGAGTCAGTCTGTTTTATTGAAAAGAAAATGAATTGGTCCAGAAATGTACAAAGTAGGTCTGATAAAAAAGGAGGGCACCTAAGAACTTTTCAGATGGATCTGAAGACGCCATATGGCACAAGTATTCTTAAAATGGTAAAATGTTAGGGAATCCTTTGTACCTCAAGCAGAACAGTTTGTTCAATTAAAGAAGTAACACATGGTTCTGTTTAAACAAGGAAAATGGAATTATCTTGCTTGAACAGGACAGATCGCTGCTGGACTTATTTTGAATAAAGTTAACTGATATTTTTGTTTAGCACAAGTTTTGTAAGAGGATGGGGAGAAATAGCCAGTGTGGATACTCCACCCCATTGGCTGACATTTGGTCATATTCAAATGAGGTGTGTTTTATCTCCATCAATTAAAACCCATCCTTATTTTGACATATTCAAATTAGGTGTATTATACCTCCACCAAAAGCCAGTCTGCAACTGGCTAATCTGACCCCTCCCCTCAAAAAGCCCTTATAACTAGGGCAAAGCTCACTGCAAAACCATTAAGATTTGACTGCAAGAATGCTCATCCATCTGTGAAGACTAAATAAAACACATTTTCCAAAAGCTACACCAGTTGCCTTATTCCTTGGAGGAAGAGGGGTTAATAAGTCACGTAAAGTTAGCTGTAGGTCAGATTTACTTGTATCCCAATGAAAGTCTTGCACTGTTTGCCCTGAAATCCAGGTCCCTGGATTACAGGTAGAATATCACAAGCTGCCTTCAATGAGTGGATCTTTGGTTTTCATTTTTCTATTAACTGGGTGAAGATGGAATTGCCGTAGAGCAGTATTCTCAGCAGCAAACAGAAGTTGGAGGACTGCCATGTTTCACACCTTAAAGTATCACTGGATGCATAATAATCCAATGCCTGTATTTTATTATTTTGATATCCACTGCATGAATGAGTTGCCTACTAATGTACATCATTGTATGGAGGCTGAGGCAAATAAAAAATGTTTTGGGCACAAATTCTCTGCAATTTTTCCAGATATCTTTGAAGGTGAGGCAATTATGGCTGGAGAAGGTAAGGTTTGTGCTCCTTTTAGAGCACAGAGGTGCTGTGAGTTTTCTGGACATCCTCCATAAGTATTGCAGGTGGAAGCTATTACAGGAGGACTATGCTCGGCCACACTATAAGGCTGATGCATGGAATAGTTTGGCCAAGGCTGTCACTTTTGCTACTGGTTTCCCACATGCACAGGGGAACAGTGCTGTCACCTCTACAGTGAGCTGAATCGATGAAGGCATAACCTCCAAGGCCAGCTGCAGCCTGAAGTTAAGGCTCAGTCACTAGCTTACTACTCTAGGTATACCACCTTTTATCTTTACAAATAACCTGTATACCACCATCCAATGTTTCATTATGGTCTGTATATGTCTCTAGCCCCTGCAGAGATTAAAAGGAGTACAGAGATGCACAGCAGCAGACTAGAGCACTTAAGAGAGCTTTCAGGCAAGTATGCACACTATTGTGAAAAATGTCTCTGTCTGCACAATAACAGCTGGAGTCTTTAAAAACAAGTCCTTATATATTTTATACAATAGTACCACGTTATATTATTTGTATATCTCAAGGGCAGCCGTATGACCATACAATGTTAGAAGTGCACATCTGTGTGCCTCCTCTTACATAGCTGGACAAGTGGATCATCATGCCAAGTCTGTGCTAGGATGGCTCTGAGTCCATTTCCCCTCCCACAAAAAAAAAGTTCTATTGAAATGGTAGAGTATATTTGTCATCCCACTAATATCAATTCACCATTATAAGGACATATATGCAAAATTCATAAGCATTAGTTTGCCGGGCATTACACAGATTACAACAGAAGAATCTGATCCTGGTCTGTCAACTGTGGTGGACATATTTATTGTTGGATCAGAATGTTTATTATGTATTTGCACAGTCTTGTTATCGTCAAAAGTCAAATAGCACAATTTGCCACAAGCACACTGGTGCTGCCTTGCTAAATATCTGCTGCAGTTACTATTTTCTTATGTGAGATCATGCTTGAGGATGTCTTTTGGCTTAGCCCCCCCCATTTGTTATAATCAGACAAACAGGATGATAACCTGTGTACGTCCTACCATAAAAAGGTTATCATGTTTTACTGTATCAGTATCAACATTGTTCAGAATGCAATAGTCATCGTTTTTGTATTTCTCTTCTCCCATCTTCTTTGCTGCTATCACTTTTCTTTCATTCATTTACATTGTTGTATTTTATTTCTCCCCATTTCTGTTACTACTACTACATACAACAGCACAACAACCTGTCAAGCTTCTTCCTGAGTCTAAGAGTTATTCCAGGCTTTTCTGTTCAGAATCTTCCTCTCTTCGGGTTCCAGGTGGTATGGTTAGTGCAAAAGAGGGTTAGACAGCTTTGTGCCTGGCTAGATAAAGGGCTGAAAACTGGGAGGGATCAGGTGAAAGGGCAGTTAACCAATCTCCTAAGAGAGGGGTGGTGTCATGGGACCCAGAGTGGGGTCTGAACAGAAGAGCCCAAAGTAACTCCTCAACTTAGAAAGAAGATTGACAGTGAAACCACCAGAGTGGAGTACCATAAAACCATGCTCTAGGACCATGAGCATTCCACCTCTGACTGCAGCTACTCCATAGTATCCAGGTGTCAATACTGTAGCCACTGGGCCTGCATTTAACAACATCTCTATAATCTGCAATACAATGAAAATTGTTGTTCCAGGGCACTACTCCACACTGCTATATTTTTTACACCATAGTCACAATTTGCCTGTGCTCAAAGAAGATCTGAGATTCTTATGTTTATTAAACATTTTTGTATACTCTGCAGTTTACCATTTGGTGGATTTTTATTCCATGGGCACAGAAAGCCTACCCAAAAGGTTCTGAGGTCTCAGACTTTACTCACTTTTCTTTTTCCTCCTACTTGTACACACATCCATGAGCTCTGTAACAAATGAGCCCTGTGACTTGTTTCCACTTTATGCTGTTTTCCTGGATCCATGCATTGTTCAAAAATGGGAGTTACCTAGTGTAGCTTTAAGTGACTATCTTCCCTGCATGTAAAAAGGGCTGTCTTCAGCAAGAGGAAGAAGAATGGGGGCTGATCACATTAATCGTGCCTCTTACAAGCAGGCATTGTAAACCTTTTTTGTTTTACAAGAGAATATTAACTTTTCATACTATATGTCAGGAGATAATGAGACCTGTAAGTGGGCATAGGCTCTCATATTACATGAGATAAAATGGAAAACGTTTTGTAATGAAGCTTTCATACTTTGCTCCAAGGAACATGAGCTCTACTGATGCAGACACAGCCTCTCATTTTAGATGTGTTACAAAACAGACTAAAAAATGCTGGTGATAGCCTCAGAAAAGAAGGCATTTTCAGTGTTCAAAGTGTAAACCACTCAATAAGACGGACCTGATGAAGCTCAGGCAAAAGTGTTTTCTTAAATATAGTTCTATAGTTGTAGCTCATAATGTGTTGTCATGTTTTGTTTATAAGAAGTTAAAAATCAAAATAAAACCTTTAAACTAGGAATGAGGTTTCTCAGGCTGCAGTGCTGGTAAGAGCTGGTAAACCATCATGGGTCTTTCAGGAATATTCAAATAAGGGACTAACCTCTAAGCTTTTGAATTGACTCCTTGTTTTTCCATCTCGCAGATTTTCCTCTAATCAGCTCCCATGGCCCCTCCCACCATTGACTGTAATTGCCTTTAAATAACTAATCTTTTGAATATAATGCATTAGAACAAGAACACTCATCCATCTACCTACTTAATGGAATAAAATACTGGAAACTTCAACAAGTAAGTAATAAATAAATAAATAAATAAGGTAATGAAGCTATCTGCCTACTATAGTGCTTTGTTTTAGCACTTGTCTTCCCAACACATTTCTGAATGCTAGCACTGCACCTCCTGCAATACTGGCACCTGGTGACTGATCCCCATAACATATTGAGCCAGGGGGAGTTAACTTTTGCTGTTGCTGCTCACAATGCTCATGTATATTCTACATAATTGAATTTACAATACACTGTAATGCTGATGTGCTTTGAGTGTATACAACTTTTTTATTTTTATTTTTTATTTGAGTGGAGGAGGTCACGTGATCTTTCAGCCTCTGTAAGAAAGGCTTTTGGCCTTCTAGGTTCATGACTGTTTGTAGCGGCAGACTCTGTGATGTCCATGGGTTGACTCCCATGTAGGTATCATATAAACCTTTACTAATGACATTTACATTATAGTATTAGTCCACTATTTACACTCTGTTTTTGGAACTGGTAGTTGGCACATTTCCATGTTACTTTACTGCATCTCACCATTCGATGGTTCACATTCAAGTATTGCCATACCACATTGTTGTGTTTTCCAGCCCTGTTTGGTGGGCAGCTCTCTTTGCATTCTTCTGTCCATATCTAAGGTTTCTGTTGCTATAGTAGAAATTAGTCATCCATGATATTTTCCCTTTCATGTTACATTTTTGTGTATGTATATATATATATATATATATATATATATATATATATATATATATATATATATTGCTGCACCAGTGCATCAATAATGTCAACGGTATCTTTGCGAGTGGACTCATAATGACTTCCAGAGGTGCTTATGTACATTCAATGTTAAATTTAGCTGCCTGTACTTTACCTTAGTTTGGCCACAAAGTGATCTAACATGATCTGCCTGTGGGTCTGTGTAAGTAGCCATGACACTGAGCTGCTTATCATGCACAATGGTATGACCACATGTAAACATAAGTAGCATTGTGTCTCGTCATGTGTGTAATGTAAATATTGCTGGATTGAAGATCACGGATACAACATTTTTGAATTCCTAGGTATATCCCTTTGCACCACTTAAACGTGTTCAAAAAAATTATAGGCAGCATCAGACCAAAGCAGAGAGTGAGAGAAAAGTGTTGTAAACACTAAATTTCTTCCCATGGTTTAAAAGTAGTACTACTGGTCTATTAAGTAAAGTTATGCAACTCAGAAATGACTATACAGTTAAAACTCAGTCACAATATTAGCTGTAAGAAATACAAATGTTAAAGAAACAAATAAAAACAGTATCATAAAGAAAAGTACAATGAAATTAAATATATAATAATAACAAGGGGAGTGCTGTTTTAAGAATTATTCCTACACAAATACATGTGTAATAAAGATGGAAAAAGATGGTCCAGGATGTAGCACAATGCAACATTTACACACCTGTGTTTCCATAATTATACCAAACGAGCTTCAGCCTTGACTTCTTATTCTTGAATTTGTGTGTAGATGTTACACACTCCCCAATCCCAGAACTAATTATTGCATAATTATACAATAGCAATATATTATACTTTGGTATGCATTACACTGACATGCCCACATATAGACTTCCTATAATCTGTTTGTTGGTGGTTTATTTACTGAGCTTCAGAACAATTTTTTTAACTTCTCTGAACCTAAAGTGATTGCCCTCTTCCCTTATTATATTGTTTCCAGCAGTAATGCAGACATCTTTCATCTTGGTTGCATTATATGCTTCCTTATTTTCAACACATCCCTTCCTATTTTTTATGTTTTTGTCTTCCTTTTCTTAGCTTGCTCTATTTATAATTATTTTTCATTCCCTGCAATGCTCTTCCCAGTACTTCATAAATATTGTTTGAAGTCACATTAGCAGCCCACTGTAAGCCAAAGCCCTGACAAGATTCAGTTATTAAAATAATCCCATGTCATCTTTCTCACAATTTCTTTGTCCTTTCTCTCTTCCTGCTGAATTGCAAGCTTTCTCTTTATTGGTATTGGATATTTTACTTTCACCATAACGTCCACCCTCACTATCTGTTACATTTGATTCTCTTGGCCTTTCCTTACTTAGCACAGTTTCATCCATTACTGATGTATTCTATCCATTCCAAGCGAAAATTCCATTTGAATTCCCTGTCAAATGGTGTCCTGAACTGCACGCTCATTTAATGTCTTACTATTTACGGCTGCCTTCTGCAGCACGCTAAACATTTCCTGTATGATCTTATTAGTGGTTTCCAAATTAGTTGACCTTAGGTTCAGCTTGTCTACCGAATGTTTTTCAGCTGGATTATTTGGTAGCATATACTTCACATGAACAACTTTCTTGTTTCATGTGTTATCAGTTAAAATAATTTCACATTTATTCCATTTGTCAGCCTTAAGACCATTACAAACTACTACCATCCACCAATGCTTATAACCACTATAGTCTCTTTCATTACTATGTAGTTGCATATCTTAAGACTGCTTTTTTAGCCGATAAGTTAATCACTTAATGTCCATATTAAGCCCAGTAGGATGCAGGGCATATAATTAAAGCATTATTTCTCTCAGCACTGATAACATGCTTTAGTCTTGCAATAAAAGCCTTTATTGTATATTGTAATTTAATCTATATTTATTTAGATGCCATCATAGTATACAAATTTGTTGTAAAAATATTGTCAAGCTTGTGTCTCTCATGTTGGTAGTTTTACACTCTAGATCAAAGCAAGATCATGATTAAGTGGGGTCCTGGGCTGGGTAATAGACTGCGCCCTCCCCACAGTCATGGTTTTCTCCTCCAATTACCAAAAAACATAGTTCAAATTTGATATTGTGCATAGAATTTTTCTTCACTTTTACAATGGTGATAATAGAGATTTGGATTTAATTTAATTATGTTTTGTTTCAGATATTAACAGCAAAACAGTGACAGCCCATTTGCTAAATAAAACAAAATAATCTTGCATTGAAACCAGGCTTAGCACGAGCAACAGTAACTTCTCATTTTAAATTCACATTTATTGAAAATGCATCTGGAAACCCATTACATTTCAAGAGACATGCTAAGATTCATAGTTATCACCTAGAGAAGCATTGATTACTGATTATATTAAGTGTGCAGGAATTCAAAATTCAAAAGTCAATTGTGTTACACATTTGCTAACAGCATGGGACAGCCTACTGGATGCAAGTGTCCTTTTTCAGTGTCAGTGCTGGAGCTCTGCCTTGTGAAGTGACTTGGTCAGTGTCACACAGCAGACAAATGAAGACTGAGAGGAATCAAGCCCAGAACTACAGGAAGCTAACCTTTAACATTTCATATCCTTACTTATTTGCAGTAAGTGCCAGACAAACTGTTGTAACTCAAAATACTGCATTTCACACTCATATCCCTGTAAAAAACAAGCTAAATTAAAAAAATGTTTTGATATTTAAATATCATCACTAAACACATAGACATCATGCTGTCCAGTTTATTCACAGCTAATAAACACAGTGTCAAAAGTCAACAATGCAAGGATCATACCCAAAGAACAGGACAAGTTCTCCATAGGCATGCATTTTCTGAGCAATAAAAGTTATGAAACTCTAATAACTGGCATTATTGACTAGCTGTAATCCTTAGTGTTTACAAGACAAAAAGAAAACATAAGTTAGTGAGGGACAGGACACATATTCTGAGATGTTCTGCAAAACTGGAGCAGGATTAGAGACAAAGTAGTCTATGTCACTTGAAAAGTTAACAGAACAGAAGGTTTTGCATTGACACGCATTTTCTGAACAACTATGAAAGTCTAATAACAGGCATTACTGACTGACTATAATCCTCAATGAGTTATATATCAGAAAGTAAAGAGGTTAATGAAGGTTTGGCAGTTAGTCCAGAGAATTAAGGCTCTAAACTTTTAAAGAGTTGCTTCATATAGTTAAGGGTACTGGGTTTGAGTCTTTCAACCTCTATTTGCCTGCTGTGAGATTTGAGCATGTCAGTTTAACAGGGAGTGCTCCTGCAACTTTGTTATAAAATGGTAAAATAAAAAAAGGACTGTGTATCATTTCAATCTCCAAATGATGTGGATACTCTACAAAAGGGCCTTACAGAAACAGATGCTTGGTGCCAGAGTCATGGGCTCAAGCTCAATGCCAAGAAATGTATAGTTATTCCCTTTGGAAAAAAAGCATGTACCCATGAATTACCACATAGGTGACAGTACACTAAACACCGAAAGTATGATAAGAGACTTAGGGACACAGGTGGACAGTAGTCTCACCTTTGATAACTACATTGCCACAACAGTCAGGAAATCCTTCTATGTGGCTCACATCATCACTAAGGGCTTTTCATCCAGAAAAAAGGGTGTCATTGTCCCACTGTACTCATCCCTCATTAGACCCATTATAAAATACAATGCCCCACTTGGTATGTACCTCTCAAGACACCTGTAACAACTGGAAAGGCCACAGAAATACCTCACTAAAAGAATCACAGGCTTAAAGCAGATGCCCTATGCTGACCACCTTAAAAAACTCCACCTATACTCTGTCGCATATCGTCTACTCAGAGGCGATCTCTGCTTAACATACAAGGCCATGTCCAACCCAGAGCTGTTAGACATGCTACACTTAAAGAAATCTCAATCCCTCAGAGCCACATGCTCCAGGGATCTAAACCTTCTCATCACAATAAACAAAACATGCTGGAGGGATAAGTGCCTGACCCAGAGACTCCCCAGACTTAAGAATAGACTGCCCATACATGTCAAGCAGAGCGCCTCTTTGGTCCTCTTCAAAAGGAACCTTGATGATTGGATGGAAGAAAGGAAATTCACCCCGGGGAAGACATCAGTTGCCCAGCTAGACAGGGGTCCAGGAAGTAAATAGTGTGGGAAGAAATAGCCAGGGAATTGTTATAGCTCGGCTTGTATAGACCCTAGGGCCGATAGCCTAGTACCAACCTATGAACCTATAAAATGAGCCCAAAAAGAAAGATAGATTATAAATACAGGGCAAAAAAGGAATAGGAATCAATATGTGATTAACCAGAAAATGTTTTCTGAGGTAGTTAACCCAGAAATATACAATTATGCTAAAGCAAAGTGTGCACATTGTCTGCGGGCGAGAAAGCTGAACAATCATCCATATTTGCAAGCAAACAATCATTGTTTCTAAAAGCAAAGTTTACCCATCTAGTAAATCAAAAGCAAAAAATCTGGGATAGTGACAGTAGTAAAACAGTAATGTGTGTGCAAGCAAATAATCATTGTTTGTAAAAGCAAAACTTACAAATCAATTAAATCAAAATTATATATTCTAGTGTGTGTATACACACTCACACACACATGCACACACACCTGCATCAGCTGTTGCATCATTTACTTATGCTGCATTATTTACTTTATAGAAGAAAACATAGCAACTTCAATATTTGGATCAATTTCAATTTGCCAAGTTCTTGATGTGAAACATTTTTAACACTGGTCTAAATGCTTTTACATTTGAGCCATTGAAAGAAACTGGAGTTGACACAAGTCAAAATAAGAGCAGCCATTGGGAGCAAACCCAGGTAAAATGTAATAAGAGTTATTGGGGATGGGAGATGTGGAAAGTTTCTTCTTCTTTTACTTCATTTTATGAGGCCCACTAGACAGAACTGGTCCATAGGCAACTGCCTAGGTCAACTGGTGCTGTATTCAAATCTGCACTTGATGAATTTACACTGGTCTGATTTCCCCGGGATTCAGGATGCTCCATGCAGGAATGGTGTTATTCCTGCACATAGCGGATTGTGCCTGTGTAGAACAGCAGCAAGCCTTGCATATTAATGAAGGTGCACTGATGTATTCTCCACATGGACATGATCCATGTACAAGCGCAGTGGGACGTATCCAAGCATTGCTCGCACAGTACACATGCCCCCTGCACTCTAGAATTGCCGTACAGCAATTCCAAAGAAACTAACAGTGTCCGCGGACACTGTTATCATAACATAGTGTCCGTGGATAAAATACAGTAAAAACACATGCACAGCCCCCCACAATGGTCAAGCACAGATAATGTCCAGAATAGTATGCCAGTGTACATGCTGGCATACAAATAAGTAAGCATGTTCCTGAGAGGAAAATTTAAACCAATTCCCCCATGTATGATGCAGTTGCCCAGATGTCCTGCCCTAAGATGCACAAAGCAATGTGCATACCCCTACAGTAAATAAAAATAAACCACGTTTCTTATATTTTTTTCCATCCCCAATAAAGTTTAAGCATAGCTGAGTGCGTATGCGCATCACACAGCTGTGTATAACATAGCTGAAACATCCAAAGGAGCTAAACAGAAACATACAGTCAAAACAGTCAAAGTATAGTGGTTGGAGTGTTCGCTTAACATACAGTCATTCATGGTTCAAGCCCCAATGCAGTCCATTCATTTTTATATGTGAAAACAGCACTAAAAGTATATTTTTTATAAATAGGTAGTGAATAATATATATTTGTTAACCAGGGTAGTGTAGCAGGTCCAAATATGAGGTGTTAGTGTAGTATAGATTTGAAACCCCCATATAAACACAAGTGTTTCATACAGTATAGCCACAAAAGAATATAATATAATGAAAGCACATAGGGGGATGTTAGGCAAGGGAAATATACGTACATATCATAAAATGTCATTAAGAAGAAATCAACCCCACAATCCTGATGGTCCATAATATGAAAGATAAATAATGCTAAATTGTGCACAGCTATGCTTAGCATGAGTAAGCATTGCTTAAATTTGTATGCTTAGCAATAATTAGCGTAGCTAAGTGGATTTGCGCATTGGTAAGCAGTTCCTAGCATCTACCCCTTTAAGCAATGCCTATCTGTGCTAAGTGGGTTTGCCCATTGCTTAGCTTAGCTTAGCATATTCAAAACCATCCAATCATGGCAAAGTGTGGGAAATCAGCCCTATGTAAACCTTGCAGGTGGGAATACAGCCCATAACCAGTTGTAGCTCATCACTGTAGGCACTATGGCTGGTGTTGGTGAAGGTGTGCACTTTTGGGCACAGCGCTGGGGCATTCAGGTGTCCAGGGTCATGTTTGGACTCCTAGTACAAGACCATGAAGGGAGACTGCTGCAGGACCAGTACCAAGGCTCCCAATACAAAGTGGAGGCCTGGGACTATCTTGCACGTGACCTCACCAGTGCCACTGGCATCCCTCTGACTGGTGAGCAGGTCTGGCACCACTTTGCTGACTTGAAGCGTAGGAAGAAGGAGGTCTTGGACCAGTGGGTCCAAGATGCACAGGCGAGGAATGTCCCAGCTGTGTGTATCAGTATCAGTAAGTATTTTTCAAAGTCCAGACTGTGTATGTGATGGATAGGTATGCATAAATGTTTGTCTTATCTTCTGTACAGCTGCAGATAAGAGGGCCACAAACATGGATGCCCATGCCAGCAGGTTGCTAAGGTTGTGTCGCGAGGCTGGTGAGTACAAATCTAGCTTGTAGTATTCATGGCAAATGCCAGTTGGCAACCCATCTTGTGACGTAGGGATTTATACCTAGTTTAGTGAGTTTTGCTATAATTCCAGAATGGGGGATGGTGTCAAATGCCTTGGCAAGGTCAAGATAGGCTGTGTGAACCACCTTAACCTCATCCACAGCTTTGGTGACTGCCTAAAAGAAGTTGATCAGGTTCAGGAGGCATGATCTGCCTTTCACAAACCTGAACTGGGTGGGATCCAGAGTTTGGAGGTTACCAGATAGATGATATATGGAGCTATACATATAAAACAAATACGTATAGAATATATACATATATATTGTTATATAAACATATGTATAGTTCAATAAAGGAATATATATATATATATATATATATATATATGTGTGTGTATGTATGTATGTATGTGTATATATATATATATATATATATATATATATATATATATATATATATCAATCAGTATAGATATATCTAAAGGAAATATATATATATATATATATATATATATATATATATATATATATATATATATATATATATATATATATACATAATGTACATAATGCAGTTATAAATGTAGAATGTTTCTACAGTAACAGGGTACGTGTCAGCATACATGTCCAGAAGAATGTGGGTTCTGAAACTGAAATGTATGTCATCATTTACAGACAGAAATTCTCACATCATGACAGTGTGATTTACCACAGAAATGACAATAATGATTCTGTGGAACAGAACATACATATGATCAATAATTCTGGATGGTCTGAAACAATTTGGCCAGTTGAGAGGTATGCTCAGAAGCCCTTAGTGCAACAAATCTGGACCAAGCCTGACCGGGGAGGGGTGTAAAGCCATGAAACTAGGAACATATCTCAAATACTGGAGTAGATAAGGTGACACAATTGATGCAGTAACACCCTCCTGTCTGTTGTACCATATATTGACTGGAATAGCCCAAGTCCAAAACCACATTACTCCCCACTACTCACTGACATACATCTTCACATCATCTCACTGATGTGTCAGACATACACAATATGTATGGGGGCCAGGCAACAGTATATCTGATAAATATCGGCCATAACATCAAAGTAGGGAAACTACACTGAGCTGCTAGGCATGTCACCAAGCTGTGTCTAAACTACAGGCAGACTGACACAACACAAACCCAATTTTTCTATGGGGGAATACACATGTAATTGCAAATATATCAGACTTACAGGGATGTCACAGCACTGTCCAACAGACATTAGCGTGAAAGTGCACCATACCCTGAACCAATCTCACCACATTCAAAGTGACATACTGGTAAGCCACAGGAACAGTAGAGTATATGGTCTGTGTGAACAAAATCATAAGCATGTTTGCCACTCACACACTACCTCTATATATACTGGCCCAATTCACAGTGTAGTCTGATACCTGACTGTGGTATGGGACATGTCTCAGTCTGCCCCTACACATAGGCGCTGAAAGGTGTTGAAGACTGGGGGTCAGAGGGTGAGAGGGGCACTCAGTGATCTAAAAAGGGCAATTTTTTAAAACTATTTACTACCAAAACATATGTTGACTTGGAGGATATTTTATGCTTAGCCAATTCCCTTTTTGTGCTTGAATTAACATTTTCTGATTGGTCTTACCTATCCCATGGCTGATAATTGTATATTAGCCCTAGTGAGAATAACTGTGATCATACCACAGATAATTTGTGGGGACCCATGTAAGGGACGCAGCATTCAGGAACTGCCTCTATCCATTAGTGGCATAAGGTGGAATCCTGGAGTATATTTTCTATTAACCATCCTTAGATCCAAGTTGCATTTGGATATGGACAGGGATGAGCTTTGTTTTACTTGAATGAATACTCTGTTCTGGAACATTGGTAGCCTCTGTGATAAGTATCCATCTCTCCACAACATTCAGTTTAGATACCTGGACTGAGTATTTCTGATGCAATTTGACTTGCTGATGTTCAGTAGGTTTATCTGTATTAGGTTGGAGGATGCCTTGTATGTCAGACATGTCACCTCTAAGCACTCTATAGGATACAGAGTATAGTGATAAATCTTTGAGATGGTCCATGCAAGATCTATTGTTTGTATCCTTTTAATAAGGTATCTCTGTGGGCATTCCATTTGTTGCATGGGTCTGAACAGATACATGCCAAAGTAGGCTTTATATAAAATGACTGACCTAATGAGGGCTTTGTAAATGGGGACAATAACATCTCTACATCTAAATCAATTTGTTTATAAGCTGTCCAATATATGAAGACTTTCTTATGACTCTGGGCACATGTTGGTCAAATGTTAGGTCACTGTACACACAAGTTCTCAAATGCCAAACAACTATGTCAGGTTTCTCAGGGAGCATTGCCAATTTTGCAGTTACCTGGAGTAGATAACTTCACAAAGGATATGATAATGTATTTTTTGGAGCTTAGTTTCAAATCATGATTCTGGCACCAGTTATTGTTTGGGGTAAGCCTTCCTGCATGACTGTTAAGTCATTTGGAGATTCAATAACTGCTCCTAGCTTGCAGTCATCTCAAACTCAGTCAGCCAAAGTCCTTTGGCATTTCCTTTTACTTTTGTTTACCTTCATCCATTGGTGACAAGAGTAAAGCTTAAAATGTGGCCTTGATTTTGAGCCTTTCACACTTTCTCACAGTTTTTGCCCTAAGAGGTGGAGAGATCAGCGCATATGTTTTACTTTCCATGATTTTGTGTCTTATTTTTGGTCTGTTCCTCATATGTGTGGTTTTCTTGCAAATTTATGAGAACTGCAAAACTTAAATAATGATAGACACCTGAGTTTCAGACAGACACTGAGCCATTTGCTAAACAAACAATACTGTCTCACAATGAAAATAGACTTAGCATGATCAGTGAACTTCTCTGCTCTTGAAAATCACATTAATTGAAATGGCATGAAAACCCACACTCATTTTGCATCTGGGCAGTGGAGGACTAAGCTTACGTCTGGGCTGTTTTCAAACCACAGGCTCCTTACACATTTTAGTGCGTTCTTTGATTTACCTTCCTGATTGTATTACATTATAATGCTTGTATAATACAGCACCACTTGTTAGAATGCACTTTAAATTCATAGTTTTGAACAGTCTTCTAGTAAGCAATGAAACAAAATGTATGAACCAATAATGACAAAACTACTCATTTCAGAAAATTTCAACCATAAAAGGCCACTCAAACTTCTGTCATTAGAATCCACCATTATCAGTAAATATGGAAAATCTCTGCAGAAGTGAGTCATATAAACAATTACACATTACAGGGATCTGTAACTAAACAGGTTGCTACTAACAAACAACTTTATATTTCATTGTTTCATCTACAAATAAAATACCTGTTGCCCTTGAAGGAATAAATTGCCTATGTTACGTTAAAAAATGGTAAGCTAGTAATATTGCAATAGGGAATGAATGGCGAACTGATAACAGATTCATAGTTACTAGGTAACTCCTCCAAAGGAGGACATTCACAGGACTGCAGCATCCACTCCCTTTAAAGTACAACACAATACAGTATCAGTGATCCATCTGCATACTGTGGGAGTAGAACCCACAGCCTTCTGCATCAAAAGTAAGTATACTACCTGTTGTGCTACTAACAATGCAAACAAATTTAACATAAGGAGCACTAAACTTCTCTTCCCCTGAAGCTCTCAGCTCCTTGTAAAATCAACTTTACACAATTAAATCTCCCAACTTAGCAGTGCAAAAAATCTGGAAAAAGCCAAAATTTATTGGGGAGGGGCGACAAAGGGCCAAAACCAGGGACACATTTTAAACATTGCTTGTATAATCTTAGAAAGTTGCTAAAAGTGTTTTGTGTTACCATTTGTTTCCTGAAAGATAGGAAGGCTGAAATTTAAAGGGCTATCATTATTTAGTGACTTCAGGTCTCACTGATTTGCCAGAAAACCACAAATTTTAAGAGGAACAGGCCAAAGTATGAGCCAAGCATTCTGGGAAAATCTGTACAGTTGAGAGCTATGGACTCACCTTGAATCACAAGTGGTGGCATGAGTAGAGAGTTCAGGCTCTTGCTCCACACACACACACACACACACACACACACACACACACACACACACACACACACACACACACACACACAACTGCAAGTCTCGACGATGCATCACTTATCTCCGTTCTTCTTCAACAGAAGTTTAAATTCCGTGCGTAAGTGGACTGGTGACGCAGGAGTCCTTTTGAAATTTCATGCCCCTGTGAGTAATTGCCTGTGTCAGGCTAGCCATTAATTTTTTTACAGAAATTAGATGGTCTGGCAGCTGTAAAAGTGGGGCCACTCTCTCCCCCTCACTCTATGGTTCCGGCGTCCTTGCCCCTACAAACATATACAGCTGCTAGAGCACCAGAAGCTGGAGCAGCATGCAAAGTCAGATAAAAAAGGACCATCAACACTTACATATAACCCCCTACACAGGCCAAATAACACATTCACAATACACTGCTACACAATCCTAACAGTCTGTCAACAATTTCCAGAAATACACAGTACTCTCAACTGTATAGAGTCCCACAGAACATCCAGGCTTTGTCCTCATATATAAGCCCTTCTACATGTAATGTCTGGCAGTCTGATACATCACTGGGATGATATCTGGAATGAAGTCACTATATAATGATATACTACACCTATACACCTCTAACAGCATGACATCTGGACAAAGCCTGACATATTTGGGAGCAAAGCCCCAAACACAGGGACATTATTGACATATTGCTGCCAGAAAGTTGCTTGTGTAACAGGGTTGTTGTAACATATCTGCTCAGAGGGATATGAGGTCAGAAACACACATGGATATTACCATTTACTGACAGAAATCCTCAGTGTATGCTGCTGAATTTCCAAGGCCAATATATGTGTGAGTAACACACCAAATATAAGACTCCAAACTCTGGCCAGTCTGTGAATAGCCCTACATTTGAAAGTTATGTCATCCACATAACACTATCAGACTTAAAGTCATGCAGAGCAGCCATATCCACACAAACCTTGTCAAACTAACATTACTTCAACTGTATAACAGCAATAATTACATTCTGTCCCTATGTCTGGAACATTCTCCCCTAGTTTGTTGGGCTGTCTCCATAGTGTTTGTTGTAAGAGGTTTTCCCAACTACACTCTGTGATGCTGTTTGTCACACCTCCATGAAGTACTCCTGCCAGGCAAGGAAAAGGGGCAATGCCCACATGAAGTACTCAGTTATAGGAGTGTATTTCCATGGATATGGGAATTATACCACAGCTGTTCCACATGCAATTAGCAAGCGGGGGACTTCAATTGGTGCACAAGCCATGAGCTGCTCATGAGCATTACCTACTAAAGGCAAGATGCTGCCTATACAAAACAGATGTATATCCTACATCTGCCTCAGAGAGAGAGAGAGAGAGAGAGAGACACCCACACACACACACACACACACACACACACACACACACACACACACACACACACACACACACACACACACACACACACACACACACACACACACACACACACACACACACACACACACACACACACACACACACACAAAACCACAGAAACAAACAAACAGACAGACAAGACACACACTGAGACTGATGGAGTATACCAACTGAACTGAAAACAAATAAACACAGCTATATCAAACAACCAAGTCTGTAATGGATTGTAGTAGGGGGCATGTAAATGTGGAACATAGGAAGGTCAAGCAATATTATGTCTCAACAACACATGCTGTACTGATATATTGCTCAGCAGAACCTATGGTCATAGAAACTGTGTCTGTCTGCAGTGACATAGAACACAGCTCAGGGCCCTGAGTCACCCCAGCAAAGGATGGCTCACATATGACCATTACTTGAGTGTGTGTTGCATAATACCGACTGTGACACTGTTAGGCCACACCCAGTGCAACTCATACTATCAGTAACTCTGCTATGTCCAGCTCTGACTTGTGCCTCTTTTTTCAATGCCAATTTCTCCAACCCATATAACATAGCTGGTCTCACTACCCTCTTGTATACTTTCCTTATCACTCTTAATGGTACTTGTCTGTCACAAATCACACATGACACTCTTCCCCACCACCCACATCCTGCCCATACTCACATCGTCACCTCTCCCCCATACTCACCATTACTCTAACTATTATTTACAACTATCCACCTTTGCAAACTGTACCCCCTGCATCCTCACCATTACTCCATCCTCCCTCCCAATCACACACATATATTCCATCTTAGTCCTGCTGACCATTATTCCTCCCCCTCTAGACCATACCTCCACCTCCCCAGGATCTCTTCAACCTGTTCCCTACTCTCACTACAGACCACAATGTCATCTGCAAACAGCACATTCTAGGGAGACTCCTGTCTGATCATGTCTGTCAACCTGTCCATTGTCACTGCAAGTAAAAAAGGGCTCATAGCTGATCCCTGATGTACTCCCACCTCCACCTTAAACACACCTGTCACTCCCAATGCAGGACTCACTGCTGTCACACTAGCATTGTACATATCCTGTAGCATTCTTATGGATTACTCCACCACACCTGACCACCTCATACAATATGACAACTCCTCCCTAGACATCCTGTCATATGCTGTCTGTAAGTCCACAAAGACACAACACAGCTACGTTCAACCTTCTTTGTATGTCCCTATCAAGACTCTCAGAGCAACCATTGCATCTGTACCACTCTATTCTGGCATGAAACCATGCTAATCAGTAATCCTCATTTCCCTTCTTAGAGTAGCTTCCACCATCCTTTACCATTACCTCATCCTGTGACTGATCAGTGTTATCCCTCTGTAGTTACTATAGCTCTGCACACCACCCTTATTCTCATAATCAGTACCCAAGCACATTTCATCCACTCAGCACACATCCTCTCACCTCCCTAGATTACAGTAAACAATCCAGTTAAAAAGACCACTGCCATTTGCCCTAAACACAGCCATGCTTCCACAGATATGTCATCTGGACCAATACCCTTTCCATTCTTAAACATCTTCATAGCTATCCTTACATACCCCTTGATAATCTGTTGCTCATCCTGATTCACTATACCCAGTTCATCCAACCTTCTCACTCTCTCATTCTCTTCATTCAACAGCCCATCAAAGAACTGTTTCTGCCTGCTCGACATACTCTCCTTGCTAATGAGTGCAGTTCCACCATTATCCTTTCTCAGCCTTATTTGCTGCACATCCTTCCCAGCTACATGCCTCTGTCAAGCCAACTGGTACAGGTCCTGTCTTCCATCCTTGGTGTCCAACCTTACATACAACCCTTCAAATGCCTCATCCTCAGCCTTTGCCACCACTCTCTTTGCCATGCACCTCATCTCCCTATACAACTGTCTACTATCTGCATCTATCTGTCAATCCCACTTCTCCTTGGTCAACCTCTTTCTCTGTATACTCCCCTGTGCTTCCTCATGCTACCACCATGTCTCCTTGTCCTCCTTCCTCTGTGCAGATGTCACACCAAACTCCATTCTACTCATCACCCTTACTAGCTCAGATGTAGTTACCCAGATATTTGCTAACTCTTCACTGGCTCCCACTGCCTGTCCTAACGCTTCCCTGAACTCAACCTTGCAATTACCCTTTCTCAATATCCACCATTTGATCCATGCCCTCACACTCCTCCCCTCTTCGTGATCACCAACGTCATTCCCCAGATCAACCTTCCATGCTGCCTAACACACTTTCCCATGTCACCAGTTTACAATCCCCTTCAGACAGGCCCACCTGCATAGGAGATAATCCACCTGTGTGCATCTTCCTCCACTCTTGTATGTCATCCTATGCCCCTCATTCTTGTAATACTATGCATTCACCACACTCATGTCCAACCTCTGTTGCAAACTCCACCACCATCTCAACTTCTGAATTTCTTTGCTTAACACCATACCTACACACCACTTCTGCATACCCTCTGTCCCCTTCACCAACATGACCACTGAAATCTGCTCCAATCACCACTCACTTTCCCTTGGGTACACACATCACCACTTCATTCATCCACACCAAAGTATGTCTGTCTCATCCATCACACATGCAATAAGTGAGCATATGCACTTACAACTGTCAACATTACACCATCAACTCCCAGCCTCCTGAACATCACTCTACCTGACACTCTTATCACCTCCACAAACACTCTTGGCATAATGTTCCTTCAGATTAACCCCCTACATCATTTCCCCTCCCATACACATTATGATAGAACTATTTGTACCCAAGTCCAATACATACCACTGTACACCCCTTCCATCTTGTCTCCGGCACTCACAATATAGTCACCTTTCCCCTGTTCAGTATATCAGCTAGCTCTGTCCCTATACCAGTCATACTCACAATATTAATAGTTCCTACCCTCACTACCACACGCCTAGCCTTTCACCTCTCTGCCTGTCATATGAGCAGGGCATGTCTGTGAATGCAAAGGTTACTGCACTATCAAATGATATATGTTTGTTACAACAATATGAAGAAAGTGTCACTAATTGTGGCCCATAGCTCACCATGTATGTGCATTGTCCTACAGATGTCCTGGCCTAACAGGTTGACATGACTGACTGAGCAGCAAGACTGCCATTACAGTGTGCCATACTGACATAGAATGGAAATGTATAGCAGGGATTACCTGTGCATATGTATGTATGGGTAGGTGTACCCGGCTGCCTTATAACAACTGACATGGGATGCAAAACATCAGGTGAATAAGCTGCACATGTGTGTAACCTTAATTTCTCTGCATCCAACAGAGTTACACTTTTACAGCTACTGGTGGTGTCATTGCCCTGACACAGACATAGGTAGTATAATAAGCATGAATATCATGTTGAAATTGTACAGGTGGCCAACTGGGTTCTGACCCTGTGTCCATGCCTACTACAAGCAAATATATGACCACCCACATAGCTGTATGGCCTCAGCAATACCTTACTTGTACAACCTGTCTCCACCAAAGCAGAGAAAACCCCTCTGCTGACAGCAGCAATGCACAAAGCACATAATGTGATGCTATATTGGTTGTACAGGGCTACGTAGGAGCAGGCACCAATTGGGTGGCATGTCAACCTTTTTCTGAATGAGAATAATAGGTCACAGGTGGATTACTGTAAGGATAACTATGAGTACAAAATGGACACATCCATTAAGGGCAATCACAAGGCCATCTTCACATATGTCTGCAGTCTCAGAGGCACCAACCCAACCCACCCTGTAATGGTGGTCAATCACAGCATATACACACACACCATAGCTACAGCCAACCTGCTGCAGACAGGTTTAGGGCAAACATCATCCCCCTGGATCACCATCAATATAGGTGGATATGCACAGCACACTCACCCCTCCCCTCATCATCATGGATCAGGTGCAAACAGCCTAATCAAAGTAAACAAAAGCAAGTCCCCTTGGGGCCTGATAACATTCCTGTCTGCATCCTACATGAACCTAGGCATATGCTTCCAGCTCCATTACACACTGTATGCAAGCAAAGCCTGAGCACTATTGACATCCCATCTGCAAGGAACATGGCCACTGTCATCCCTCTACACAAACGTGAATAATGAATGGTGGTTTATGCAATGTACTGGCCCTAATGGGGGAACATGACACATCAGGACCAGGAGTACAATGCATGTTCATACAGTGCTGCCAGATACAGGGTATGATGTGTTTGTAAGTGTGGCTAATGAAAGTCTATATGCATGAGCTGGCTCTGTAAAGAACCCTGGGCAATGTCTGAGGTCCTGTGATGTGTTTCCCTGTGTATGTCCTCCAGGTGCCATGCAGTGGTAAACGTCTTACACTGATGTGGAAACAGCAGCCACCACAGAAGCTGTAATCCTAAACTACGGCATACTTTCTGGCCATAGCTGGCAAAATTTGCAGGAGTGGACTGCCCTGTCAGATGAGATTGTCCACAGAGTAAATGTGTTGGGCCACCATGGACACACATATGATCAGATCAGACATAGAGCAACTGACCTGATATGTCATGCCTAGGAAAGGGCTGCTGCTATATTGGGGGACTGTTCTGCTAGCAGTGGGGGGCCAGCCGCACAGGTCCCACTTATTGTGACAACTTTAGGATAGCCATCACACAAACTCAAACACAGGAACTAGCAGTCGTGTAGGTTGGTGGCACCCAGGCAACAGGCGAGAAGCATTTAGGTAAGGCCAAAGTGCACATCAATGTAATGAGGTAGCATTTAAACTGTCTTGTACAGAGTCTCTAGATGCATATGTCAGTGCAAAATGGATTAGTGGGTGGGGTGTAGTAATGCACACAAGTGCACATCTATGGTGAAGGACAGAAAATTGTCTAATATCATAGTATGTACTGTACCTGTGCAGAAACGTAGTATTCATCTTGTACCAATGCCTAATGTGAATCTGATGACAATACCTCTCCCTCACAATTACATAGGTCCTTCTGGTCTGTACATGGGACAGAAGCCTGAACCCAGTAAGTATGGGCTTTCCCTGTTGTGGCTCACCAGTACCTGAGACATGCTAAGGTTAATGTATGTGAGCATGCACTCAACTGTTACACTCAGCCATTTGACAATATCTGCATGTTCATCTGTGGTGGTGTTTACTGCATTGTATCACAGTGGCCATGCTAGGGGCCTATTTGCAGGAGATGTCACATATCTGTAGCATACCTCACAAACCTGTCATTGCAGGACACCTGGACAAAGACCAACAGCAGGGGAGGGGCTGACAACATAGGGTCATATTGTAGAAATCAGTGGTATGCAGTGCATATAAATGGTGTACAAATCTGTTAGAATGCCAGGTATTTGTGATATACAAAAATCACAGCACAATAGACAAGTTCAGAATACTGCCAAGCTTTCATGTAACCTATAACCTGTACAATTCAATTGTAAATCAAACACATCTGTCATGAAACAATAATGACATATAACAATAGTACAACATCCTAGATGCATATGTGTGCACAGGCTGAAGCTAGTACTGTGTTGAGGCAGCTTTTGATATAACTACAACAGTACATATTATTGGGTACACAACAGTCATCAATTACAGAGACTCTTTGATTAACAGCAACTAACAGTCAGCTGACCTACCAGAATTATCCCAACATATACCCAGTTGCCTGCTACAGCAACAGCCATGTTTCACATAGAGCTGACAAAGCTGCTAAGGGACCACATGTTTGAGATGTATCAGCCTAGAGAAGAGTACCCAAACATTCCCACAGCATTGTACATACCATGGAACACAGTGCAGACAGTCATCAAAAGGTGGTGAAAATATGGGGCTACATTAACATTGTGAAGGAGTGGACATCCCACCAAAGTCTATGAGAATACAAGACCAAAACTGGCCAGGGAGGTTGCCAGGAGCCCTGCAGCAACAGGGAAGGAGTAGCAGGAATCTCCAGCAAGTACTGGGTGTATACTACATGTCACAACAACCTTCCATGGTCTCCACATGTCCTGCCTATAGGGCAGGTTTGGAAGATGGCAGAAGTTCCTCACGCCAAACAATATCCAGGCCTGTTGAAAGTCCAAAAATAATACATCAGGTGTCCAAAAAGCAAGTGGGAAAATGTGTTATGGTAATATGGGACCATGACTGTACTCATTGGCCACAATTCTGACAGGTGTGTTTGGCACAATATCACCACTACACAGCACCTTAGAAACACCACCCCCAAGGTGAAGCATGGGGATGGCAGTGTCCTGCTTTGGGTTTTCTGTTCACAAGCTGGAACTGGTGCTGTAGCCATGTTAGAGGGGATTATGAACAGTTCCAAACACTGGTCCCTTGTGGCTCCAAAATGTTCTGGTGTCTGCCACATAGCTGTGGATGGTGAGAAATTCCATCTTTCCAGACAACAATGGCCCAAACTATACATTCACATCAACAAAGGGATGGATTCACCAGAACACATGCAATATTCTGCACTGGCCGAGTCAGAGCCCACACCTATGTCCAATAGGATATATGCAGGGCGATCTGAAGAGGGGAGTGCACAGGGAATGCCCTTGCAATCTGACATAGTTGAAAGTGTTTTGCAAAGGAGAGTCTGCAAACATTGGCAAGTCAAGATGTGCCATGCTGATAGACACCTTCCCAAGAGGACTGCCTGCTATGATTAAATCAAAAGTTGTTTAAACAGAGTACTACTTTAAGGGTGTGCACACTCATGCAACCAGCCTATTGTACCGATTTCAGTTACCAGATATTACCTGTAACTGATGTGCATGTTTTTCAGTTGGATTGCACACAGGCATGTTAACAGGTGTGTGTACACTTACTATATCCACTGTAAGCTTGGAAAGTTGGTTGGGTAACTGGCTTTGTTTTAAAATACATGTACTGCAGGTTAGGCAGTTTGCACCTCCAAATAGGACATTACTTAGTGGCACCATTTTACAGGCCAACCCAGTAATGTATCAGACAAACTCAGGAGTTATGAGGAACAGACCAAACATATGAGCCATACATGTAGACATTCAACAAAACCCTGTGCAGTTGGGGGTATGTTCTGCAGGAGTTGCCACAGTGCTATACAGGTGAACAGCAATAATTTACATGGGTGCAGTGTATGCTAGGTGAAGGGCCATCACCTACTAACATCACTCACATATCCCACAGGTGTATATTAGTAGTAACAGTAACTGGAAAGGGATGCATTGCATGATGCTGAGGGTCCATCCAGAGTGTGTATGTTTTTGTCTGACTCTGTGTCATGAATGCCCCCAGTCGGCTAATGTGAGGTTTGTGTAATGCCTTTGAGGCACCTCACCTGTCTGTGCACATGTGTGTGTGAGAGTGTGTGCATGTGTGTGTGTGTGTGTGTGTGTGTGTGTGTGTGTGTGTGTGTGTGTGTGTGTGTGTGTGTGTGTGTGTGTGTGTGTGTGAATGTACCAGCAAACCTTATGGTGTCAGTAGTGATTTACATATGTTGTTTTCCCTCACAGGTGGACATGATTGCTGTGGTCCTTCCCACTCTGATACTGATGTCAGTGTCTTTGCAGAATCTGACCATGATGATACTCATATTGAGGCACAGGGGGGTTGTCAAGGACTGATACTGTGCCATTGGTTGGCATGCCACTATTGTCAACCCCATCCCTACACACTGTCACAATGCCCACACATACCTCATCACCAGTGGCCACAGATAATGGACAGTTGGTGGGTGGTGGCATGGGACAGGCTACTGTGCTGACTATGGTAAGTGAGGGTGCAGGCACTAGCCATAGCCAGAGTGCTGACAAGGTCCCAAACAGGCAGATGGGCAGGGGTGCTTGGAGGAGAATTGCAGCCCATCATGCCCCTGTTGCAAGTGCCATGGCAGCAGATGCATGTCTCAGGCTGTCATGGGGCATAGACATGTAATGAATGTAATATCAGACATATACACAGGGTCATGGATTAGCATGGCCCTGGTGTCCATGGAAATATGAACTCACTGCAGCCATCTTTGAGCATACTGGGGTCATTGATCGATGGTGGGGGAGACCTTGTCACTTCTCAACAGTGGAATATCTGTGCTAGAGCATTTGGTGGACAATGGTCAGCAGCCATGTGGCTGTAGGGCAGCACCACAATCAACTGAGGGTCTACATGTCCATGCACCATCCCATTCCCATGCTGGCAATACCACCAGCACTACTGAAAGGGGTGTGCTGTCCACACCATGATGCAGCATGCTATGGCCACATGATCCTAGCTGGTCCCAACAGGGACACAGATCCAGCAGGCAGCAGTCACCAGCGTGGAGTAGTACTGCATTTGGACTTGGCCCTGGTGGTGCCGGTGATACCCTCGGCAGGCCCAGTTCCCATGTCCATGGCCAGAGACAGTGAACTGTACACTCTGCCATGTAGAGCCCACATCTGTCCAAAATACCCCTGTGTAGGGCGCCCACATGGCGTGACTGTGTGCATACAAACACATGCACATCACCATCAGAAAAGTCACCTACACACACACACACACACACACACACACACACACACACACACACACACACACACACACATAAACACCACCCCTGCATTGCCCATTTAATGAACACCCCCACACATAATGTCAAACATGTAGCCCAGCCTAGGCTTCTGACAAACTCACACAACACCTTGTGCATATGATGATACCTGTGCCACATCCATGCCATCCATACCATTGATGCAAGGACATGCCTACATGGTTCTGATGCACATGGTGACTTTAGTAGAGTGTAGCTATTTCATGCTGTGTAAGGTGCTGTCTTCTGGCATTTGTAATGGGTACACATCAGAATGTGTGTGTACCTTTTCAGCCATGGTGCATTATTGGTGTTAGTAACACTAAACAAATGTGTTCTCACATGCTGTACCCAGTTTGTGGTCCAGGTGTCTGTGTGTCAGCAGGATGTGGCCCTGAATACATCACCAAAAAGAGGTATGGCAATTTAGTAACACATCGACCATGTCATTGTCGGGATATAGCTGTATCTGCACACATTTTGCAGGTCTGTGTAACAGTTCTTGCATGTTCCTCATAGCTTATAGGGCTGAGGGGTCGCATCCCAGTCTATGGTGGTTGAAGTCAGGTCTAGTATAGTGGACAATGGTAAGTGAGGTTGGTGGAACACACCTCAGATTGCTAACGCTCTCAACCCCAGAGGATATTATGTCAACCAAACACACATAGAATACTGTTCACACACACACACACACACACACACACACACACACACACACACACACACACACACACACACACACACACACACACGGACTGAGATTAGATCCCTACCTATCTATTTATTGCTACTACCATCTTACGCATTTATCATATACATCACAAGGCCTACAGGTACTTCTAAGGTGAGGAACATCAGCAGCCCCTGTAAAGTATGGCAATGGGTGTTGTACTGGGTGAGAGAGGCCACACAATACTTTAAACTACACATATACACAGTTATTGCAGGTGGCGCAGGATTACTAGTGTGATGACTGTTACAAGGTATCTGTAAGGTGAATAACATCACGTGGCCTTCTGGGGTATGGCAATGGTGAATGTACTGGGTGTGAGAGCACTCATAATAGTGTCGCATACAAGTCTACACACTCACAACCACTGCTATACACACCGACATGCACACACACACACACACACACACACACACACACACACACACACTTGACAGTACTGACATTAGCAGACCAACCTATCTTGTTATTCATACCATACTATTCCATACTGTTGCAAAGGGCTTATAGGGCTGGCGAGTGCCTACAGATACCACTACGGTTGATATGAGCAGCTGACTTCATACAGTAGACTTAGGATTATGTACTGCGTGTACCATGGTATAAAGTATGAATCCATGCCCATCCAATGGATGTCATTCACACACACACACACACACACACACACACACACACACACACACACACACACACACACACACACACACACACACACACACAAGATACTCTTCTCTCACACACATTTGTCAGGACTGGGAGTAGAACCCCTACCTATCTATTTATTGTTACTACATTGTTATGCATTTATCACACGTGCCACAGAGGTTATGTGGTGACACTTGTCCAAAGGTACTTCTAAAGTGAGGGAGATCACCAGTCCTTGCAAATTAAGACAGTGGTGATGTACTGGGTGAGAGAAGCCACAAAATACTGTAACCTACAAATATACACACAATAATATACACACACACACACACACACACACACACACACACACACACACACACACACACACACACACACACACACACACACATTCTCCAGGACTCATATTAGAACCCCAAGCTATGTGGTTATTGGTATTATAGTGTTATGCAGTTACCGCACACACCATAGAGCTTATAGGTTTTGGAGTGTTCCAAGGGTACCTATGTAGTGAATAACATCTATAGCACTTATAAGGTATGGCAATGGTAGTGGGTGAGACAGGCCACCAACTACTTTCACCCACATGTTTACTCACTCACAAACACTTTCAGACACACTAATGCACACACACACACACACACACACACACACACACACACACACACACACACACACACACACACACACACACACACATTTTACAGTACTGAGATCCATGGGTTCAAAGAGTCATAGGTGTGTATGTGGCAAATGGCCATGGAGGCTTTACAAGGCTATCCCATGGGAATACACGGGCATCATGCCACCTGACAATACTCCCCAGTGTGTCTACTGAGTATAGTCACTGGAGTGATTCCCAGGGTGGGTATTCTATTCCCCATCCCCTCCTCCTGATTTCTGTTGAAGATGGCCAGTGATGTGTTCGGCTTGACATGTATGTTGCATCTATTCCATAGTGTGGCCAGTCTCTGGGTTATGAACCTGTCCTCCCAGCATGTCCTGTTGATTATGAGGATGGGGTTGAGGTATCTGGGGCATGTTGTGTGGGCAGATTAGTTTCCTTAGATGTAGCATTCCTGAAAGGGTTGGATCAGACATGGCTGTGTATGTTAGGCAGAGATCACAGCTAAGTAGCCAATATGAGATGGAGATTCATTGCAGTTGTTGGAGTCTATCCATATGGGGCAAGTGTGTAGTACCTAAGATCCTCTTTGTGAGGTACATTTGCAGTCTCTCCTGTTGTTGTTGGTGTCCAGTGGGGTACATGGCAAATGGGCCATAGTACACATTGATGGCCTCCTGGGGGGAGTGTACAGGGAAACACTGTCCTTTTACTTCCTGGATTCAACACCCTGAGTCAGGAGAAGTGACGAGGACTTTCGGAAGACAGTGGCAATGTGGGGGTCACCATAGAGCTCACTGTCAACCTGTGTTCCCAGTTCCATTATATCAACATCTGTGTTCAGTGGACTGCCATCAATGTATTACTTTATGGGAGTGATGTCCTACTCAAAGGGGATGGAGGCACATCATCTGGCATTGAGCTTATGTCCAGAGTTCTGACACAGTCATAGGTCTCAGAGAGGCCTTTGTGAAAGATGTCAACCTCACGTGAGGGGGGTAATAATAGCACCAACCTTGTAGTCATCTGCAAACATTGTCGGCCAGGGCAACTTTGTATTGGGTTGGTCCTCAGAGGTGTGGATCCCAAACATGAGGGAACCCAGGTCCACAACCTGTGGGACTTCACTTGTGACTGTTCAGCAGTCTGACATGGAGCCCGCTGCTTACACACTGTGGGTTCTATCTGTGAGCTGGTTTGCAGGCCACCTACTGATGTAGGTGTGGCTGCCTATCTGAGTGTGTTTGTGTATGAATCCTGATTGGGAGTGATATCCAAGGATGAGATGGGCAGCCTATCTTGTTATCTATTCCATACAGTCACATAGATATTGCACATCGCACAATGCTTATAGGGCTGCAGAGTGTCTACAGGTCCCTCTACAGTGGATGACAACTGGTGGCCTTATAATGTGGACACTGGGACATGTACTGGGTGGGCAACAGCAAAAAGTAGCAAAACCAACCCCCCGACAGCCAGGATACTGTTCACACACACACACACACACACACACACACACACACACACACACACACACACACACACACACACACATGGACTGAGATTAGATCCCTACCTATCTATTTATTGCTACTACCATCTTACGCATTTATCATATACATCACAAGGCCTACAGGGTGAACATTGTCCAAAGGTACTTCTAAGGTGAAGAACATCAGCAGCCCCTGTAAAGTATGGCAATGGGTGTTGTACTGGGTGAGAGAGGCTACACAATACTTTAAACTACACATATACACACTTACACACACACACACACACACACACACACACACACACACACACACACACACTTGCCAAAACTGGGATTAGAACTCCTACCTAACTAGTTATTTGTACTACAGTGTTATGTAGTTATCACATGCGCCATAGCCATAAAGTGGGAAAGGGGAAGTGTACTGGGTTTGAATGGACCCAAAAGCTTTAACTTGTAAACACACACACAGATGCACAGATACAGTGTGACATTTGCCAGAACTTATATTAGAACTCCTACCTAAATAGTTATTTGTACTATTGTGTTACACAGTTATCGCATGAGCCACAGAGCTTATGGGGCTAAGGCCTGATGAAAGGGACTTCTAAGGTGACTGATATCTGCATGTCTGCTAAAGTAGGGAGAGGGGAAGTGTACAGAACATTCCAGTCCATGCATTAATTTTAAGGAGACTGACTTACTTTGTGCCTAAGGCTCTTGTGAGGATGGTGCTTGAGGGCTGACTATGTTGAATGCACACAGTACACTGCCTATACATTATAGGGTATAGGTAGTGTGTTGTTTGGCATCCATTTTACTGTGTGTGTGTGTGTGAGTCAGAGAAAGAGTTCAGTCCCTCAGGTCCTACAGTGTCAGTGTATGTGCTATGCGTTGCCTCTTTGCCAAGGACAGGGCATACTGGGCATGCCTCCATCTGCCTACAGGGGCAGGCTCAGGATCTTCCTCCTCCAAGTCCCTCTGTGCCTTTGGAGATTTTGGCAATGGTGGGGGGGCTGTGTGACCCTTCCCTGTTTTGTTCCTGCTGCAGCTGTTTTTGACAGGATCATATTGTGCAGCATGGCACATACTATGAACATGTGTGCACATGTGGCTACAGAGTACTGCAAGGTTCCACTGGATATATCAAGGCAGTGGGACTTGAGCATCCCAAACACACACACACATTCTATAATGATCCTGGTTTGTCCGTGTGCCTCATTATGGCATTCTTGTGTGAGTGTGTGTGCATTTCTGATGAGTGTCATCATCCATGGCTCCAATGCGTAGCCAGCATCCTCCACCAGATGGCCATATGGGATGTCCCCACTGGCAAATGCCCAGTACAGCTGTGATGAATGCCAGATGTAGGAGTCGTTATAACTTCCAGGGCTGCCAGCATGCATATTCATGATATTCCCCTGAGCATCACACACGACCTGATAGTTGATGGAGTGGAACCCCTTGTGGTTTAGGTAGACCCCACCCTGGTCACTGGGTGGTGCTTTGATGTTGATGTGTGTGCAGTATATGGCACCCAGTACCTCCAAATATTCTGCTACATGGTGGAAGAGAAGCATATTGCTGGTCCTCTCCTCATAGGTGCTGGGGAAGTAAATGTGCTCAGCGGCATGTGGTCACATGGCATCCAGGAACTGGTGGAGTATCCTGGATGCAGATGTCTGTGAGACCCCCATGATATCCCCAGTAGGTGTTTGGAAAGTACCTGTAGTGAGTATTCTTAAGGCTACACATACCTTTGCTTCCACTGGGATGGGTTCCCCTCTGTTGGTTTTGGGACTGAGGCGTGGCCAGCACAGCTCAACAAGTTGCTGAAGTATGTCCCTGTCCATCCTGTAGTGCTCTACTATCTCCAGATCATGTAGCCCCTAGTAGGTTACCCTGGGTCTGAACACTCTTCTACTCCTCCTCGATCTGAATTGGTTGTCAGAATTATCCTCCTCACCACCCTCAGTCTCTCGCACATACTGATAGATACAGCAACAGCAGCCCCTAACATGTTTTGCTAGTTTTGTCAGTTTAAAATTTCCCCGAATGTGTACACCAGTGGAGTAGAGTTTGTGGGAAAAACCAGACTGAAAGGTGTTTGCCTAGTTTATAGTATTGTGCTGGGCTGCTGCCTGTAATTGGCTGATTCTGATACATTCCACCTGCCAGCTATGCTTGTTCTCCTTGATTGTCCTCCTTCTGCTGCTTCCAATTTCTATTTCCTCCCTGTTTAAGCCCTGATGTGTGCTGCGCATTCCCTGTGCTCAAATGTAAAGAACTCTGCTATTCTTTCTGTTTTTTTTTGTTTTTGTTTTATGCCCAGTGCATGCCGTGCACACCCATTTAGCTAAAGTAAACACTTTTAAGCAGAACTGGCCCTCCCTGGATGTAATCATGCTCTGCATTTCATGGAATAAGACAATACAGCCTTAGACACACCCCCTTCCCTAGCTGTGCTTAGGGCAAACACAGGCCACTGAGCTCCAATGTGCTTACAGCAAGCATGACACACCCCTTTTTCATGTTAGCTGCTCCTCCTTTCTACACAGTGGTGTTAGAGCACCTACACAGATAGGTGCAGTCTGACACTTAGAAGAAATTTGTGATTCAGTTTAAATCCCCTCATATGCATACACCACTGCCTTACTCCTTAGTTACCACAGTTAGGCTGGCCTTTCCCCTTAGCAACCACTATTCCCTGGTATTGTTTTCATTCTGCATGCCATTGACTATAATGGCAAAATGCAGATTTCTGTAGAAATTGCTTATCCCCCCCTCCTTTTTTTATTTTCAACATGATCCTGTTTGTGCGCCACTGCCCTATGCTTAAACGGCCAAAAAAAGTTTTATTTTACAAAATTAAAACTATTTCTCATGCCAATGGCCATATATTTGGCCATTGGCATGCCTACTGAATATAATACATGCTTTCTTTCAAGCTGTCATTCCTCTGTTTTCTTATTTGCAGAAATGTATTCAGCTAGTAACTGAATACATTTCTGCAGGTTACACTATTCCTGCACGGACACCTGCATGCTAGCTGAATCACTAATTCACATCATTTGCATGGTTTTCAACAGCAAATGAGGTAATTAGCATAAGGCAGTGGTGTTCATGCAGGAATAGTGTAGGAGCACTTGTGCACGTCCCAGGAGCTCTAAGCTGAATCACTCGGCAGACATATTGCATGCAGCAGGTCCTGCACTTTTCCTGCACTTCATGCAGAGCTTGCTGAATCCCGGAGTCTGACTTCCAGTGTGCTGTTCACAGCATTACTAAATTAATACTATCTTTGGAATGGCTGTTTATTAGTGTAAATTGCATATGTATATCATGCCATTTTCAGGGTGCCTAAACTAACTCTTCTCTTGGATATTTTTCAATTTATCAGCCTTTAGCCATTTGTTTTAATAATGTTCTTACCATATTTGAATCATAAAAAAGTGTTGCTCCAAGTCTCCCAAAAATGCACACCAAGGGTCAGCCAGCAAAACTTTATTCAAGTAAATATTTACTGATTGATAATTGCTGTGCATTTGTGGAAGACTTGGAGCTGAACTTTTTGGGTTTGTTGGTTTTCATCAGTTATGTGTGTTGTCTGTTTTTTGTGATTCATTTGCATAGCACAGCCAGATTACTGTTAAATCAATTAACTATTTTGCAAGCACTGAAGGGGAACCTGTCCAGTATTTCAGAGAAAATGCTTACAGTCATGCAGAGATCAGTGGCAGTAACCCTGTGCTAAATGTGTTTTCTGTACAAAGCTGTATTCTGTATATATCCAGTCAACAGAGAGTCCGAAGGAATCCAAGTGAGTAAAGTATAAAGGATTCACCTACAGCTGCAGTTCTTCTAGAAATATTTCTTTGAACAGGTTGTAGAGGAGAAAAAGTTTCCAGGATGACCATGCTCGCTCCTTCCTTTTTGCCTGGACATGATTCATTAGGCCATTGCTAAATAAGAACGATAAGTCATAAATCATTATCTTACAAAGCATAGTTATGTTTGTGGACTCTATATTATAGATCGGGCTGCATAGCAGTGTATATGTATGGTCATTTTCTATAGCTTTGTTTGTGAATTTACCCTTGTGTAACTGAGTCTGAGTGCAGTGGCACAAAAGATATGTTGCCTCACAGCGCTTGGTCATCCAGTTCAATTCCTGGTAGGGGTGCCTACATTGCTGAGTATACATGTCCTGGATTTATAACTGTGGATCTTTACTCAATGACCTGGCTTACTCCCACTTACCAAAGACATGTTGTAGATGAAATGTCAATCTTTCTAACTATCTAAAGATGTGCCTGCTGTATGTGTGAGTATGCATGACTATTCTGAGATGGACATGCATCTTATCTGAGATTAGATTCCCACTTTATGCCCCTGTGTGCTGGGATAGGGTCTAGCTCTCCTTCAACCCCTCAAAGGCCTAGATGCAACCATGACAACAAATGCCCTCAGCAACCTCAATAACACTCAGCACAATCAGCACCCATCAAGAAGACTAAGCTCCCCTGCACCCCTTATGTGGGGGGCTATGTCTCCCACAGCCCCCTACTTAAATTTTCTAACTCCAAGGTTGCACTACACACAAACACACACAAAACACCACCGCACAAGATACATTCTCCTCGCACACACACATCACAGCAACAAAACACACTAACACACACCACAGCCCCTACCCAAAACCCTTACCAAATAAACACTTACCTGAATCCACAACCACAGTGAAACACCGGAAGAGCTAATTCAAAATCTCCGGTGTGCGACGCTTTGAATTTCATGCTTCTGAGGTTTCGTTGTTTTCAGGATTCCACTTTATGGGCTTGAAATACTGAATTTCGATATTTCAGTATGTTGATCTTCTAAAGTGAATCCATATATATGTATATATATATATATATATATATATATATATATATATATGTGTGTTTATATATATATATATATATATATATATATATATATATATATATATATATATATATATATATACATATATACATGTGTGTGTGTGTGTGTGTGTGTGTGTGTGTGTGTGTGTGTGTGTGTGTGTGTGTGTGTGTGTGTGTGTGTGTGTGTGTGTAATGTATCTGATTGGGAGAACTTGATAGACAGTTCTAACTGGCAGGGATTGCCAGCACCTGTCCTCCCCAGGCTTCCTTATACTGGCAAAAACTTTATCCACCCTCATAGTGCCTTTTTTAGGCAAAGTCAGTCTACAAAACCATCCAACATAGCAGAACAAAATTCGGAAAACATGCTCAACTCAATCTACAGCCACTATGTACCCTGGAATGCATGAATATGTGCAACATCACAAAGAGCTGGATCAAGGGCATAGAGAGCTCCCCATCAGTGCAAGGTTTCAGTACCCACCACACATTAAGACCCACCACATGAGATGTAGGTATTAAAGGCAAGAATGTCTATTCGTAAAACAGAATTACACTGCCATAACTTGTTAAGCAGGGTAATGATCTGGAACTCCTTCATGTTCAACTTGCCATTATCAAAACTCCATATCACATTGTAGCCAACTGTAAGACCCCCCTGTATGACCCCCTTAGCCTATGACCCCTATCTACCTGATATACAGATCTAAGCATTCAGCAGAACACCATTCACTTAGGGAACTTTAACTATCCCTTCCATTAACTGGAAAACTTATAGAACCCCAAACAGGTATGCCTAAAGATTTCTGGACTTTATAAATGCAAACCCACTGGTCCAAATGGTCCGTACTCTGACAGGTGGCAAAATCTTGGACTTGATGTATACCAGTATAAGACAGCTCTGTTCACCTTCATTTGTAACACCATCCCTAGTCAAATCAGACCATAAATTGGTCATATTCACCATAAGACTGAAGCTGGAGGCATCCTCCAGTAACTGCCTGTTCAGATATTATGACAATCAGATATATTAATGCTGACCGATGACTTGGCAGAAATTCATCTTTCCCTTCTACTCTAAAGACTTCACTATAAATGTAGCATCCTTCACTGCCAAATTCTATTAACATGTAAATAAATGCATAGAAGCATTTTTCCCCTTCCAAAATGAATACATCTCCACGTTTAAAAATAAAACATTATAGCAAAACCATAAAATAAACAAACTCTACAATAAAAGGAAAAGTATCACTGCACATTGAAAACAAATCTAATTCTGCAAATGCCAAAATACTCTTTCTAAGGCTATCAGAGAACTTCAGGCCCTGTTTAAATCAAACACAGTTAGATGCAAGGTTAAAATTGCTCCCCAGGAAAAAGACGGTAATCATAAAGCCATTTTTAACATCGTCAGAAACTGCTGAAATAATGTTCAAAATTGCACTGTGCTAATAATAGATGAACACATACTCTAAGCCTGAAGGCATAGCAAATATACTAACCAATAAATTTAGGTCTAATTTTACCCCTCCCACCCCTTGCTCAGACCTCTTATCAGCAGCTAAACCTACACCCTCAAATCTTCCAGGAACAAATCTTCAAGGTACTGCCCAAGGGCAAGAACATTGCTTCTCTAGAGCAAGATAACATACCAGGATGCTTATTGGTCACCCTGAAACATGACCTGTCAAACCTCCTACAAATGCTTTTCAATATGAGCCTTCAAACAGGGCTTGTACCAATTGAATGGAGGGCTGCAGCAGTCAACCCCTTTCACAAAGGTGGAGTGTCAACTGATCTGGGCAACTATAGGCCTATAAGCCTGACATGTCTCATCTTTAAGGCCATGGAAAAGATCATTAGAGAATTAATAAATGAAGACATAGGCAGCCTACAACCCTAGCCAGTTCAATTTAGTCAAAGGCAAATTCTGCATACTCAACCTGGTTGACTTATTCTAGGTCATTGAAGCAATGGATGAGGGAAAAACTGCTCACATAACATATCTGGACCTTGCAAAGGCATTTGGCACCATTCCCCCTGCAACATAATTAATAAACTCATTCAGCTAAAAACAAAAGTCCCAGTGTAACTCACTGGATAGCAAACTGACTCACAAAGAGAACCCAAGAAATTATGGTAGGTGAGTTTACCTCCACCAAAACACCTGTCATTAGTGGAGAACCCTAAGAATCCATCAATGGGCAACTTCTTTTTGACATCTAGTTCTCAGAGGTCAAGGCAAATGCTGAGGGTTTATTGCAGACAGAATTTGCTAATGACTCTAAACTCTGTGTTATCATAAACTCTCCAGAGGACACCAAGATCCTTCAGAAAGGCCAGTCACAAACAAAGAGCTGGCGTCAAAACCATGGCTAAAACTATATGCGAAAAAGTGCATAATTGTATTCTTCAGCAATCAAAATGTTACCTGTAACTATCACATTGACAACACTCCCCTAAAAATTGACCCATTAGTGAGGGACCTTGGAATGTATGAAGACAATGAACTGTCGTTCAACAACCATGTGTTGACTCTTGTTAGGAAGTTTGTCTTTATATTACAGCTTATTAACAAGGACATGACATCCACATATAGGGAGGAGATAATTCCACTGTACACTGTGCACATTAGGCCTATGAGTGAAGATAAAGCACCACTTGTCATGCACCTGCCCAAGTACCAGACTCAACTCAAGTGACCACAACATAGTCTCATCAAGAAAATCAAGGGACTAAATCACAAAAGCTTCTCAAACTGTCTCAAAGGCATGTCCCTCTTTCCAGTGTCCTACAAGCTGCTATGGGGATATCACTGCTGTGTATGCAGATCATCTACAAAACTGATCCTTTCAGACAATCTACATGCCTGTAAGTCCAACAGAGGCAGGAAACACCCACTCTAGAGATCTCAAATAGAACATGCCAGAAGGACAGATATGTCCCAAAGAGAATACCACTTCTCTGGAACTGCCATCCGCTCCATGTGTTGAACTGCCTTTCTCTGCATGTGAAGTTAAGTATGTTTCCTACTTTATTCAATGGAACCAGGATGCGTGGATGGGAAACAGTAACTTCACTCCTGGTTTTTCACCCTTGCCCCTTTTGGATAGGCAGAACATGTAAATGCCTGCTCCAGAATTTTCGTTATTCATTGTTACTATTCAAAGCATTTTCACTTAATATTAATATCTCACTTGGGATTATACAGATCTTCCACAAAATACAGACGCCTTGGTACTAAACTACCAAGGCTGGAAACTCAGTGAGAATGCATGGCTAGGCTGTTAAAAGATACTCACAAATCAAAAGCCTAATAAAAATATATGAACCTATGATCCCTGATTTTGCATAAAGAGTTGAATAAGAAAATGAATGAATAAATGAATGATTGAATCTAAGGCCTTACATGTGGTGATAATCAGATTCTGGCAAGGAATAATGATGTGAAAAGTAATTTATTTTAAATGTTCTATTTTTATGCCAAGCAAGAATTAATTCAACTTCTCTGTAAAGCTTGACAGTTTAAATTTAGGATGGTCTTGATTCATAAAAGGCATTTTTGAGCATGCAGAGTGAAGTGAAATTCAGCATGCTTTTAAACAATGGGAGGTAAAGTTCAGTATCCCTACAGCCATAACTGCTTAAGAACCTGTGTTGTGCATAAGCACTAAGACAGACCAATTTTTCTGTGGTATGAAGACTCAGTACAACCTCTGCAGGTATAACATAAGGCTGCATGTCAGAAGTCTTTATATGTGACATTAGGCCTTATTTATGTGGTTCTTAAGCTTGGTATTGCAACCATTGCATGTGCCTAGACTCCATGACAAAGTTTGCAATGTGCAAAGTGAAAAGGTATATAGCATTCTTTGTGAAATGAATATGAAGTACATAATAGTAGGGGTGTAGCTTGGGTGGGGTGAAGGGGGTAACCACCATACAAGGGGGCAAGAAAGTTAAGCAGGTGCACTAAGTCAGGGAATGGTTCTGGGCACCAAACTAGCTACCTACACCACTGCATGATGGATATCAACAGGTATACCGTAATATCTTTTCACTATACTTTATAACCCCGTACCTTCCACTACAGTCTTAGAGAAAGTAAATGAGACTTAGCCTTTTGAAATGTTGTTCATAGATACACACACACACACACACACACACACACACACACACACACACACACACACACACACACACACACACACACACACAGGTGGCAGCACAGCTGGATGCAGCACTAGGTGCGCAAGGCAGTTACCTAGGACCCACTGGTTAGGAGGGGTCCTCCTCTAGCTGGTACAGGGTCTGCTGGCTAGTGGATTATTTTTTTTAAATAAAAAAAAATGTATTTTAAAGGGCGTTCTTCTTTAAGAAAGTCCTTTGCTTCCATTTGGACACACACCTGTTGTGCCTAAGCAACCACTTTACATCTTCATCTTCTGCACGCATGGAATTTGAATACAGAAGACATTTTGACTGCTGACCACTGACAAACAAGTAAGAGTTACATGTGTGTGTGTGTGTGTGTGTGTGTGTGTGTGTGTGTGTGTGTAAGAAGTAGATAGATGTGTGTGTGTGTGTGTGTGTGTGTGTGTGTGTGTGTGTGTGTGTGTGTGTGTGTGTGTGTGTGTGTGTGTGAAATGCCATAGTTAGGGATAGCAGGTGGTTAATTATTTACTCAGGCTCAAACCCTGTATCTTAGTTACAGTAAACAATAGCCTGAATCCTTAACCCCAACTATTAAGGTGCATTTTTCAAGGAATTGAGATTCAGATGCATTTTTCAGGGAACTGAGTTTTAAGGGCATTTTCGTGGAATTCTGAACTTCAAGGAAGGAGAAGCTTAGTGCTGCCCATGCTAAGTCTGTATACAATGTGCTGTTTTATTTAGAAAATGGTATCATTATTGTGCTATAGAACTGAAATGCAGTGTTAGTAACACAACAAATAGCATACTTGCTTTTGATGCAGAAGGCTGTTGGTTCTACTCCACAGCATGTAGATGGATTGCTGATGATACTGTGTTGTACTTTATGGGGGGGTGGGGTGCTGGGCCCTCCTTTGGATGAGATACCTCATAACTATGAATCTGTTATCAGTTTGCCATCCTTTCCATATTGCAATATTACCAGTTTGCCATTTTTTAATGTAACATAGGGAATTTATTCTTCAAGGGCAGCAGGCACTATATTTGTAGCTGAAACACTGAAATATAACATTATTTTCTAGAACCAGCCTCTTCATTAGTCATAGATCTCTTTAATATGAAATTATTCAGATATCTATTACTTCTGCAGAGATTGTCCATATTGGCTGATATTGGTGGATTGTAATGACAGAAGTTTGAGTGGCCTTTTATGGCTGAAATGTTCTGAATTGGGAAACTTTTGTTATTATTGGTTCATATGTTTTGTTTCATTGCTTACTGAAAAAATGTTCAAAACTAAAAATTTAAAACACACTGTGACAAGTAGTGCCATATTATACAAGGAATATAATTTAATACAATCAGGAAGGTGAATCAAAGAACTCTTGCATGTTGGCTTGGTCCTAAAAAAGTGTGCAAGGGGCCTATGATTTAATAACAGCTGAAAGGTAAACTTTATCTGCCACTGACCAAATGCATTTTCTTTAGATGTGGGTTTCAGTGCCATTTCTATGAATGTGAGTTTCAAGGGCAGAGAGGTTTTAATGCTAAGTCTGTTTTCATTTGAAGTGTGTTGTTTTGTTTAGCAAATGTCTATCAGTGTGCTATAAAATTTGAAATAAAAGTTTTAAATCAAGTCCAAATATCTGTAATCATTGTAGAAACAAAGCCAAAAACAATACGTACAGTAAGACGTTTAAACAGTGTTTATGGTAATGGTGAGAAAGAGCCAAGTAATGTGACATTGGAATGTCAGGGGGGCTGTATATGGGGACCCGATCCATTAATCCGGCTCTGCTTGACACCCCTTTCCTACTTTCCCAATACTTGCTGCCACCAGCCAGATGTATGTAACACCTATAATTATTGAAACCTCTTACAATAGGCAACAAAGTCTACTAAATTATAGCAGCTTGTAACTAAAAAGTATTTTTTCAAAAAGACATATATCAACAGTTACACTAACACTGTGAGATTACCCACATAATAAAAACTTTACTGAACAGAAGGTCAGATGATAGAACTGAAAAGAACAATTAAACTGCAATTAATTATAAGAGTAAGTAATTGATTGCAAAGGAAGTAATAAAATAGATGACTTTAAACAGATAGATTACAACATGATCACACCACAGACCAGATTCATTAACACCTACACAAAGTGTACACTATTCTGAGTGAACAGACAACACATGCATATCTCCCTCCTTCTTCCAAATTTTAGTTTTTCAATTGATTTTCTTGCAACCTTAAATATCAAGGAGAATTCATGAAGGGTTACCACAATGCATAAACTGTACCCACACTTAGTGCAATCTTTCTGAGTGAATAGATCCAAAAAATGTAGGGATATGCTTGAATACAGATTGTGTACAGTTAGTGTGCACTTATTGTAGGCATTTATGAATGCATTTAACTGCTCCTATTTCTATAACTTCTTGGAGAATACTGTTGTCTATCACTAGTTATTTATAAGCATTCATTTACTGCAGAGTGACACACATCAGACTATCAAATTTTGAGATTACTGATTCTAAAAAAAAAAAAAAAACAGAGTGCATTCCGTTTCATATGCAGTCCATGTGAAAGTCCACCATGTCCGTAATCAAAACATAGAATTGCACAAAGCTTTCTTCAACTTTTTTCTACAAAGCAGTGTTTCCCAAGGCTAGTTAGTGCTCCATATAAAATATTTTTTTTCTTTTAAAACTAAACTGGTTATAACATCCAAAGAATTTCCCACTCAAGAGGAGAAGCAATGTGCATGGGAAAACAATTCCATTGCAGTATACACAGCTGAATCATTACTAAAAAGACCAGCTATATACTTCACACATATAATAAAATATGCAACTCTTGGCACTGATGAAAATTCTAAATTTCATACATGTAGTAAAATAATCTGCTAACGTGAGATGATTAGTGTAGAAAGCCCATCACATATAAGGGCCTGCAAAGTCTATATAGGATCTAAATTACATAGAAGCTATGCTAGATTTTGGGTCTACAACTATACAGATATCAGAAAAGACAGTGCTGATTTTCCTGACTGTATCCAGTGGCATGTCTCTGGAAACAGTGGCTGTCTCCAAGCAGTGCAATCCTCTGGACATAATTGTCACTTGCAAGTTAAACTAAACATATGTATGTAGTTTTCAACTGAAACAACATATTTGTTTTTCTTGACCACCTAACCTCCCCATATTACAGTAGTGTAGGATGGGGTGAGCATGGGCATATGCCCTAGACCCAAGCTGTTAGGGGCATGACTGAAACTATTAAAGAGGTGCCAGTCAGGAGCATGTACAGTACTGGCATCCATTTAAGCATGTATTATGTCTGCTTAAATGAATATCTGTTATATGTCAGTAAGTATAGAAACAAGTTACAAAAAGATACCACCTCCTTGCTATGGTTCCAATGGTTTCGAGGACTTTTTTTTTGGTCCTCAAGAGTATGGAAACTGACCAGAGCACAATTGAGCTAACTACAGCTTTGCTCTATTGATCCATTACCTCCTCAGAGTTGAGAGCCATGATGAGATGTAATCCACTGTGAAGGATCTTAATTTTCTTTATTAAACCATAGCATACTATGGCAAGGCTCTGATATTTCTAACAGCATACACCAGAAAACACATGCTTGTTCCCAAACTGAAGTGCCTGTTTGGAGTACTTGCTACTAGTGCAAATGCAGGTGATAGCCCTCTCCTTTTGACCAGCCATGGTACCCTTGACCAGGCATTTTATTTCCTTGTTCACACTTTTACATGCTAGATTCTCAAGTGCCTAAGTCACTAGTCAGATGGTGGCTGTGTGGGTCAAAATCAAGGCTTTAACTTGGTATAAGAACACAAATTTATTTTTTCTTTATTTTAGCCCATTTGTTAGCCAGTCATGAAGACCCTTTTGCCCCCAGACTCATACATTTGTTCTCCTTCATCCAGCTCTATAGTTTTACACACACTACCCTTTAATCTAACAAAAGCAAAGTAGAGGACTGAACCACTCCTCCAAGCAACCACAAAGTGTATTTTGCAATGGCCTGCATAATCTCCCTCAGGCAGTTTAATGCTCCATTTCTACAATGGTAGCTTCATGGAAATGTGTCCACTTCTGTCGAATACCCCAGTGTTATTTATACTGCATTACTAGTCTGCTTGTTGGGTGAGCATGACCTGGTTCTATCTACTGCTGTCAGCATCTGATATCTCTTTCAGGTGTCAACTATGCAGCAGGCCTAATTGGCATCCCTTCACCAAAGTAAATAGCTCAGAGTTTCCCATTTACTTCCACCCTTTCTTGCTGGATCTTCCAACAGATGGGTCCAAATCAAAATTTGTCACCGGGATTTCAGTACGGACTTTAGCTTTCTGTGCTATGGTGCTGGCTAAACACCATAGAAACTACATAATTATGATTACAAGAATGTATAATAAAGAGATTGTTGGAAGAAACAGAATTGCTAAAAATTGTGATATCCAATTAAAAGTGATTAACAAATTAGTCTTTGGTTTCAATTTGGAATGACTTTGAATGCAAACATATAAAATCTCTACTGAATGTTATAAGAAAAACATAAAACAAGTTAGAAATGAGTGGATCTTTAGCTGAAGACTTTGGAGTGGTAAAGTAGATTATACACTCAAAATAAGCAACTCCATATGTTAGCTATCTGGTCTTTGATAAACTTTCAGGGTAGTCAGCCTATAACATATTTGTAGAGTTGCATTCACCTTGATAGTTGCTGTAAATATTCTGGAGCATATCATGTAGAGAGGAGCTCAGATAAGATGGGTGGATTGTATCTTTCAAATGGAGGTAGAACAAAAACCAGGAGATTCTTCTATCAAATAAATCTAAGAAGCATTTTGTTTATGTGGCATCTATGTGAAGCATTTTTTCTAGATATCAGGAAACTGACATTTCAAGCATAAAGGTGTTACATTTTGTTCAAGGCTCTTCCATTGTTCACTATATGAATTCACTTCAATCTGTTTTAAATGCATTTCTCTCACCATGACGATGAATCCTTTTGAGGTTTATTTCACCATCTCTAATGTATGGTTATGATGTAAGTCTTCTTGCAGTTTTGTGTATTTTTGTATGCAGTTGTTGTTTGTCACTTGATCTTCAAAATTTTTCAAAATCAGTTATGTAGCTTGCTAATATGTATTAATGTGTGTATGGTTTACTTTGAACCTTCAACAGTACTGTTTTTGGCTTATCATTTATGGAAACTTCAGTCTTGAAAATGGTGAGCCAACAGACCTATAAAAATAGAAAACATTTTTTTTTTGCAGAAGAGCATGCCACACCACACCTCCCAAGCCTCCTGCACCCCCACCAAAAAAAAATTAACACAGTTGTATGTCACTAAGGAAAACTGGGGAAAAAAAAACTCCAGTTGTAGTATAGCAGCACTTTAATCTTCTTCTTCTTCTTTCAGCTTTTCCTGGTTAGGGGTCGCCAAGGCGGATCATCTGTCAAGGAATTGTTTAGTTGCATTCTGCAAAATATTGGATTTGAATGGTTTTTGGAATTCTTATTTGAAGAAATGGGGATGGAGCAAGACAATATTAACTTGTATGTACAACTTATGGACATTGTGTTGTAGAACAATTATATTTATTATGAAGGGCACTATTTCTCCAGTCGCGGTGGTACGGCGGTAGCATTGTTACCTCACAGCAAGAGGTTCTCCCGTTCGATTCTCGGCTGGGCTTGGGAGTGCCTTCTGTGTAGAGTCTGCATGCCCTCCCCACAGTTGGGTAGCGTTCGAAAGACATGCGTGCATAAATGGGTGTGCCTTCATTGAAGGTTGGGTGTCGAGCTGGCGCCTCGGCATTTAGTAAAAATCTACTGCCAATCATTAGTGGACCAGAGTTCCGCTGTGGCGACTCCTTACCAGGAAAAAGCCGAAAGACAAACAACAGCAGCAACAACAACATGAAGGGCATTATTTCAAACAACTGCTAGGGATTGCCATGGGGTCAGCGTGTGGTCCTTTATTTGCGAACATTATAATGTTATGGTGGGGAAAGGTGTTTTTTATTCCTTTCCTCCTATTTTTTGCATAGTTCCTTATATTTACGGTACCTGGATGATTTATTCATAGCATGGAAGGGACCTAAGGAGGATATTGCCCCCTTGATTGATTATATTAATCACAGCACGGACTTTTTGAAGTTCACACACACCTGGGATGAAAAGGAAATTTCCTATTTGGATGTTAAGTTAAAGAAATTATAGGATGGGGGATTAAAATTTACTATATTTAGAAAAATCACCTATTCTAACAGTATCCTACATTATTCTAGCAATCATCCAATGCACGTTAAACATGGTATAGTTAAGGGCCAACTAGTAAGAGCAGCCCGCATGGTTTCTAAGTTTGAAGATTTTTTGCAAGAATGTGACGCTATGGGGCAGATGTTTGTAGATAGAGGATATCCTGACAGTCTTGTATACAATATCAAACAAGAGGTTATAAGAAAACGACACAGTGGTTTTTATATCCCCATTTTGGGGTGTGCAGGGAATATTCCCTGCCCCCCTACCTCTGGGGATGGTACCCGCTTATCTGGAGACAACTATGAGCATGATAGGGGGGACACTGAGTTAGATAATTCTCAGGTAATTGATACCCAGCAGAATTTTAGCCCTTCATGTCCATTTGTATCTACTTTTTCCAGTGAGAGTCATATTGTACAGGACATTCTTAATAAGAATTGGCCTATATTATTGAGTGAACCCAGTTTGGCTGGGGTTTGTGGTAGGAAACCTAACTTTGTTTTTAGAAAGGGCAGGAATATCAAGGGCCTTCTGGAACAAACTACAGATGGGGGAATAGAAGGAAAGATGTATCCATGTGGTATGTGCCACCAGTGTAATTTTATTTTGTCAACTACTAGTATTACTATACGTGATAAAAGGATTAAGATTAAAGGTAAATATAGTTGTTATACTCAAGCAGTCATGTATGCCGCTATGTGTACCAAGTGCCCAGCCTTTTACATAGTCAAAACTCAATGCAAACTGCCTCAAAGGATATATGAGCATAGATATGAAATGCGGCAACACAATGAGAAAAATGCACTATATAGGCACACAAAACATTTCCCTGATCATACATTTAAATTTGTAATATTACAAAAAGTAAAATGTGGGGATGGGGGGGGGGGGGGCATGGAAGATATTCCTTGAAGAGAAAGAAATGCGGTGGCACGTTTTTCTTCAAGCATATTCCCCCCACATTTAAATGCCACAGTTTCCATATCAAGCAAGCTAAAATTAAAAGTATTTGATAGGTAATTTTTCTAGTTCTAGTTAGTGAGGGTGTCCCTGACCTTATTTTATATAGACTAGGTTATATGTTTTTTGGACCTATATGTTTTAAAAAAAATTTTGCATAATAATGTTAGCATAATTATTTATATATGTATGCATTTTTAAAAAATGTTGTATACCATGTAGGTTCAGGCTATTTATTGTATGACAAATTTTCTGATTTTAGAACAGATACATATGCATTTTTTTTATAATACAAAGTGATTTATATGAGATGCTTTTTTAGCTGCATCATTCATTTTGGTTAGCACAAAATGTTTTTCCTTTCTTTGAGCTCATTAAGTTTAAGTGGGGTGTGATCAATTGTGACTCTGATTTATATAAATTGCTTTGCATGCAGTTTTTAGTTGTCTGAAAAAGTCTGGTTATATATACCAGACGAAAGCGCTTACTTTGTTTCATGTTTTAAATAAATGTTCGTGTTTGGATCAGTGGTTCCCATTATGTCATTAGTTGGAAGACCTGCTATCAGAATAGTTGGAAACTTAGTTACTTCATCAGCAATTCTTGACACTCTAGTTCTACCATAACCTCTATCCACAAGTAATTCAGTCAAAAAGTAACTTCCTCAATAAAATCTTGGTTAATTGAGTAAAGTCTTGGAGTTTTTGTAAAGTGCCCTCTTATAACATCATACCTCGTGTGGCCAGGATGATGAGTACTACAGTGCAAATAATTTTCACAAATGTGTCCTGATGATACAGCCAATGACAAAATGTGTTTCTGTCATATTTAAGTTAAGATTTAAATCACTTATCCAGGAAAGTAAACTTTAAAAAAAGAGGAATTCCTATTTCAATCTTCAAAAAATTACTTTGTAATATTCAAATCTATGTCTCTATACAGAAACCCATTTTAAGCAATGGAAGCTTAAATAAAAAGTCAGATTTTCATTTATCTTGTGCTTTATTAATGAAAGCCAAGATACTCCACAAAGCTGTTGAAAATATTACTTATTAAACATAAAAAAATGTTTTTCAAAAGCATGTAAAACAACAGGAACACAGTATTGTCTTTTTGTGTTAGTGTAATCAGTAGTTATACTCTAAAACTGTGTCACCCATTCAAAGTGAAGTTTCACTTATAGATATGCAGCAGCTCCATCAAGGTTGGGAATGAGACGGCCTTGTATGCCGGACACAGGTCACCTCTGAGCAGTCTGTATGAGACAGAATAGAGAGACAGGGCTTTTGGCCTTTCTGTATAAGATAGGTGTTTAAGAATCTGCATTTTCCTGGTCAGGAACCTCCAGCTGCTGCATGTCCTTAGCAAGGTACATGCTGAAGGAGGCATTGTACACAATAATGGATCTGATAAGGGAGGAGTACAGGGATTTTATGACCTCTTTTTTCCTGGATGAAATATCCTTACTTATGAGGTGGGCCATATAGAAAGCCTTCCGTACTACAGAGGCAACGTGGTGGTCAAAAGTCAGGTTGCTATCAATCTGGGTGCCAAGTCCCTCACAACTGATTGCATGCTTAGTACATTGTTATTAATGTGATAATTAGAGGGATATCATTTTCCACAAAGGAGATAATGATGCATTTCTTGGCATTCAGCCTGAGGCCCTGCTTCTGGCACCAGTCATTAGTTTGGGTAAGGCACTCTTGAAGGATGTTCACATCTCTAGGGGAATTTAAGACAGCACCCAGCAGTCAACTGCAAATTTGGTCAGCCACAGACCACCAAATTTGGCTTGCACTTCAGAAAAAGTATATCCCAAATAGTAGAGGCCCCAAGACCGATCCTTGGGGTATGCTGCTCGTTATGGGTCTACTACTAAAGGTGGCTTCACGCAAGGCCTCAACCTGGTCTGTGACATTAATAGAACTTGTTGGCGGAATAGATTTGTATCTCAAAGACTCCCCCATCTGTGGAATAGACTCCCTCTCCATGTCAAGGAGAGTACCTCACTAGCCTTCATTATGATAAGCCTGGATGACTGAATGGGAAACAAAAAATACACCCCTGGGATTCCACCTGTGTCCCTGCTGGACAGGGGAAACAGATGCTAACTTTGTGTGAACATGAGCAAAATTCTTGGCTAATCTTATAAGGGCCTAGTATTGTCCTATGAACCTATTAACCTATGAATTCTTACCTCATATGGAACTGACATATACAGTGATTCAACATCAACTTTAAAAAATGCACTCTTATTCCCACTAAAAGCATATATTTTTTAAAACATTTAAAAAACTCCTTTAATCTTCAACAAAAGATGTAGCTTGTGTGACAACAGATTTAAATTACTGTCCAAATATATGGTTTCCATTCCTTTAGTTGATATTTTTGTTGCCTAGAAAAAAGATGGTATATGTAATGAAAAATCAGCTGATCACACATACCAGTTTTTTTAAAGAAATGCAAAGCTGCGGTTCAGTGGGGATCAAGGAATTTGCCCTTTCCCCACTATAGTGCAATCTCAGAGTTGGTGTATAATTAGCAGGAGGGTGTGGGGAGTGCAAGGGGACTTCCTCCCTAAAGATAAAAGTTTTGCTTTGATTTTTTGATCAGCTGGTGATCAAGCATTTGTGCTTGATTACTTGCTGGTCATAGGTTTGATAATTTGATTCATTGATATATATCCAAATAAATAGAAATAAATTCTGCTTTGAGCCACTGCATAAACCTGGGTTATCTTTGTTTTGCAGACTTTGATAATATCAAATAGATAACCAATCTTTGTATAAGCACAGTAAAAAAATCATAAAAATCAAGGTTAATATATCCTTGATGCAGTAAATCTAAAAGTAATTGCCTAAAGTAGAAGGTATGTTCATCATTTTATATTCACTGTCATTGCTTAATAAATTAATCCTTTGAGCTTAATATTCATGGCAGTCCCTGATAACAATCCCTTTTTTCATAAAATTCACATCATTCAAATTACTTAGTTCAAGTAAAACTTTTGGTTTCATGATTGTGTGGTTGGAAAATCTTTCTGTAGGTTTCCTGCTCAATAAATGGCTCCCCTACACATATTCAGAGTGCTATTGACCTAGTGTAACTCATACACAGGAAAAAAATAAGATGAATGGCATAATGCTGTTTCCCACAGGAAATCCTTGCCAGAGCAATTTCTAAGTGTACACAAGCAATGATTCATTTGTTTTTGGATATTTCTCCCTTCTTCTAGTTGGTGCAGCTGTGGAGTTGGCATATATAAGTTCGGGGGGATATGACCCTCACACCATGGATGCACTGGAACGTGTTCATTTGTAAAAAAACACTTAAAATGGACTTTTTTACCTTTCTGAGTTCTCACCTTTTATTTCATCAGTCTCCAGGAAATAGGTGTTTCATAGTAGAACCTAATAAATATCTCGCTTCTTCATCAAAAGCCTCAACAAAGCATGTGAAGTGGGAGTAATGGGAAGATTGTAGCAGTTGTGTTTCTTAATCTATATCTTCTTAATATGTGTCAATAAACTTAATGTCTTCTAATAAATATTCAAGATTCAATGTCCCAGCATAAACTTGTTATTATCTATTAACAAATATGCTAAATTAGCTGTAGATGTGAGAATGAAAGATAATCCTTGATAGTACCTGTGTGTGAATGCTCCCGAAACATGTATGTATGTGTCTGTATCATATATATATATATATATATATATATATATATATATATATATATATATATATCAGTGTGTGTGAGGGGCGCATGTATCTGTTAGGTTACATATGCATATGCTTTGATACTGTTGCCAATGACAGAAAAAAGTATAAAGAAAATGTTACAGATATTGAATATACTTTCTGATTTTACCAGCTTAAAATAAATAAAAGAAGAACTAGACTGCTAATTTTAGAAGCATGAGGCAAAAGACAGAGTTCCAAGTGATTTATGCACATGGCAAGACACTGTGCCAAAATTATGAGGCTTCCAAGAGCAGAAGCTGTTGCAAAGGAAGCCTTGCACATAACGTATGCAGATAATTCTATGTGTAGGCATTCTTAGCACTCAGCAATGGGATTGTATGACTATGTGAGGAAGGAATGCTTCACAGTGGAAGTATAGACTGGTAGTCTATAATAATAAAATTCAGCATGGAATAATATTTAACAGATAGCAACAGTCTCAGCAGTAACAAAGATGAAGGGAAATATGCTCTAAAGTTGTTTATTACCTTCCAAATAGAGAGCTGCATACTGCCAGTGAATGTACAGCCTGTCTCTATGAATAAGTCAGTGTCTGACAAGTGCTATCAGAAGTGACTGATGACACTGTAGAAGTTCTTTATTGTGACCAAACTGACCATCATCATGGGTTTCTATATGTGCTTGCATTCATCTAAGAACTAGCCACTTTAGGTCATGTTCAGGTCATTGCAGTCCGTACACTTTAAAAACTGTAAAATAAAGACTTATTTGCTTAGTCTTTTGTACACTGAGGTCAAAAAACAAATTTGAAGTATCTAATGTTCTGTGCCAGGGCCAAGGCAATACTGGAAAGCCCCTAAATGCATAAAGTCAGACAGCTTCCAATGACTAGGGGTATGTTAAGCAAGCAGAGGGTGTTTATTACTAGTCTTTGCCTATGGGAGAAGAACTTGAAGATTGTTTAGTGCAATGGGGCCCTAGGCAGGTTAATGGATCAGTCCCCCCTTCATTGCAGCCATTTTAGTGTCCATTTACTTGACAGTCTCTCCACGATTACCATAAATACTGTTCATACCTGTCGGTGTGTGTCTGGTTTCTTCTTCTACCAATGACTACAGAGATTTGATTTAAAACATTTCAAATTTTATAGCACTGACATTTGGAAAACAAAACAGTATCACACTGAAAACAGACTTAGCATGAGCAATAGTAAACTTCTGTTCCTTTGAATCATGCATTCATGGAAAAAGCATTGGAACTCACATTCACTGAAAATGGATTTCTTGCCAATGGCAGATTATATGTATATTTATATCCACACACATCTCCCAAACCCACCTACTATAGTTACAGTGTTGATTGCATTCTTTTTCAGAATTCTTAAATAAAAAACTATAACAATAATAGTGAGGACAGTCACATTTCAAATTTGTTTCACATAAACACAGTGTAGTCAAAGTATTCCTACTTAATCCACACACACACACGCCCTGCAAAACCAGATTATAGACTGATTAAAAATTGAAAGATAAGAGCATAAGTTAATTTCATCCACATTGCGAACCCACCCCCACGCCCCAGCAGCTATAGTCACTTTGTTGATGGTGTACACCCCGTCTTGTTATGAAAAAAATAAACCACATGTACTTTATTGGTAGTCTTGGATGAACTACATTAAACTGTATAAAGATCACTAGCATCAAACCATAAAATCTGACCACATGGATTACAGTGTGAATAGAACAGCACTTATGAGAGCATAAGAAATATTATCCCCCTGATAATATATGCTAAGTCAATGTGCACAACTTTTGCAGAAGTAAGTCATCTGAATCATTCTGCATTAAAGAGAACTATTACTAATGCAGAGGTTGCTGCTGGCAAATTATTTTGCATTTCGGTGCTTCCCCTGCAATTGCAGTGCCTTCTGGCTGCTGTTCTTTAAGAGTAAATAATCTATGTTGCATTAAAAAAGGTTTGCTGGTGATATTGCAATAAGGTATAGTTGGAAACAAAAATAACAGGTACATAGTTACTAGGCATGCAGTTCAGGAGACCAGGAAGGAGCCTATCCCAAATTCCCTATTGCTCCAAAGGATTCTATATTACATAATCAAACTTTTAAAAGTTCTAACGTCATATGGTTGACACCATATGATCAAAGTTTCAAAAGTTCGAAAATGTAATAAAAAAAAATAAACCAAAGAAAAAACCTACCTGAACAGTTTCGCACACTCCCCGCTCTTTAAATATACCAACTCTGAGATTTCACTACAGTGCAGAAAAGGGAAATCTTCTCATTCCGCACTGTACGGAAATTTTCGTTGTAACCTTCAAACTTTTAAAAGTTCAATCATATGGTGTCAACCATATGACGTTCGAACTTTTAAGAGTTCGACAACGTGACATAGACCCCTCCAAAGCACTGCTGGGTAACTGATTTGCTCAATTTCACACAGTAGCTAAAAGAAGGTGAAATGAGTCAAAAACCTGCAACCTTACCACAGGAAATGGCTCCTTAGCAAGCTGGAGATTTAGTCCTCTGCACTAACTGAAGAGTAACAGATTTTAACGAAAAGCAGAAATCCTTTAAAATCCAATCTTGTAGGAATAAACTGTATCACAGTAATGTACAAGGACTACATAACGGATATGGAAGATCAGACAACTCACTTCTGATCATAACTCTAAATAATGCAAACTAAATGACCTGATAAGTGTCAACTCCTTTGCAGTTGCTGGAGGCTGTAAGGTAGTACTTAAACATATAATACTAAAATGGTAAGAGTATATTACACAATCCAGGCCTATTAATGGATTAATTCATTCTTTAGTGCAATGAAAAAGCAAAACAATTATAGACAATATAAATGCTACAGTTACTTTTGTTCAACACAAAAGTCATACAAAAATCAGATGTATTACTGCATACAAAAGGGGGGTTTACATGCTTACTAGACATCTGCATCTCATGTTTGACTTCTCTGTGTCTTCTCTGTCTTCAGGAATAGCTATCCCTTCTGGTCACTCAGTACCTGTCTGACCTACTGCAAGGCTAATAATGCTGTACTATTGCAGCATACACCTACAGAATCCCTATGCAGGGTAATGAATCAGGCCGCTGCCAGCCATGCCAGTATCTAATTACTTGACTGTGTCTCACCATTTGCCACAAACACTGTTAAAACCTATATATTTACTATGTTCTTCTTTATTTTTACAATTTTGGATTTCAGTTAAAATTATCATTTAATTTTTTACAGAAAGAGGCACTGACAGCCAATGTCTATACAAAAAGAAAACACTTTCACATTGAAACAGTAAACTTCTCTTCCCCTTGAAACTCACGTTTAGTGGAAATGCATCTGACAACTCATTGAACTACAAAACACATGCTGGAATTCATACTCAAAATATCATATACTTAAAAGTAGTTATTACCGTTTATGTGTAGGGTACAGGAATTCAAAAGACAAATGTATAACACATTTGCTGACAGCCCACTGGACATGTATCTCTTTTAAGGTGCAACCTAGGAGTGCTATCTGGTGAAGTAACTTGGCAGAGTCACAGAAAACAAATCAAACCATGTACTATAGCTAGCAGCATTTTAAAAGCTCAGAATCTTATTCATCTTTGCTAAGGGCTTGATAAACTGTAATAGTCCAAACAGTGCATTTCACACCTGTGTGCCTGTAAAAAACAAATTAAATTAAAATGTATTCATAGTTAAAATATTAGCATTAAACACATAGAAGTCATGCTGTCCAGTCTATTCACATAAGTAATAAAACACTGTCAATATTAAGGAAACCAGAGATCACATCCAAAGAAAATGGCTCATGTAATGATGCTTCTATTTCCTGCAATCAGTTTCTTTCCTTTACACCATACAAGGCCTGCAGTCCAGAGGACCACTGAGGAGCTTAGCCCAAATTTCAAGTTGTCCAAAAGCACTATCTTTTTAATTGTCTTGGTCAAGAACAGAGAAGAAATGTAAAGCATAATCAGAAATGTTCTACAGACATGAACAGAAATAAAAGGCTACTCCAAATCACTTAAAAAGTTATCAGAATGGGTTTTGCATCAACATGTGTGCTGTGAAACATGAAAATTGTGAAAGTCTATTGACTGATACCCTCAGTTATTCAGCAAAAAAAAAAAAACTACTAATGCCAGTTAGTATAGAGGATTAAGGCTCCTACATGCTTTATTGAAGGTGCAGGGTTTGAGCCTATGCAAGTCACTTAACTGCACTGTCCCCTAACTGGGGCATCACACACACAAACACACACACACATTGCTCTCACATATCCATCACTGGTATGACACACATTGCTCTCACAAATCCATCTCTGGTGTAACACACACAGCTGTTGTAAATCCATCCCTGGTGTAAAACACATAGCTGTAGAAAACCATCACTGTGTAACACACACCATTCTGCAATTCCATCTCTGGTGTAATACACACTGCTCTGAAAATTTATCTCTGGTGTAACACACAACACTCTGCAAATCCATTTCTGGTGTAACACGCCGGTCCATAAATCCATGTCTGGTTTAACACGCACTGCTCCACAAATCCATCTCTTGTGTAACAATCTCTGGTGTAGCACATACTGCTCTGTAACTCCACCTCTGCTGTAACACACATCACTCTCACAAATTAACATAACTCTCACAAATCCATTTCTGGTGTAGCATTTACTGCTCTGCAAATCCATCACTGGTGTAACACACATCACTCTTGAAAATCCATTTCTGGCGTAGCATGCACTACTCTGCAAATCCATCTCTGGTGTAACACGTACCGCTCAGAAAATCCATCTCTGGTGAAAACATTGTATTGCTTTGTACCTGCAAGTGCTGAAAAATCCCTACCTGTCCCATTCTGAAATCAAATCTTGCTCCTGTCTCATTGGATAGCAGCAGCAAGACATGACATCAGCAGCGGGACTTGGATGTGTAGGCAGGCAAATCAGGAACTATTTCTGATTTTTAAAGCAACAGTGCTTGGATGTCAAGGAAAGTAGGGAAACTTTTCGTTTTAATGCTGCAATGGCAGTGAAAGTAGGAAAAGTTTATTTTTTTATTTAATGCAGCATCTGAGCCCCTAGCAAGCACTAGATTCTAGGCAGCTGCCTAGGTTGCCTAATGCTGGATCCAGTCCTGGTTTAGTGCAGAATAATAGTTTGTTAACTGTAACTTTAGAGGCCAAAATAAGGTGATTAAAGTTGAGGGTGTGGGCAAGGCATATGCCAAGATGTCTGAAATGTTGCACTTTCTAAATAATTTCTTAGTTGCTAAGCAGAGAGCTCTATTTTTTATTTTTGTGGGCACTGAATGCTGTACAGTGAATTCCAAAAAGCATAGCTTGTTTTTTTTTTTTTTTTTTTTTTTGAATTAAGGCTCATGTTATATCAGTTTAGCCACTCTGTAAGTTTTGCTGTCTTGTTGTTTGTTATGGTTTATTTGTTTTAGATAGGACCATGTAATCAGCAAAGGAATAAAAGTAATGTGAGACTGGTTGGAAGATAGTTTGCTAATGAACAGTGAGAATAAAATATTGGAGAGAGAATGGATCTTTGGTAAATCCTTTGATTATTGAAGCAAAATGAGAAGTGGATTTCTGGATCTGGACTTTAAAGTGTCTGTGGTCTACAACGTTTTTTAAACCATAAAATAGCATTAGAACTTAATTCCAAAACTGTAAAAAAGAGAGTGGTAAACTAGGTCAAATAATTTAGTGAAACCAACAGAGTACCTTTTAGAAGGCTTTGTCCATGTCATCTATGAGAGTGTAAAGGGCTGTCCTGGTGCTCCTGCTGGACCAGAAACATGGTGATGATGAGATATCATTATGTGTTACATTTGAATGTTTTTGGACTGTTGCATGCATTTTAGGTTTTAAAGATTTTATTGAGGATAGGCAACATAGACATTAGCCAGTAGGTTTAGCAGCTTTTGGGATAGGTTTCATTGATAGTTTTCTACTCTTCGGCTGTGGTAATCGTATTTATGCAGCTGTTGTGAAGCTGTGGAAGGAGCAAGAAGATTTGTGTTTTGCAGAGTATGACGAGCAAGAAGCAGAAATACTACCTCCAGGGTATAAAGTTATGAGGACTGACTGACCTAAACGAAAAGGAGTTGGAGCCACCCTACTGCACCGCAGAGCCTATAACCTGTCCTACTATTCCAACTTCATCCCCAAATTTCACTTAGCCAAAATGCTTGTAACACTTTTAAAGCTAAACTCTAAAAAACACTCAGAATTATTGTACTTTATATCCCCATGGGAACAACATACCCTTACTCAAGGAATTTCTCTCCTGGGTATCTACTACTATTATAGGTTCATAGGTGTGTACTAGACTGATGGCCCTGGAACCTTTACAAGCCTAGCCCATACGATTATTCTGGCATCATGCCACCCGACCTTAGTTCCCAGGGCCTCTATTGAGTAGAGCCACTGGAGTGATCCTCAGGGTGAATTTTCTATTTCCCATCCACTCATCAAGATTTCTCTTGAAGGGGGCCAGTGAGGTGCTCTGTTTGACATGTATGGGAAGTCTATTCCTTAGCATGGGTAGTCTCTGGGTTATGAACCTATCCCTCCAGCTTGTTCTGTTGATTGTGGTAATGAGGTTGAAGTCTCTGAAGTGTGTGGTGCAGAGGGATTGGAAATTTTTTTAGATGTAGCATTTCTAACAGAGCTAGGTCAGACATGCCTTTGTACGTCAAGCAGAGATCGCCTCTAAGTAGGCAATATGAGATAGAGAATAGTTGGAGTTTTTTGAGTCTGTCCATATAGGAAAAGTGTTTAAAGCCTAGGATCCTCTTTGTGAGGTACTTTTAGGGCCTCTCCAGTTGTTGCAGGTGTCTAGTGAGGTACATGACAAATGGTGCATTGTACTCAATGATTGGCCTAATGAGGGAAGAGTAGAGGGAGACAATGACCTCTTTCTTCCTGGATGCAAAACTCTTAGTAATGAGATGTGCCACATAGAAGGACTTTCTAATCTAAAGAGAGGTTGCTGTCAACCTGTGTTCCCAGATCTCTTATAGCACCTTCTATGTTCAGTGGACTACTATTGATGTGGTAATTCATGGGAACTGGGTTTTTCCCAAAGGGGATGATGACAGTTTTTGACATTGAGCTTAACGCCATGCTTCTGACACCAGTTGCTGGCCTCAGGGAGGCCTTTCTGCAGGATGTCAACATCACTTGGGAGATAATAACAGCTCCCAACTTGCAATCGTCTGTGAACTTTGCCAGCCAGAGTCCTTTGTGTTGGCCTGGACTTCATAGAAGTAGATACCAAACAGGAGAGGACCCAGGACTGAACCCTGTGGAACTCATTCATGACTGGTCAGCAGTATGACTTGAATCAGCTACTTTCACACTGTGGGTTCTATCTGTGAGCCAGTTTACAACCCACCTAGTGATATAGGGGTTGATGCCAAGCTTAGTGAGTTTTTCTATGATTGCTGAGTGAGGAGTAGTATCAAAGCCCTTGGCCAGATCAAAATAGGCTGTATGAATTACCTTGTCTTCATCCACAGGTCTGGTGACTGACTCAAAGAAGTCGAGCATGTTGAGCAGGTGTGATCTACCCTTCACAAAACCAAACTGTGTGGGATCCATAGTTTGGAGATTCCCTATATCCTTGTTTATTAGGTCCATGATGATGCATTCCATAGCTTTGCATATCAGACTCATCAGGCTAATGGGGCGATAGTTCCAAGGGTCTGTAGTTGCTCCTCCTTTGTGGAGTGGGATGACTGTAGCAGTGTGCCATTTGGTAGGGACAAAGCCTAATGTGAGCCTGTGATTGAACTGGGCACACAGGTGAGGTGCCAGTTCACTCTTTAGTTCATGTAGAACACAGCCAGGGATATTGTCAGGTCCCATAGAGGCTGTATTCTTGGGTATGGAAAATGCAGTTTTAACCTGCGCAGCAGTAATACTGGGTACCTGGCAATCTACTGATATTGTGATTGGTCCTTTTGTGGGGGAGAGAGGGGTAAAGTTGGCACTGAATCTGTCGGCCGGTATATTGGCAATATCTGTTGACTCTGTATAGCAGGTACCATTGTGCAGTATCTCAGAGCAAATCTGGGTATTGCCATGGAGATTCTTTACATAACTATAGAAGACCTTGTGGTTGTCTTTACCATATGCTGCAATTCTGTTTTCATAGCTAGCTTTATAGGATTTTGTGAGGGATCTCAACTTTTTGTTGAGGCTGATAAGGGAGTTTTTCCAGTCTTGGGACTTCACCTTATTCCGCATCAGTTTCCTCCTTCCATTGTAGAGTTTGTTTAAGGCTTCCTTTTTTTGGAGGAGAGCTTCTTGGTTCTATTGGATATGGCGAGATCCATGCATTTGTGTACATGTTCGTACAGTGTATTGGCATATGATTAGTTATGAAAAAAATCATTCTGGGTGATGTCAATACTGACTGCCAAAATATAACCTCTGACTGTCCAACATCCTTCATAAATCTATTTGGTCTGACTCAGCTAATCACAACACCTACTAGATACAACAAAAGCAATAACAGCACAATTCTTGTTTGGATTTTAGTCTCAGACCCTAGTGAATATACTATTAGTGAAACCTATCCTGACTCCCTAAATGACCTTCTGCCTGCATAAACACACAGACCTGCTGCTCTTCACCCCAATAAACACCAACTTAAACTAACCAGGAATCTCATAAAATTTAAGAAAGACTTATTCAACAGTATCCTGAGGTCCTTCAACTGGTCTGTACTAAAAACTTTCTATTATAAGTTGCAGTTACAACTTTAAATACTTTTTTAAATGATCCTAAATAACCTTGCCCCTCTGTATATAAAAAGAGTAAATGTAAAACACTCCCCTTGGCTCTTCACTCTCACCAAGAACATTGTGTGTAACAAAGACAAGGCTTGGAGGGAGTGGCTAAATCAAATAAACCACAAAACTTTCAGTGATGCAGGGAATTTTGTAATCAAGCTAAAAAACAAACATACAAAGATAAGAAGCAATACTATGACCATCTACAATAATTCTGGTCCTCTAATCACACACCACTCAATCCTGGCTGAGAATAGATTCATATCCCTCTTAAACCTGCTCTCCCCTCAAAATAGCAACTACATTTAATAGTTTATAAAGAGCACTGCTGCCCTCAACAACAGTACGTCACATTTCCCTGCACAAACACACAACATATTACCAACTGCCCCCCTCCACTACCACATTAATCTCTGAAAAATATGAATCCAAACAATCCTTAGCCACAAATGCTAACAACTTCACCTTAAAACTTGTAACAATATCTACTGTAAAACAAACTACTACTTAAACTTAAACCTTGCTCCAAGGCTGCCAACAGCCTCTCACCTGAATACCTCAAGATGGCAGTAGGAGCCATATCTTATCCACTAGCTAACTTAATCAATAGAACCACTAAGGAATCTTATGTCCCAGCTATTTGGAAAAGATCGTGTCATCAAGGAAGGAAACTCTACATAAGTCTCTAACTTTCGGCCCATTGCAATTCTCTCCTTTCTCTCAAAAATCCCAGAAAAATGTATCCAAGCTCAGCTTCTTACCATCTCTTCTCAGAATAGCTTTTAACCAGTACTCAACATGGATTCTGCCCTGGCCATAGGGCAAATCTTGCACTATTATCTTTTTTTAGATAATATAAAGAAGAAGGGATTCTGGCAAACTTATCTCTTCCATATTTCTGGATTGTCTAAAGCCTTTGATACCATCTCGTATAGCAAACTTCTTTCACAATTCCACCATCTCAGCCTAATTCTCCTTTACTTCAGTGTTTTAAAAGCTACCTATCTGATAGACAGCAAACTTTTAGATGGCAACATACTTTCTCTCCTTACCTTTCCATTGCCACTGGTGTACCCCAAGGCTCCATTCTTGGTCCACTTCTCTTTAACATTTTCATTAATGACCTCTATACCTCTTCTAGGCAAGCATTACTAATACAGATAATTTGACATTAATATGCTCATTTGACAATGTGGTGCATCTTCTTGATATCAAACAAGAAACCTTCACCTCTTTTGAAAATTTGCTTCAGAATGCCCAATTATAACTCCCCCAAAAAATAAATTCTTCCCAAATCACACCTGAAGGACAAATCCAGCTTAAAATCTTTTCACTTAACAATACAGAGATATAAATTGTATCTTGTACAAAACTGCTTGGTATGACAATTGATGGGAACCTGAGATTTGAACTCCACATTCAAAATTATATATATATATATATATATATATATATATATATATATATATATATATATATATATATATATAAAACAGAAACTTGGCATGCTTTGTCGCCATAAACACTTTCTCACTAGCTCTGCTAAAACCACCCTAGCAAATATTTACCTCCTTCCTTCACTCTTACATGGTGACCATATCTTTAGCAATTTGCAAGTGCCTGTTAAAAGTAAACTTGCCCACAACATCATTTATAAACCCCGTGCCTATACTGCACTAATATCTATTCTTCCTTCCTATCACCCAAACATATCCCTTCATTCTAATTAAAACCAACTTCTCACCATCTGTAAACCTTAAAAAGAAATTGGAAATATCATTTACTGCTACTCTGTTGTCAAAAAATGGAATTCTATTCCATAGGCTATTAGAACTGTAACTTACCTTCCTCCCTTCAAGCATCTTCTGAAAGACCATTTATCAAACTCATGGTTCTGCTCATGCTATACCCCTGGTTGAACATCAGTCATATCTAGTTCACCACCACACAAGTAAAAAATGAGAGACTGTCCAGGTATGAAAAAGAACTCATCGCTCGTAAGAAGGATAAACTACAGAGGGACATACGAGATCATGAACGGAAGTCTGCATTTAATAGTTCAACTAGCCAGTCTAAGAAATGTCAGAAAGTTAGATTTCAGCAAGAAACAGGAAGAAAAGTAAGTAACGGCTATATTTCATCAGCGGGCAGTGAATCTTCGTTTGTGAATGATAACAGTGATGAAGAAAATAAGTTTCCAGAACTTCCTGAACCAGCTAACCCGGGTTATAGGGCCAATATTTTTTGTGAACCAGGGAGGAATTATGGTAAAAAGAGGTCCAGAAATTATGAACATGACAGGACAGTTATGGGGAATATAACCTCAGTTACCAGACATACAAAAAAAGGCAAGTGGTACTAAATTAAATGTTGCAAATAATGACTATGTAGTTAATTTATTTGGATGTATTTTATCAGATACTGATATTTTGATGTTAAATAGAGGTTTAAAGTTCATTCCTACAGCTTTTCCAAGAGGATATGAACTGAAAATTGAAGTGTTTAAATTTGTTAGAAAATTGTATTTAAAATCTTTCTTTGCACTGGATATAAACATAATTCATGGGAACAATGTAGATAGTGAAGATGATTCAAGTGAAATGAGTTTTCATTCATGTGTTTCTGATTTAGAAACTGATGCTTATTGCAAGTTAGATACTGAAAATGTGATGTGTAAAAGTGATTTTGTTCCTATGTGTAGGGATTAAAATATTCAGCCTTACAATTTTCAATAGACAAGGAGCTTGCAAAAGTGAATAAAGATAGAAATGAAGTTAAATATAATCTAACTAGAGATGAATGTAAAAGTTTATTAAGGTTAAGTAAAAACAGAGAATTGGTGTTTAAACCATCTGACAAAGGGGCCAAATTAGTGGTGCTTCACTAAATCAGTATCTGAACATGTGTTATGTTCATTGAAGGGATGCCAAAGTTTATGTGTTGGTGGAAATGGGATGCTATCAAGAAGCAGTAGCTAGCTATAAAGAACTGTTAATGAAGGGGCTAAGGCAGAAATATTTTTCACAAGAGGATGTATATAAAAAAAATCTGCAGTTAAAGATAATGCCATGGCATATTTCTTTTGTGTACCCAAAAATACATAAAAGTATAGTGGATCCACCTATTGTCTCTGCATGCAGTTATTTTACACACATTTTGGCCCTCTTTCTTCATTCTTATTTGAAAGAAGAAGTTGAGAAGTTAACTTCGTATATTAAAGATTCCTTCAATTTTTTAAGTAAAATCAGAAATGTAAAGTAGAAGGACATGATTTTTATTGTTATGGATGTTACTAGTTTATATACAAATATTGAACATGTACATGGTTTAGAAGCTATATTGTTCTTTTTTAAGGATATACCTAAAACACACTTTATTATTGGACTGGTACATTTTCGTTTAAATAATAATATTTTTGAGTTCAATGGGGAGCTTTACAGACAGCTTCATGGAACAGCCATGGGGGCAGGTTTTGCCCCCATGTATGCAAATCTTTTCATGGGCATGCTTGAAATCAAATATGTACATAGTAATGAATTATTTAGGAACTATGTTATAAATTACTATAGATTTATAGACAAATTAATATTTATTTGTGAAGGGGGGTGGGAAGAAGTAGATACATTTGTGCAAATGACTCGAACAAGCCCCTGTAATATTAAGTTTGATGGAATACAGAACGGTGATAAAGTAAACTTTCTTGGTATAACTTTGCAATGTATTAGTGATGGTGGAATACAAACAAGTATACATAGAAAATTTGAAGGGAGTGGCCATATATTGCATGACGAAAGTTGTCATCCCCCCACACTATTAAATCTATCCCTTATGGAGAACTTCTTAGAATAAAAAGAATATGTAGTGATAAAAAAGGGTGTGATAAGGAAATAGAAAAAACAGCAAACATGTTTGTAAGTAGAGGTTACAAGGGAACAGTGGTGGAAGAAAGTAGAAAAAGGCTAGTGCAACAAAATAACACTAGAAGTATGTATAGTATGCAAGGGAGAGTGTATAAACAGGACAAATAAAGAATATGCTTTAAGACTAAATATACAGTGTTCACAGAAGTTTTAGTGAATCTGGTAAAATATCATTGGAGTATTTTAGAAAAAAATAAATATCTTAATATAAAACCAAATGAGTATCCTAGGTTCTCCTATTTGAAAGGTACAAGTATAAGAGACTTTTTGGTGCATGGGAAGTTTCAGCTGCCTGCAAGTTATAGGAGTATGGTGGTAGATGCAACAGGCACTTTCCCTTGTGGAAAGTGTAGTTGTTGCCAATACATTGTAAAACGTTTTCATAAAATGAATGAAAAAAATTTGATATGTAAAGGAAGGTTTTCCTGTGACAGTATAGGTATAGTTTATCGTTTGAAATGCCCCTGTGGTAAGGTATACATAGGGGAAAGTAAGAGAAGATTTAAACAAAGACTGAAGGAACATGTTAGGGATGTTAAGAAGGGTAAAGAAGAAAGTCCTGTTGCGTTACATTTTAAGGTATGTAACAATGGAAATATACAAGGTTTACAAGCTACAATTCTAGGGCAGGTACAACAAATGAATGATTTTGATATTAAAAAACAATTTTTGAAGTTAGAATCTATTTTAATTTTGAAATTTAACACTTTAATTCCAAATGAAATGAATCAAACATGTCATTGGAAATGTTTTCTCTAATTAACTTAAAGTCTGAGACTGGTTAATTGTTTGTGGTTATACTACTTTAAGATGGGATGTGTGAAGTAGGGATATACTGTGTAAAGGCTGAAGAGCCAAGGTACTAGGGAAGTTTGCATTTTATGCTCTGTGTTTGCTGCTAACCAGATTTTATTGGATCCAAGTGTGTGTTTATTTTACCTGTGCTGTGGGACTGCATTTTGGATCAGCTACTGGACTGGAATTTTAATAAAATATAAAGGTAATCACTGGCTTTTTCCTTGTGTTTTGGTGAACTGTTCTATTTCCATTTCGTGGTGAAGTATCAGTCATATCTACTTGTCTCCACCTCTGTGCAGAATCTCTACCCATTACCCCTTCCTCATCTACACCTGGCTATCCTACCCTCTCTACCACTCTACGTAACTTCTTCCTATCATCTCCCCCCCATTTACACTAATCTATCATAACCCCCCCCCCGTTTATAGTTACAATTAAACTAAACACATGACCTTTACTTATTACTACTGAAATTGCCAAAAAGATGCTGTGCGGAATTGGGCATAGTGTTTTAACATTGTTCTCTTTGTAACATATTTTTGTTATATCACTGTGTCTTACAGTGTTGCTGATTATTTCTGAAATGTATAATTTTCAACTATTTTTTATGTACTCTTTGAAATCGTTTTGTCTTTTAAATGAAGCTTTTCTCTCCAGGCCTCTGCTGAAAATGAGCTCTTGTGACCTAGTCAGATGTTCCTGGTAAACAAATGTCAATAAATAAATAAACAAATAAATAAATAAGCAGACTTGCACAGAGGGCCAGAATCCAAAACAACTTCTCTCAGCCTGCTCCCAGTGCAAGTGGTCACTTACACTGACAGCAAGACTTTTGGAATCAGGCAAATCATTTCAAGCCCATATGCAAGTAAGACATAAGACATTCAACGATATTCATCATGTCATTTTGTGGGAAAACTTGGAAATGTACAAAATAAGGAGCAAGTTTATAACATTATACAAGAAAGTATATGAAATCCTATCATGTAGACCACTAGTAAATGAGGAAAAATAATACAATAGATGTAGTAATCAAACATGAATGCCACCTCAACATCTAGCTGTTTACTATTAGTATCAACGATTGGGGAGAAGTAGAAAAAAATACAACAAAAATAGTTTTAACACATAGTGAAAAGCATAAGTTACTCAGTAATAATGGAATATAGAGATGATATTGCCATGAAAGATAAGAAAAAAAATGAACTGAAAAGTATGTAACAGGAGCAGCACAAGGGTTGAATAAAATGTGATTGATACTACACAAGCAAATAGTGGGTATGAGTACATAGGAATAATAGTTACCACAGAAAATTAGACAATATAAAATGTTAAGATAAACTGTTAGTAATAGCCAGATCAAAAACAATATGAAATTGTGACAGAAGACATGGAAGAGAAAGAAAATATAAGGAAATAATACATGTCTTTAAAATATAAGACCAAAACATTTTTAACAGATACAAAAGAGAACATTTAGCTAGTATTTTTATTTTACCAGAGAAGTACAAAAAATATGATGTGAATTTAACAGAACATCTGGGATTCAAACAAAAGAACTGTTCTACTGGAAAACACACTTGAAAGGAATCTCGAACATTGTTTAAGATTGAAGCACTTTTCGTTCTTTAATTAATACAAACACAAAGAACTTTCTCAGAATCTAAAACATAAAATACACTAAGCTGTTTTAAAATGGTGTCAAAATTTACATGATTGATGAACAACCAATAAAATTCCAGTTAAAAGAAGGTGTTATGTTCTCTTAAAGAAACAGTGCTGAAACTTGCAACAAAATAACTATACATACAATTCAAATAACACTTAGTTCCTTTGATGAATAATATAAATAGAAAATCATATAAATATTGAACTAAAATACTTAAAGCTTCTGAACTAAAAGTTGACAGATTCATTAAGACAAGTTGTTTTATTGGCTCTTGATTTAAATGATTCTTGGCATTCTAAAGTAATGTTAAAGTTCCCATTGAAATGTTCATAGTTAACTGAATATAATACTAAAAAGTAAATGTTTGAAGTCTAAACATCTGAAGGAGTGCTTAGCTAAAGTGTTAATATCATCTTTTTTTGATGGCAAGAATGTGTCATAGATTCTCTTTGATAGTCTTCTAATAGTCTTGCCAATGTAAAAACTTCGACATAATGCACATGTTGCCAAATAGACCACACATCTAGAGTCACAGTCATATCTCCTTTTCACCCATACATCTAGGTCTGAAGAAGGAATGAATGCATTGCTTGTACTTGCTGCATTTATAAGTGCCAGGAGTTGTAAGTGAAGACAGAGGATCAGTAGTTGGACATTCAAAAATTGACTTGATGTTATAAGTTTTTTCTAAGTGAAAAATGAACGATTTCCCAAAATGTTAGCAAACTCAGTATTACCCAAAATAATCTTCCAATTATCCCTAAGCACGTCTGTGATTAGGGACATGTAATTAGTAATAGGAAGAGGGAATGCTCCTTGGTAACAAATCACATTGTTGTTTTGGACAGTAGGTGTGTCACAGACAACCAGCGAAAAAGCTGAAGAGCCACGGCAAACCTCTGTGCTGGAAAAAGGTCTTCAGAGTTGCCATCTCTTGTAGGATGATTTGATCGTCACTTGTCAACCTACTCAGCCATATATACTGTCCCTTAATGACTCCTCTCTTCATATGATAAGGATGCTGGCTGTCTCTGTGGGTGTACTGGCTCATAAAAGTGTCTTTGCTGAAGATTTTGCTGTGAAAAAAAACCTGGACATTGTCAATAGAAAGACTGATGTCTAAAAAGTTGATACCCTTCCCAAATCCACTCAATGTGAACTTGAGGAAAGAGGTGCTCTCATTGACAAAAGATAACTGGTCAAATTCTTCAGAGGTACCATTCCAAACAAAAATCAAATCATCTATGTACCTCTTGTAGAACACTAGCTTGCTAAATAAGTGGTGGGTTTTCAAGTGTGCCTGTTCCCACCAGCTCATGACCAAATTGGTGAAAACAGGTGCCACCCTTGCACCCATTGCCACACCAGTGATCTGTTTGAAATATCTTCCTAAAAAGACAAAAAAATTGCAGTCCGAGATGACCTCCAACATTGTGCACACAATGTTTATCAGACATTTGTTGAAATCTGTGAATCTGCTGAGGTATCTTCTTACAAAGTCAATGGCAGTTTCATGTTCAATGCAAGTATAGAGTAACGCCCCATCTACAGATGCCAAGACCTATCCCTTCTCAACCTTAGGTAATTCACTCAAAAGTTACAATAAATGCCATGAATCATAAAAGTAAAACTTTTAACTCTGCACCACAGGGTTTTAAAGATGGTGAGGAAGATAGACATTGGTTCAGTCTTATAATACCCTGCAGAGACAATCGGTTGAAAGGGAGGGTTATACAGAACTTTATGCACTTTAGGGATTCCAAAGCTTTTAGCCATTTTCAGAAATGCAATTTGCAAAAACTCATAGGTGTCGTGATCAATATTGCCTTGACTCAGAAGGTCAAAGAGTATGCTATCTCTCTCTCCAAAAAATATCTCTGAATTCTGTCAATGGTCACCTCTTTGTAACAACTTTGTTCACTAAGTAAATGAAAGATGGTTTGGTTATAATCACATACATCACTAAGCACTATCATCCCACCCTTGTCTGCCATCATAACCCATACATTCTTGTTTTTTTATAGATCCTTTAAGGCAGGCATCTCTGTGAGACTGTAGAACCTTGGTTTCAAGCCAAGCTTCTTCCTGAGCTCATCTTCGCAGAGGTCATGAAAGATTTGCAATGTATTGTGAAGGGTGGGATTATAGGTGCTTCTTTTGGTTGGAAAAAATTTTGTCTGGAAAAATGCAGAATGGATATAAAATATATTGAAGGTTTAACTTGTGGACATACATCTTGAAGTCACCCAAGACAGTTGTGATGTTGTCTGACCTAGAAGGAATGAAGGAAATCCTTTGGACAAACCAGAGGTGTGCGATTCGTTCATGTCTAGATTACTCAAGTTAAGAATCTTGATACGATGGTTCATTTCTTCATTTTGTTCTTCCCCCTTCCTTTTCCTCACCTCTTTCCCCCGCTTACCATTTCAGGGTCCCGATGCTCTCTCAGGGATATAATAAAAAAGGAGCCAGTGAAACCATTGGGGTTGGGGGTGGGTGTGGAGGTAAGATGTTGTTTTCTGGTCACTGTTCCTCTTTGACTGAGGTGTCATTAGTGAAGTTGATTGTCAGAAGCTCAATGTTGCTAGAGGGAACTTGTAGTGATGAAGTGGGTGGAATTCAAGACAAGTTCAATCAAAAGACAAATATTACAGAAAACTGTATTTGAAATGAATATACTTAGCTCTGTGGTTTATTTTCTGTACTGTAAATGCCTCAGTGGCATAAAGGGTAAAAGTAAAAATGGGGAGCAAAGTGAAAGACTGAGGCCATGCAAAATATGAAAACTGTATTGATGACCTTTAAAATATACAGAAATACAATATTTCTAGGGACTGTAATACAACTGAATATACTGAAAATTATGGCTGATGAGATGTGTATAAAGAGATGAGGTGAGCATTTAGAAGACAAGAAAGCAGCTATTTTCAAAAATGAGAGGAATGATTATAAGCTTTGTGTGCTCATATAGAAACCAGCATACAATAATATGGCAATGAATACAGAAATGAAGTAGAAAATAAAAAGTTAAAGAAAGTGTGAGGAAAAAGAATATGAATGACAAGGAATCATTGAATATTGTTTTCTTTAATGTAAAAAATAAAACAGTTTTGGAAAACGATTAGGGAACATCTTAGAGGACTGAGGAAATTAGAAGAGATTCTTATATTGAGAATATAAATACAGAAACAACTTACTTGATGTGTATGATTGAAAATAATAGGATGTATCTGAGTGATATGGAAAGAAAGATGTAATGTAGTTGTGTATAATAAGATATGAAAAATGTTGAAAAAATATGAATGTTACTAGAATATTTGTGAATCATCAACATTATCATCAACTTCCTTTTCACAATTTTATATATGAAGTTGGGACTGATTCACCATTACTCTCCTACCATTTTTGACAGTCATGCCTGACTATCAAAAGTCTTCCCTCATGTAATCCATCCATCTCTTTGATGAACACAATTTTTTCATCTCCTCTTCTTCCTGCCTGTCCCAAATCTTCTTCATCAGATTGTCTTCTGCTTGCCTGAACTACAAAACTGTTCTCTTTTACCTTCTCTACTGTTTGAGGCAATTTGGTTTCTGATCTGATATCCTCATTTCTTAATCTGACCCACAGTGTGCATCCTACCTCATATCTCAGGCACTTTGCATCCATTACCTCTCGTTTTCTCAATAGCTCTGTCGTCAGAACCCAGGTTTATGTACCATGCAGTAGTAGTACAGGTTATACCACTGTTTTGTATTCCTCAGGTTTCAGCTTCTTTGACATATGTCTGTCATACAGTATGCTTGACACTTTGTGCTACTTGGCTGTAGTTTCTCTAATTATAGCTTTGACATCCTCATTCAGACTTCCCTGCTCCTCAACATACTTGAAGTTGTTAACCTGTTTTACTATACTAACCTGTTTTACTATACTAACCTGTTTTACTATTTCCTTTTGATGTAATTTTTGTGCTTCTTCTGATTTCCTCCATGTTTTTTTGCCATGGCAATTGTCTGTTTCTCTTCATGTGCTTTTAGTTTACATTCCATTTCCCTGTCATTTGCTGAAGTGCTTTGTTCAGTATCTGCTTGTAATACCACATCATCTGCATCTAACAGCTTTGTCAGTCTGCACCACCCCACCCCCTGAGAACTCTTCTATGAGTCTGAACACTGTTTGTACACATCATTGGATTCTCATACATAGTATACATTTTGTGTTTGTGGGACATCAAAACATCTCAAGAATGTACAGATTAGCTTTTTTATGACCATGTCAAATGCTTTCTTCAAGTCTAGGACTCCTTTGTTATCTCTAGCTTCCTCTCAAATGTCTGTCACACTGTAGACAGCAGGCCAGTTGTGCTGCATCCTGATTTGAATCTAAACTGCTCATGTTCCATCTTACTTTCAGCAGATTCACTTGTCAGTCACCCTTTCCAATACTTTTGTGCAGTATGACAGGAGTTTGACTCTATACTGCTCACAGTTGTGAATGACACCTTTGTTTTTGTACACTGGCACTAGAATGCTTATTCTCAATCATCTGAAATACACCTTTCTGCCCACACTGATGTAAGTACCCTATGGAGCCATTTTTCACCTAACTCATTCAACATCTTGATCATATCTGCTGTAGCATCATATGAAGCTGCTGCTTTCCTTGACTTCAGTTTTTTTACCGTTGTTCTTACTTCTTCTGGAATGAGTTTTTCGTCCCCTGTTATACTAGGCTGTATTTAAGGCATAAAGTTTCTGTGGGATTTTCTTTATTCAAAAGCTGCTGGAAGAACTCCTTCTATCTAACTTTGAAGTCCTGTGGACTGATAGGCAGGCTGTTGGTAGCACTGTGTCTGAAGACTATATTCTTTATCTTTTTGTCTTTGCCTTGTAACCTGATAGAGCCTCTTTGTACCATCTGCTGAGTCACTTTCCAGAAGCTGGTAGAGTGCCTCTGATGTCTCGTTCCTTGTTATTACAAGTACTCTCTTAGCCTTTTTGTTAGTCAGCCAGTATTCCTTCTCAGCCTTGTCCATCTTTTCTAACTCCCACTTATTTATGCAGTCCTTATCCTTTTGATAACTTCCTGGGCTTCTGCATTCCATTGCAAGCCTTCCTTATTTACAATGGCTCCATGCCGTAGCTGCATGTGTTAATATAGTCTTCACAGATGCTGCTACGAGGTAGTGCCATTCTTACTTGTTTCATCTTCTTTCTGAAGTGCTACAGCCCTGATTATTTCCTTGAGCCCATGTACTCCAGCCAACTTCCAGATCTCCATTCTAGTCTCTGTTGACCTTAGAACCTTCCCTGACCAGTGTTTACAGCTAATTGTGTCCATCAGTGTTTTTTATTTATTTATTTGCTATTCATTCGCCAGATAAGTGGGCTGGTCTATTGATGTTTTTCAGCCATGACTTGAGCTCAAAGAGCAGAAAATACATGATGGCTTTGCAATCTATAATATTTTATACAAATTGAGTACATAGCAAAATTCAGAATAAAATGTTAAGATTGAATGCAGATAGGACAAGATTAAAAGATTCAAACTGCACTGAGAAAAAATATATAGATACAAAATGTAAGATATGCATAAACTACACAGCAGTCATACATATAATGCATTAACTCCTTTATGCACATGAAAGATTTGCATATAAGATGCCACATTAAGAAGCTGAGAAAAGTTTACTAAACATATTCTATTACTAAAAGTATTCTATTATTTATGATATTGTCCTGCATTATCTAAAAGATACTGCACCTGCTGCCTAAATGCACTATTTTAATTGCTATCACAACCCTGCTGTGGGCAACAGGCTGAGATTCTAAACACCACCTTATCTTTAAACTGTAGTCTGATTGACATGAGTCTGTCACTAATGATGACACCCCTGTCTTCTGACGACTATCCCTCACCACAATATCAACTCCATTTCTAGTCTGTCATCCCCCTGAGTATTAGACTCTGTATCCCAAGCCAATTGGCTTTGCTGCACTGCCCTTCCATTTTATCTCCTGAATACGTAGGATGTCCTGTCTCCTCATCATGTCATCCACTTCCAGTCTGTATCCTGTCAGTGCACTTATTTAGTGTAGCAATCCTTAGTTCATGTTTGGCAGGTTGATTAGTTATATTTCCAGTTTCACTCAAGAGAACTATCCCAGGTAACACAAGTGGGGGATGACTGGACACTGGCCAGCCAGTAGCTGGTTGAATCAGGGCTACTGGACCTTACTGTGGTCACACACTAGCCAACAGAGGTTCAAAGACCCCTCCCACCATTAGCTGGGACCCCTGGCAAAAGTCAGAGTAGGCCAGATCCTCAACCACTTATTACCTTGAAACACCCATGCCCATTTTTGATATCAGTCAATGTGACCACATCATCTACAGTCAATGTTTACTCAACTGAGTGCAAGCCTTGACACACAATACAGACTCTAATCCATGTTTTCCTGCCTACAGGATACTATATACCACAGTTAATGCCTAAAGTGATTTGTCTATATAACTCTTCCTCCAAAAGACACCACCTAGATTCTGTCCTGCTGACCATGACTCCATTCAATTCTTTGGGTGAGTTTGAGGTGGAAACACAGTCACGTTATTGGGAAGTAGGAGGAACTCAAAAGAGACAGAGAGAGAACATAAAAACTGTACACAGTCATTGGGCAAAGGTCAGGCTTAAACTTTGTACCTTGCACAAGACTGTAACCATTTTGCCAATTGTGTACTTGCAAAAATGGGATGTAAAAAGGAAGCAGACATTATGTCTATTTAGTTGCATTATTACAAATAAAGGAAGCATTTACTGATAATAGGTGGATATATGTATGATTCGAGCAAACATATTTGAACAGATCTGACTTCATTGTTAGAAAAACTGATGTGAAAATATATGTATGAGAAATCTTTAATAAAGTCCCACAACTCTTTCCCATTTAATTTCTGGAGGTATTGGAGAGTAACACTACAGAGGAATCTGGAGACTTGGCCAGAATACTTATGTGCTGGTCTCCAATGGATATATGGAGAAAGCATGGAGTGCAAGTGGTCACACTCTCTGAAGGTACTTTGCCAAATCACTGTTGAAATAAATGAGAGTAAATCTAAGGGAGAGACTGGGAGCAGTATGAAAAAATTGGGAAGCAATAGAAAGATGCAGCTTGAGTAGGAGACAAATAAGAAGCAATGCTTATAGTATGGAGAGTTTAAGAACAGAAATGCATTAATTTATAGTCTTGACAATTATGCTGGATTAACAATACATACTTATGATACTGGATTTATTGATTGTAAGGTGAAGTGATTATTTAAAAATGAAGCCCTATATATAGAAGCCCTCCAGCACCAACTTACTCATGTCTGCTAACTCTAACCCTATGCCTGCCCCTAACCCTAACCCTACACGTTACATTACTAAAAATAAATCCCCTAATAGTGCCACTATCAGGATGAAGCTTGATTTTGATTTTGTAGTTGAGGTGTGTGATATGGGCTATTTTTAGCTGAATGTCTAAATATTTTGTGATTCAGTAAGCTTTCATTGTTTTGTGCTTTGAATATTTTTATTGGATATTTTGAGGTTCAATATTTTGAATTCTATATATTTCATGATATACTCCTGCAGTTATATCGCTGATTTAGAAAATGTCTGAGAAATAAATAAAACTAAATAAAACAGTGGCTTAGAACAACAGTGCCCACTTTGTCCTTCTCTGTTTGCGGTTAGTAACAAACATGGTGCTTAGAAAAGACAAGGTATTCAATAATGTTAAATTCCCTATTCTTTTTAGTAACGTGGATTATGTAATAGTGATAGCTAAAAATGCTGAAATTTTATGTAAGCTATGAATTTTTTTATAAGATGAATCAGCAAACAGATATAGGCAATACATACAGAATACAGAAAGCATTTTCTTGAAAAATAGTTTCAAATATTAGGTGTTAGAAGAAAAGGCATAAGGAAATGAGAGTGAATAGAACTGATGGATGGAAAAAGGTCAGCAAATATGATTGTTGTTGTTGTGTCTTTCGGCTTTTCCCAGTTAGGGGTCGCCACAGCAGAACTCTGGTCAGCTAATGATTGGCAGTAGATTTTTACGTGCCGAGTTGCCGGCCCTGACACATAACCTTCAACGAAGGTACGCCCATTCACGCATGTCTCCACACAGAAGACGCTCTAACTGAGAATTGAACAGGACAACGTTTTACTGTGAGGTGACAACGCTACCACAGCACCACCACTGCAGTGTCAGCAAATATGATAAGATGTAGAAATATTTTGACATACCCTAATTAAAATATATATATTTTTGAAATCCATTGCTGTTAGGCAGAAGGTAATTTTAGTTGGAAGATATTAACTGCTAGAAGCAAAGTGAAGGTAACTGAATCATCAGTACATTATTGCTCCAAAAGTTGACAAAAAATGTTTACAACAGAAGACTGACAATGCAATGTACATGCTTCCAGACATAAACTCCCAGCATGCAAATTAAAAACAATGTTTGTTGCAAGGGACATGCTGTCTGCAAACACCTCTTGATGGGGGCCCTGCCTCTGATAAGCCCTGCTAATTAAATCTACCATCTCTGAGAACGCATGATTGCAGGGAAAGGGAATATTTCTCAATCCCAATGTCATACTGATCTCACAAAAAATCACTAGCTTTCCTATTGACTAAGTTAAGCAGGCTGTAAAGCTTTCAATTAAGCCACCAGTCAACCAAACCTAATGGATGCCACACACACACACACACACACACACACACACACACACACACACACACACACACACTCACATATACTTACATACATATCTATATATATATATATGTATATACATATATATATATATATATATATATATATATATATATATATATATATATATATATATATATATATATATATATAGATAAACAGATATATATATATATATATATATATATATATATATATATATATATATATATATATATATATATATATACATAGCTCCAATTTTGAAAATCCAAAACTTCGAAACTCTAAATACTGAAAGTCAGAGGAGTGAATCTGGAATCTTGAAATTTGTCAATGGAGATCGTATACAGTGCGGAATGCAAACTTTACCATTCTCTTCACTGTAGTGCAATCTTCGAGTTGGTATATTTAAGTAGCAAGGTGTGTGGAGGCGCAGTTCTGAACTTTTATTGTTTTACATTTTTTTTCCAAGTTTCAAGTTTCAAGATTCCAAAATTTTTGAAATTTGAAAGTGGACCTATATATATATATATATATATATATATATATATATATATATATATATATATATATGTATATATACATGGGTCCCCTTCAGATGGTCGAACTTTTAAAAGCTCAACTTTCATATGGCCGAGACCATATGATCAAACTTTTAAAAGTTCGAACGGTCTGAACGGGGATCTCCATAGAGCAGGGAACAGGAATATTTCCTTTACCACAATATAGTGCGATCTTGTAGTTGGTATATTTAAATAGCAGAGGTGTGGGGGCTGCAGGGGGGCTTGTCCCCCTGCTAGCACTGTTTATTTTTAATTTTTTTTTTCACATTTTTGAACATTCAAATGTTCGATCATATGGTCTCGACCATATGAAAGTCAAGCATTTGGTTGTGCCCACCACACCCCATGCTATTTATGTATACCAACTCCGAGATCACACTACATTGCGGTAAAGGGAAATCTTCATGTTCCATGCTCTATGGAGATCCCCATTCAGACCGTATGGATGTACAGCTTGCTGTAACAAATGTGAAATCTTATTTGAGTAGAATTTTGCAAACTGAATTAACAAATTTAACCACAGTGATAAAGAACTGTATTATTATCCTTAAAGCACATAATTAAAAATCAAAGCGTTCATTGTTAGCATCTTCCAAGATGGATTGTTAAATCATCTGAAAAATGTCATGGTGTCTTAGACTTCATACCTAAGCAGATGGCATTAAGAGACCATGTGGTAGGACATGTTGACTTTACTGCCTGTGCAAATGGCAGGAAGCAAGAGTCTGAGTTGGTTCAAGCACTATAATTTTATTCGCACCATACAAAAACCTACAGCAAGAAGCCATTCATCAGTGGCTCCCCAGTACAATAATGTTACAGTAAAATATCTAACACCATGATACGTATCATGCCCTTACTTACTGTCCTGTGTAACAGCAAATACAGACATGCAGACCTATAGTCTTGTCTCACAGTTTATCATTTCCCATTCACAAAAGGCTGCTGCATCCTTTGTCCAAATATTTTTTAACAAGGTATTTAACTATATCATGTCCGACTTGCAGAAAAGGAAATTAGAAGACATAGCACATCATAACACACAACATACTTACCTCCACTAATGCGTATAAATGCATGACCTAATCACTGGAGCAAGCCAGAAAAGGAATTATATTTTGTTTTCCCTACAAAAAACAATGGAGGTTTACTTTTATCATGGGTGTGAAAAGATCAGCAGTAAATCCCTTGTAATTCCTCAAAGCCCCAAAGAGTTCTCATTTTGAATCAATAAAACATCCATAAAACTTTAACAACACTGAGTTATGAGGAATGATGCCTAATTAGTCCCTACATAGACTAGCTACAAGTGGGTGACTGATTGTATTATATAAGGAAGTACAGGGACACAGCACCATGGATAGGATAGCTTCCCCCACAAAAACTCAAATTTTGAATTCAAATTCCACTGTATTTTTTTTTTCAGATTTAGCTGGAATTCAAGTATTTGTTCATAATCATGACATGGAATATGGGATTAGTTTACTATAGTAAATACATTTTAATATAGATAAATAGACGTATATATATATATATATATATATATATATATATTTATGCTTGTACTATTAATTGGTTACTGCACAGTCACTAGATTTTAATTCTCCTTGTAATGAGGAATGGCATTAAACAAGCCAACTGCCTTCTCTGTCAGCTTTCAACAATAGTTATATATTTTTTTTATGGTGTTGAGGGGGTGGGGGATGAATATCTGATATGAACTGTTATTCAAATTACTCTTCTGAAATAAAATCAGATATGAAAAAAAATTAAGAAAGTTTTTTTTTTTTTTTTTTTTTTTTTGTGGTGAGCCTGACTGCATTTTTTTTCTGTGAAGTAAGAAGCACAGGATTCATGTTTATCAAGAATTTCAGTCTGGCAGTTTGCTATTTCATAATTTGTGTGATACAACATTCATCTTGCATAGGTACCGCAGTCCATAATATGAAGACATGAATTCTATCCTTAAGAGTTGTCTTCAGTTTAGTATGAAAAATGAGCTGAGCTTTGTATTCCTGATTAATTAAAACAACCAAAAAAACGTTTAAGTATTTCTGCTATTTTAGACGTGTTAATTAGTTGCATTTGTATACTTTAAAAGCACTGTGAGTTGTTTTTTCTGACAATGTTATGCACTGAAGGAAAGGAACTTTGCAATGACCTGGACTTGATTTTTGAGGGTGAAGAAAGTGGAAGTGGATATAGTGAGTGGTATACCTACTCTACACCATATTTCAGTCCTTGCACAAGAGGTGCATTTTGGAAACTCCACAGGAGGTCTGCCATGATATCAGATACATAAATAAATAATTTATTCATGCCGGCTGCTTGCAATAGCTTTTGATTTTGTTATTGAGTCTGTCAGCTTTATATTAACTTGAATCATTATACTGCAGTCTTTTTTTTAAACAGTGATTTTTATTTGTAATACACGATGCCTCTGGGTGGCCTAATTAAACCCAGATCATATTGGTCATTGTTATGACTTCATTCCTTCATACCAATGATGCTGGCTTGGACTGTAAGACTTGCAAATGTTGGCACATACTTTTTGATCAGTGAGTGCGAATATTGGGACTGTGTGCATTAAGTCAATTGCATCCTACATATTTTGCAGAGAATAAGATTCCGAAACAATGCATGCTAAT
>NC_056728.1:714674833-714757333 GCF_019279795.1 Protopterus annectens
TATTTTGGCTTATAGCTTTCCAGCATGGGTTTGACAACAGGCATCTGTCTGTATGATACCCTTGTGCAGGATGTGTGTGTCATCTGGAGAATGCATTATAGGCCACAGTATGCATTACCAGACATGGACGGACATATCCCTACTGTGATATGCCAAACAGGAGTGGTCTCAGTAATGGGTTCAGGTGAATACCAGTGGTTACTGGCATAGTATAGTACCTGAAGGATCCAAATGTTGCTGTGTGTCCTACATCTGTGTGTCGCTTGTCAAGACATCATCTAACAATTGGTTATGGTCAGGCTGTGGAAGTGATGTATACTACCAGAAATGCAAAACAATGACAGATAGTAACAGTATCACCCACAACACAGTGTCAAACCATGTCATACACACATGTGTTGTCAGGTTCCAAAATGTGTGTAGTACAATGCATACTGGCCACCAATAGAAACTATGGAGTGTTACTGTGTAATACAGAGCATGTCACCCTGGCCATGTGTCCACTATGCATGTACATGTAGACAGTGCACCTCCACCATGTTCACAACTGTACACCTGCAAATCTGTGCTACACACATACCACACATACTGTCCACTCTCTAACACATGCTGCCAATACTGCACACATCAGCCAAGTGGCACGTGGCCGGACAATACACAATTGGAATCAACACTGGTGTAAACAACACTACAATGACAATCATAGCATTAATGCATCATGCCTGCTCAGCTACACCTTCAAGCATATCATTACACTGTACTGCTGACAACATGCTAATATTGCTATACTGCTATAAAGACACCCTGTGCATCAGCACCATGGTAGCCTGTTCCTGCTTTGATGTTACAGATGACAGGAAGCGGCACAGGTTTCATCATATGCACAGGGTGTGTTGATGGTTTGCCAGAGGCCTACAGTGAGCCATCCAATCGACATGTATGTGTGTGTGTGTGTGTGTGTGTGTGTGTGTGTGTGTGTGTGTGTGTGTGTGTGTATGTGTGTGTGTGTGAGGGGCAAGACTACTGGAATGGGCCAATGTTGATGTAATGTAAGTGGGTATTTGTTAGCCCTACGTTTCTGGAGTATGTGTGTGTCTGCATGCACACAGTTCCACCATGTGGCTGCCATATACAGGTATTTGTGGAACAGCCACAGACTGTACCTGCGAGGCTTCACAGATCACTGTTTCTGGCCACGGATACGGTACCTATGCCTGGCAAGGGTGCTACTGACACTATCAGGTACTAAGCCAGACTGGGTACTATCCCCAGAGGTGGATGGATGTACACTGGACACAGGTCCCTGCTGGGACTGTCCAGAGCCACATGCACATGGTCTTCTAGGATGTTCTATGGACAGCCCACCCCCAACAATGCTGGGGCTGGTACTGGCACTACGGGAGCAGCTGTGGCTTGAGTGACGTCCGCGGCTACTGCCAGCTGCTGATGTTGCTGGCATACATCCACATCGATGACTCAATCGTCCCGCACTGTCCTGACACATGGACATGACATTGCGGAGGATATTTAATGTCTCTCCCCAAAGTCTATCAGTGACCTCGGTGTAATGACGGATGGCACCTGCTAGGTCACGGATACTGTCAATGATGGTGGTGTTATGTGCCCTCTGTGCCCTTAGTCTCTGTCTGGTGTACCGTTCCATACGTGCCTGTGCCTCCATGACAGCCTGGAACATACGTGACGTTGTCAGACCTGTGGCACATCTGCCAGTGGCATGATGAGCAGCAGTGCTCCTATGAGAACCCCTGGACATCTGCCTATGTGGTACCCTTCTAGACATCTGGGTATGGCTGCTGTGTTGGGATGCATGTGCCATGGATACCACACTGTCCTGGCCAATGCCAACTGTACGCTGTCCCTCAGCTATGGACATTGGTGATGGATGTATTGGCAGTATGACTGTATGCATAGATGGGGTGGACAGCTGTGTACTGTTGATTGGTGGCCCAATGACAGACCCTGGAAAACATGCCTGTGCCTCAACACAACTATCAACAGTATCACTGTTTTGCTCGGTGACATAAGTTTCCATGCTGCAGAGAACCAGCCCAAGGTCAGCACCTGTGAGAGGAAAACAGGAAACACACTTTATGACCTGTACATGATGTCGGCACACATGCACACATGCACACATGAACACATGAATACATGAACACATGCACACATGCACACATGCACACGAACATGTGCAAACATGCACACATGCACACATGCACACATGAACACATGGACAAATGCACACATGCACACATGAACACATGAACACATGCACACATGAACACATGCACACATGAACACATGAACACATGCACACATGCACACATGAACACATGAACACATGCACACATGCACACATGAACACATGAACACATGCACACATGCATGCATGAACACATGCACACATGCAAACATGCACAAATGAAAACATGCACACATGCACACAAATGCACTCATCACTAAAACACAGACACACACACACACACACACACACACACACACACACACACACACACACACACACACAGACACACCACCAGCAATCCAGAACATACTCAATAGTGGGTGATGGTGGCGTACAGTATCACAAGGCAAACAGTTATATCACACATGTCAGCATGCAGGATGTGTGTTTCCCAACAGCATGCAGTGCGTGTGTTGACAGCTCTTGCCAATAACACTATACATGTCTTTGATGGATGTGTTTTGTTGTTCAGTGATTGGCCTCACCCTGGAATGCACTGTGGACATGGACACGACAGTTCTGTGCAAGTATTATAAGCTCTGCAATGTTCTGTGCACCATCTCTCACAGGTATACATACCATGGCTGGATGTGTATCTGTGTGTCACATAGATATCCATTTCTGATTAGAGCGTCTGTGTCCTTCAGCAGATAATTGTAGACACAGGATTAGCACATGCATGCTATGTATACACACAGGATGAGTGGTGCATGTTTACCTGAAGGAATACCATTGCTCAACATGGCCATTGTACAGTGGTTATGGTGAGTGTAGGACATATTGTGGACATGCCAGTGCAGACATGACATGGCATGCTGCAACACAACTGCAACATTAATCATCACACAGACACAGTGTGCGTCATGTGACCTATACACTCAATAGCATTACAAGACATATATGTGTCACTTTGTACAAATGGTGATTGCTATGCATATTGTGTATAGGTGCCTATGTTTGCACACACACAACACTGAGGTGCATAGCAGGTAATGCTATGTGTAGTACTGTGGTCACTGTAACTGGATGGGGTGTACTACCATGAGCCATCATCATGCAGCATCATGTGGTCACTCAGGGCTACTAATGTGTGCCAGATCGGCACATACCATGCTGTACCGGAACTGCAGTACCATGGCTACATTCACCATTTCACAGCCAGTTGTTACATGGGTGTGTAAGGTGCACAATAGGGGGCATTGCCTACCATGAATGTGTAATGTGTCGAAGAGTGTCGCATAGCCACATGTGAGGCATCTGCCCCTCAGGTACATTATGTGTGCCATGTGGATGAAGTGTGGGATACTGTAGTGTGACCTTAGAGCGGGTGTCTGAATACGCCATGTGTAGCATGTTAACGTGTACTGTGTATGACAGTGTTGTGTATGTTGTGTGCATGTGTATCGACTCTGCCTATCCAATGTCCACATCAGTGTTGCCACAATTCTGTGGAATGCTCTGTGTATTGTATGTGTTTTAGGCAGCTACCCACGTTACTGGGATGTGCATAGTCTCACAGCAAACATGCACAGCATGCATTATGCATATGTGTGTTATGTGTACATGGCCTACACCTCACCTATGACATGCACATTTAATTAGCAGTATTAAAGGTAGAACACACTCACCAGCATGGGTCAGCTGCCTTGCTGTCTCACCAGAGGGACCTACAAGGATATGAGACACTTTGTCAGTGGCAACAACTGTGGCATTGCTACTGTGTGTTTGCAATCGTACAGTAGTACAACGGTTGACAGTCACAGGCCTACAGATTGTATTCATAATTATTACCATTACACAACACTAGGCACCACATCGTCTAACTACACAGTACACATCTCACATAAGCATGCTCTAACAATTGAGGTAACAGTAGTCTACTGCTATGCCATGTTATATGCACGCTTCATGTCAGCTTGCTGAGTGACTCCGGCCTCCATGATGACACACGTTAGTTGTTGGAATTGTTGTTGGCCAGGAGCCACCTGGCTCAGGAGCAGCTCCTCCACTCTGGTGAGGGGGGGATGGATGGCTACCCCCCCACCTGTGGCAAGCTGCTGTCTGCGGATATCAGACGCACGCTGCCGGACATGTCTAATTAAATCACTGCAATGATGGTGTACCTGCTCATATGTCCGGTTATGCATGCCTATGTCATTTACCTGACGGACAAGCTCTTGCCACAGTGCAGTCCGCTCATGCTGGTCCTGGCTGGTTCTAGAGAACAGCAGGGCATACTGCTGCACCAGGCTGGATGTTATGACCACTTCATCCGCCGTGCTATAGGCGGGATTACGATGGTGGGACATAGCCCTGGAAGACAATGAAACAATATGTGTGAGCAAGTCATGAGGCACACGTATATTTCTAATGTGCAGATATCAATTAACCGCCATATATAGCAACCTATTCGCTGTCAGAAGATACACACTTTCAATATCACATGTCAGTACTCAACCCACAACTGCCTGAGAGTGCCTGGCACACTCTTATATATCAAACCACGTTTTGCACAGCAACAAACATACAACAATATGTAATACTATACAGCAGTACATGGCACTCTGTATGCGACACAATGCACAACCTAGACACAGGAGGTATATATCATGCTAATGCATCATGAAAAGTGTAATCCATTGCAATGATTGTAAAGTCCAGTGACAGTATCACTGGTATACCACACTAGTCATTGATGACAGACCCCTGCCTAACATATGTGCACATTTGTGAATATAGGTGGCATACTGCTGTACTACACTATACATGTTGCTAGATACGCACCTATATCCTGTAACACACATATGACCGAGGCCATGGTACAGGCATACACACACACACACATCAGACATACATACCAGACACATAGGTATGACAACACAGGTGAACTTTACCTGTGTACCTTACAGTACTGTGTGTCAGTAGTTACGAGACTGTATGCCTGAGGTATGTAATCTGTGAGGACTACAGGGAACACACGGGACAGTGGTTCTAATCATTGTGGACGTACACCATACTGTGCTGTTTAGGCATACAGCCTCAGGTAGTACTACAGTTCATACAGGGGTTGGATTCACCAGCAGTAACACTCAATAAGCATGCATGTACTGCTTTGGCCTACAATGGGCACCCCAGTCGACAACAAGGGACTATGTCAGAACGTATGGCATACTGCTTTTTCAGCCTAGCAATTGTATACACATCTTTTGCTGGGATCACAGCTGGGACACATAATACCATGGCAGAAACAGTTTCCCACTAAGCTATCACTCATAAACCAAACTCTGACACATTCACCAGCACATTCACCATCACACTCAGTCAAACTCACATAGCAATTATTGCAACAAGTACATGTGAGTGTGTATCACTTCATAGGTAGGTAAGAGGCTATTGGCCCTAAGGCCTATAGAAGCCTAGCCATACACTACTCTGGCCTTTGACACACAGGTCATTGCATTTCACCTGGCCCTGTCAAGCAGAGACACAGAGGTGAATGCCTGGGTGCATTCACTATCTCCCATACAATCTTCATGATTATTTATGATGACTGCTAATTAGGAGCTTTGTTTGCTATGGATAGTTGGTTTGTTCCAGAGTATGGGATGTCTCTGAGATGGGAATCTATCCCTCCAGCATGTGCTGTTTATTGTGATCAGAAGGTTTGGGTCCCTAGAGCGTGTAGCATGTAGAGATTGTGATCTGTTTATGTGCAGCATGTCCAACAGCTCTGGTTTTTACATAGCTTAGTATGTTAGGCAGAGGTCACCTCTGGGTAGGCAGTATGAGACACAGTGTAGTTGTGGATTTGTGAGATGGTCTGCATAGGGCATTTGTTTGAGGCTGGTATTACTCTTTGTGAGGTATGTCTTTGTCGTTTCCAGTTGCTGTGGATGTCTTGTGAGGTACATACCACATGGGGCAGTATACTCTATAATGGGCTTTATGTGTGATGAGTAGAGGGTAACATTGACCTATATTTCCCTGGATGACACACCTTTTGTGATGAGGTGTGGCAAGTAGACAGATTACATGACCAGTGTGTCACTGTGATTATCGAAGGGGAGACTACAGTCCACCTGTGTCCCATGGTCTCTTATCACACTTTCGGTGTTAGGTAGACTACCACCTATGTGGTAGTTTATGGGTACGGAGTTTTTGCCAGAAGGGATGCCAATGCAGTTTCAACATTGAGCTTGAGTCCATGGCTTTGTCACCAGCCATCTGTCGCAGCAAATATGACCCTGTCTCTCTCTCTCTCTCTCTCTCTATATATATATATATATATATATATATATATATATACACACACACACACATAAATATAAACCTACATTGGTGTACATATAGATATCCATATAGGCACATATAAAGTCCACCTTTCATGGTGGGAATATCAATTATGCAAAGGTTGCGAGGTATACTGTTATGTACTAATATTGCACAGTGTTGTGTGGAATGCATTGAAGGTGTTCTTAGCACATGTAGCTTTAGCAGGCCTCACTGGCTGCAACACTGCAAACCTGACAATTCATACTCACAGCGGTTAACCACCACATGTCATATACCAGCACTGTATGCTGTCTTGTTTGCCACACACTACAACCTACATAGAAGTATGCACATTACAACCTTCAACAACATATATATGTCCACCCTTCACAAACAGTTGCAGTATGTACTTTTCTCTATGCACATGTACAGATGCTATTATATCTGACACAGACAGATCTCTCCATATGTGTGTGCCATACACACACAAGGTCCACACTGTTGTAAGTCCATGGACCTCACAGCTGACCTGCTGGGACTTGCTGCAACATGAACAGGTGTCACACGTGAGCACACAGTAATATTAGAGGGTGCATATATAGCTGCAAATGCTAGATTAGCATACTATCCTGGTAGAGCTGATGCCAATGCTAAGCTACATGTTAATATGACTATCATGCATTTGTTACTCTGTCACATCCTTGATTATATAACTGTATGCGCTACTCCCCCAAACAGCCATTGTACACACTACTGTACAGAACAAAGATAACATGGATCAGATGTTTGACATTTAATGCTGAATTAAATCTATCACAGTCATATCCCACTGCACACACCTACGCACTGATTTCTCCATGGCAGTAGATATGCAGGGCATCTGTGCATAGATACGTACTGCTGCCACATATGGATGATTCAAAGTTTGCAGAGTACTCTTCTAAAACATCTACTACATGCCAGTAAATACATATCAGTTACATACCTTTACTTTGTATGAGTTTGTATTATTACGTTCTGTGTGTGTAGTAATAAAAATTTATATATATATATATATATATATATATATATATATATATATATATATATATATATATATGTGCTATTTTTTTTATGTTGATTTTTTTTTTTGCTGTTGCTGTGGCTGTTGCTGTTGTTGTTGCTGGTGTCTGTCTGTCTATGTGTCTGTGTGTCTCTCTTTCTTGCTTTCTTGCTTGCTTGATTGCTTGCTTGCTTTCTCTCTCTCTCTCTCTCTCTCTCTCTCTCCGTGGCTGCAATGAAATGATTGCATGTGTGGACAGCAAGTACAGCCTGGTTTTAGAGGTACCTGCACATGTGCATGTGATGGCCTCTGCACCAATTGGTGGCCACCATTTGGTAATTGCATGCAGCCTGCTGTGTGGTAATTGCAGTACTCACTGTCATAGCAACCCAATACTATAAATTGCTAGGTCAGGTAGGATTAGGCCTTTCAGCTTTCCAAAGTGGGGCCCATGCTTGTTTGCTGTGGACACCGTAGTGTAAGTCAGAAGGTTGGTATACTTCGTCTAAATGTTGCTAAGGGTGTAGCCAGTTATTTGTATGTTGTACTCAGACCTGAATGTTGCCTCTTCCAGTACACAGTTGACAGTGTAGAATTGTACCCACCCCTAGAAATGCTAACACAAGATACATGGGAGTATGGAGTTTCTTTACAACATCTACAATGAGCTGCCATACATATGTAGTTATTGAGATGTTTCCATTTGGCAGATGAACTGTTTGGGAACATCTATACTGTGGATATTAATGTACTCACTTCTGCAGTGTTTTGCTTTTTATCTTGTTGACATTATCACAGGATGCTCATGAAACTGGACAATTCCAGTACTGAGTATGCCTACCTACATCCTTGCTGTACCTTCAACACACTGGTATTTTGTACATTTGTGTGGGGATTGTCCTGCTATGATACTGTGTGGGGGTTGTGAAGTGCTGCTGTAACAATATTTACTGCTAGAATATCTGGTTCTGTTATCACAGTCATGTAATGCAATTCCACAACAACTGCTGGTATAGTTCCACAGAACAGGTTTTGTGTTATGGCATTCCTACCTTTCCTTTATATTCACACACTCTGATGCATGATATATATATATATATATATATATATATATATATATATATATATATATATATATATATATATATTTCAGCAACATCTTACTGTATATCTACTGTGGCCTAGTAGTACTTCATGCAGTCTAGTGTGTCCGGGATTCGGGACTGGGAGTGGTGTTTTATTTTGCTGCTGAGCAGAGCAAGGCCCCTCATATGCAGGGTGACTAAGGCATTTGTAAGGTTTGCACAGGTTTGCGCAACGCTTAGCAATACTAAGCTAAACACACACATGCGCACACTCGCTTAAACCCTCTAACTACTGCTTAAAAGTGCTTACTCCCGCTAACCCCCGCGCTCATTTCTTTGAAAGAAAAGAAAATGGGGAGATAGGAAAGTGGTGAAAAGGGGGCACAAAGAGGGAAAGACAGTAGGGAAAACAGCTCAGGATGTGCAGGACGGGTGTAGGGATGGTCCATAGCTGCCCATTTCTTTAACAGCAACAGCTGTGCATATACTTGTAATTTGGAGGGAATTTTGAAACCTTACACCCCTGAGAGAGGGGTGAGGACAACGAAGTATGTTGTACTGCCAATTGAATTTCAGTGTCTGTGTCCAGCGGACATTTGTGTAAAATGGGCAGCTATGTATGGGGCGTAATTGTTTTGCGGGAGCAGATTGCCCTTTTTTTTTTTTTCAGGTGAGAGTGAAATGTGAGGTAGGGGAAGTAGGTATGTTGTAGGAGGTAGGTTGGGGATGAAAACAGACAAGACAAACAAGATGCATACAGGGGCGGAATATGACACATGGGTTGGGTGAACACAATTGACGGGGAAGGATGTTTGGAAATCGCAAGCCCATGAGCCCACAGATGGTAATGGTGGAACTGAGAGCCCCATCCCCTGCAGCGCTTCCACCCGAAGGTGGCACAGGACCAACGGAGGAGGGGGGGGCCAGGCTGGGCACTGGACCTGCTGGTGCCAGGTGCAATCGCCAGCTGAGGAGGGACAGGTGGGTCCGCTGGGACCGGCCTTCCCATACGTTCTGTGTTTAGGTGTATTTAATGACAACATAGTCAACAGCATTCCAAATTAGTTGTAACAGCATGCAGAAATATTCCCATTAACCCAACACACCAGGGATCCAACAGTTGAACAGCAAGTATAACACATGCATATATTGAACGACAGTGGACATTCCAACAGCATGCAGGAATGATTGGTGGCAACAGGCCACCAAGATTGTGGTGTTTGAACAGGGCACATGCATCAAAGTAAATGCAGATATTTATAAAACAATAGGACATATGTCCCAACAAATATTTTGAGATTAGACATACCTATTGAGGTGTGGAATTGCATTGTTTATGCACATACAGTAGGGTGTAAAAAGATACCTCTATTAACATCTTATATGTACTTATAGTTTACACTACATTCCTATTGACTGCAGGTGTATATCCCCTACATGTATTATTACACTAGGCAACGTGCGTTAAGTTGTGTAATGGGTTTGGCTAGTTCATTATATACCTGACCTATATCTGACATACTAACTGTCCAGGATGCAGATGTTACTGCTACGTATTTATATATTTTATTTATATTTATATATCTACATATCTGGATGTGTTCACGTGACATTTTCAGTTATATTTCTACAGCCCCCTACATTTCTAGCAGCACACTCACATTTCTGGGGAACACATTAACAAGCTACACGTGTGCCAAATTTACCTATGCATGCCAGCCATTAACCAACTGTTGAGGACTGTATATATGCTTCACAGCTACTGGCACACCCTTCATCCACTTTATATGGGACTGCCCAACTGTGGGTTGACAGCACTTAATACAACAGTACTACTTATATAATGCAAGAGTACAACAACATTTCAAAGTAAGTGACACAGACACACTCCAGGTATTATACCTTTATTAATTACATTACACACTTTTCTAGAGGCTCTCTCATTTATTTGATATTACAGTGCATGCAGAAGACTTATTCAAGATGTGTTATACCTTTATTAATGGGTTACAACACTCTTTTTTAGGCTCGCTCATTTATATTATATAACAGTACATGCAGAGAAATTATTCTGGGCATTTTATGCCTTTATTATTGGGCTACAACACTTCTTTTCAGGCTCTCTCACTTATTTTATATAACAATACATGCAGAATAATTACTAACCTGCCTGGTGGCACAGCCTTAGTAGCCTATCTGCATAGGCTTGTTAATTCGCAGCACGGACACCTGCAGCTGTGAAGTAAATGAAGGGATATTGAGACATACCTGCCCATTATGTAGACTACAATAGCTATTCTTACATACTCCATTCCATGGATACCTACTCAGTAGTGGGGCATTGTCATTTCAACGGGCCTCCTGTATCCACTGGTTCAGTTGGTCCTGCTTCCATCTCTTCAGGTCTGCATGGTGGTGTCTGACCTGCTCACCAGTCCGAGGGATGCCTGTGGCACTGGTGAGATCATGTGCTAGATGGTTCCATGCCTCCGCTTTGTACTCCATGCCTTGGAACTGGCCCTGCAGGAGTCTTGCATCATGATGATGGACAAGGAGCCAAACCATCAGTTTTGACTCCTCAATGCCCCACCGTTGCACTCGAAAACGAGAGCCCTCTCCAGCACCAGCCATTCTGTCTGCAGATGGGAGCTACAACCAGTCATGGCGATTATTCCCACCTATGGGGCTTAAATATGGCTCATTTCCCGCACTTATTTGTGATTGGCCGGTTTTGAAAATTCTCAGCTGAGTGCATACCTGCTTAGCACTGAGTAAACTTTCATTAATATGTATATGTATGTATATGTATGTTGACAGTGCATGAAAGCTGTCATGGCTTAGTGGTTCTGTACTTTGATTATGATGCACAGTATCCCGGGTTCGAAGCCTGTCATTGCTTTTTATTTTACTACTGGCCTGACCGGCTAGGAGGTGTGGCTATGTTTAGCTGACTTTGCTCTACTTTGCCCAACATTGCTCTACATTGTTCTACGTTGCCCAATGTTGCCCAACGTTGCGCTAGTTGGCGTGGTGCACAGCTCCGTGCAAACATGTTTTGTATGCGCTAGTTGGCGCGATGCACAGCTACGCCAAAGCCATTGTGCTAGTTAAAGCAGTGCTTAGCTATGGGCAATTATTCTTAAATGTGCTTAATATTGGTAAATGTTGCTTAGCAGTGCTTCACATTGCTTAACATAGGTTACTTATGCATTTATTAGTATGCATGACCATTTCACCTTCTTATATACATTTAAAATATCGTTCACTACTACATAGGCCATTTAAATGCATTTTTATAGAATTTAAAAGGTAAATGTCAGGAATTATTTTTATGCACAGATTTCCTAATGAAAATGGAAAGGGGAGTGGTGGGACTCGAACTGGGAATGCCTCCTCTTTATGCGAAGGCTCTACCACTACGCTATTGCAATTTGGCTTAATTTGCATATTAGTAGTTTATTATCCTCTTCGATGTCTACACTGCTTACTGTAGCTAAGCAATGGGCACACCCGCGCACACACGCGCAAATACGGGCAGCTATTTCGAGAATAATAAAAAAAAATTGCTTTAACTTTTATTTCATTTGTGCAGGGGTTTTGAATGTGGGGGAGTGTAGTGTTGGGGGTATACACATTTGAGCAGACTCGCTCATATCTGCTGACATTTGCAGATTTAGGCACTTACAGGGGTGTGGATATTTGGACTGCTCGGCAGTCTGACACGCCCCCTGCACTCCTACATGCTCCGTGTTAGCCTGGGAGTTGAGTCAGCGCACCCTCATGCATATGCATGACGCGCTGACGTCTAACTCTTAGACGCCAGTCTCCGAGTAGGACTTCGTTCATCCTACACGGAGGATTACTGAATCCCCCCCCCCACTGTGTTTAAATTGAAATAAATTATGTTTATCTGTTTATCTGATAGCTTATATGTCTCTAGGTATTCAAGGATTTGAATATAGACTATGAGTTTTGGCAGTTTGTCAGTTTTGGCTGTATTTTTTAATAATAATCACACTGGAAATATTTACCAGTGGTGTGCATAATACATATTTTCCTAGGTTGACTATTATAGGATGAATAATCTGAACATTATGATTGTACAGAGGATGCACTTAATTCTTTCAATCCTGAGCGCCAGAAGACATATTAATCCACTTATTTCCTCAGATCTTCTAAGCCAGGAAAGCACTTGCTTCCTAAGAGTTTTTTTTTAATCCTTTACTGAAAAAAACATCTTATAATATTTGTTATATCTGATAAAAGATGTCGGCTACAAAATGTAAAATTGTAAAGCTCTTTGGTAGAAAATGGACTACACACTTGTGTTAATATCAAAAGTCTCTCTGTCTCTGTATGTGATGATTTTAAACATTTCAGATTTATTACAGAAAATGCTATTTTATTTGTCAAAAATGGCTAATATTATATTCAAACAAAGAGGTATATCTCTGTAACTATGAAAGAGTGTGACCCCCCCCCCCCCCACCCCCGGGCCAGTAATCAAGGAGCCTGAATTGTCACCACTGACACTGGAGAAGAACATGCACTTTGTATAAATCTAGATGCACACTATTTCCAGATGCAGCTCTCTGCATCACGCACAATTTCCCTTAAGAGCACAGAGGGAACACACTCAGTCTGGGGGCTGAGTTTCCCTGTCTCTCTCTTTCTCTCTCTCTTCCAAGCCCCCAATAAGAAACCCATCTGGCACAACTGTGCAATTAAGTCCTCAGCCGAGTGTCCAAGACAAGTACTCTACTACCATCTCTGTTAAACCAGTGCTCTGTGTCCCTGTTCCAAGCAACTGACACACATACTCAGAGATTTGATTTACACACACACACACACACACACACACACACACACACACACACACACACACACACACACACACACACACACACACACACACACACACACACACACACACACACACACACACACGCACACACCTGGGAAAGGCTGGCACAGATTCACTAGCTATGCCCCTCTGCTCATACTATAAGGTAAATAATGCTACCAGACACTCCAAAGCCACTAAGGCTCTAACAAGGTACCCAATTATACTGAGTGAAATTAATACTAATACAAATGGTAGTACTTTGAGCAATGCATTAAGGCTTTCATGAGTGGTCACATTGTCATCAAATAAATATAAACACTCTCAAAGGTTAAAATATTGTCTAAAGGATCAGCCACATGAAAAATGTAAAATATTTAATAATAAATAATACAAGAACATGAACATTCTAAATATCTATTTAAAAATGCCAGAGTTTCAATCACAAGAATATTAAAATAACACAGATGAATAAGTTCACACAGATACAGAAAAACAGTTCTTAACTAATCTCACTATATTTTCCTGACACATCTAAAGAATTACTATTCTCTGGCAACTTAAAGCAAGGTAAGATGGAGTGGGTGAAAGATTCGTCTTTGTCAGGTTCCAAAAATAGACTACTTTGAGACTTCAGTCTCATCTAATGTTAAAACATCATTTTGTGTGGGATTACAGAATGGCATCACATACATCTGGTCATCTGACTTCTGGTTCCTATGCTACGCCCCCTGGCTAGAAGCTGCCAGGATATAGCTCATATGTGTCAATAATACACACACAGAGAGGCTTACTAAGATCTGCTGCAGCTCCTGGAAGTCATAAAACAATTTCAAATCTCCACCCTTCCAAAGTAGTAATTAGTTCACCCCAAAAACAAAGCCGAAAGCTTCCTTGTACAGACGTTTTGTCTTTGGCTGCACTGAGAACTGTCAGATATGATCTTTATGGCCTAGACCCAGTAATTTAATTTCAGAATATTTTCAAAGTCAGGTGGATTGAAATTAAACTCTTCTCTTCGAGTATCCTCTGTTAAAACACATACTTTTAATCAGTTACAGTATAGTCTTTACCCACTGTTGGTACATTTTTAACACAAGCAACTTTACAAATATATTTTCAGCACAAGTATCTGTACAAATCAGTTTTATACACAAATGACATGTAATTCTTTACAAAATTCCACCTAACTGTGCTGGCCTATGTGCACATCCACTGCCCTACTTCTCCTGGCATAGCTGGCAATACCTCACATCGTCACATCTCTGCACCCTTTGAAGACTCAAGCTAGTTTTTCAAGTGACCCTTGTGACACATTACTTGAGAGGAATGGGCCTGTATGGGAATACCTTAATCCATACCCTGTCTTGAGAGCCCATCTGCGTTGGCATTGCTGATCACACACAGTGCTGTACTGTCATGTCATATGCCTGCAACCCTAGGCTCCACTATAGTAGCTTGGCATTTTGCTTGCTGGCTCGATATAGCTGTAGATTTCCCACAGACTCCTCCTGCCACCTACTGCAAATACTTAGCATAAGGGCCTTCCTGTCATTGTTAACATGGTACAATGTGTGCCCCTGTCTTCTGCCTAGCAGATCTACCATGTAGTTAACATTACTGACTTTCTTACCACTTTGAAGGGTCCCGCCCAAGATGCCTGCAGCATATTTTGTCTGACAGGAATGAGAACCATAACTTGCTGTCCCACAGCATACTCTCAGGCTGGAGCATTCCTGTCATACCAGACCCTTTTCTGCTGTTGGGCTCCTGTCAGGTTCTCCTGGGCCAAGCCCATGAGCTCTCTAAGCCTTGTCCTGAGGTTTAGGACATATGCCACAACAGACTCCTTGTGAGATTCACACTCCCTGTCCAATTCATCACAAATCATATCTAAAGACCCCCTCATGCTATGCCCATACAGCAACTAAAATGGTGAAAAACCTGTGGATTCCTGGGGTACCTCTCTGTATGCAAACAGCAGATGGGGCAAATATTTGTCCCACTCTCTCTTAAACTGGTCTGCAAATGCCCGTAACATGTTCTTTAATGTAGAATTCAACCTATCCACAAAACCATTAGTCTGGGGATTATAAGGTTAGTTTTTAGGTGCTTCACCCCACAGCACTTCCTCAGACAAGCCAGCTGGTCTGACATGAAATTGGTGCCTCTGTCAATCAGTATTTCTCTCTGGAAACCTACTTGTTGAAAATGTTTAACAAAGCATTTGTCACCTTCTCTACCTTGATGGAGGACAGAGCCACTGTCTCAGGGTATTTAGTAGCATAATCTACTACCACTAGGATATATTTCTTCTGTGTGGAACTTGGGGTACTCAGAGGCCCAACAATATTCATCAAAAGAGCCTTGACCTTGTCTCCTGCCTTGCTTACTTTTTGGCACTGCTCACAGGTCCTGCAGTACCCTGTTACATCCCTGGAAATCCCAGGTCAGTAAATGTTCTGCATAATACGTTTCTTGGTATGCTTTATGCCTATTTGATCTGCTCATATGATCTGCAAAAGTAATGTCATGGGCTATGGCTAGATGTGCTAGATGGTAGGATCTAGGCACTACCAACTGCTGTATTACCTCACTCTCTGTACAATAAACCCTTGTTCCAGTATACAGACTCCCCTTTTCCTTGAGAATTAGATGCCTCCCTAGCTACATCCCTTAAGCCTCTTAGTGTAGTGTCCGAGAGCTGAGCCTGTCTCAACTACATCTTTGTAACCCTTCACAGATCCCCTTCCACAGGGAGTCTGGTATCCTCTGACAGTGGTGCCTCACTGTCAGCCTGGGTACTACCACTCACCTTTGCCCTTGCAGTCATCCTGCCCAAGGGAACACTAGTAGCTATCAGCAGCTGTGGCTTACCTTCAGGCTCACTGCTACAGAGTAGCTTCCTGCCTGAAATAGCCACCTCACCAGCCCTGGCTTCAGGTATGAGGTCTGTCTGGGTTTCCCACATGCCTGTCTTCAAGCCTAACTGCATGTAACTGTATGCACACATGGTACTGCATTATCAAAATCATTCCCTATCAAGACATCTGCAGGGATATCTTCGAACACACCTACTTGCTTGCTTCCTCTTCTACATTCCCAGTCAATGTGAACCCTGGTGAAAGGCATTTGGAATGGGGTCCCTCCTAAAATTCTGACTAGAGTGGACTGCGCAAGTAATTACTGCTCCTTTTTAACCACTGCAGGCATCACAATGGTTATGTCATGGGCTGTGTCTCTCTTAGCAGTGACCTGTTTTCCATTCACTAAGATAGGCTATAACCTCTGGTAATAGTTTAGTACCCCTGTTGTCTCCAGACAACATATCACTAGAATACTGTTATTCTCACTTGGAGGCTCCCCCACCTTACCTCTGTGGACATCTATATGATAGATGGCCCCACTGGTTACATTTAAAAGATTTAACCATTGATCCTGGCTATGTACCTGAACTAGTGGCTTCCCCTGTTACTGGTGGACTCTGTTTGGGTGGTTTAGGCTGCCCACCATGGGCATGTGCAGCACTGGGTGTCTTCTTCCTGTGCAGTGATGCCCTGCTTGCTATGTAGAGATCCCTTTTTTCCCAAGCTCATCTACAATTACACTCACGGTCTGCCAATCAGGTTCTTATGTCCTCAAGCAAAGTGCTAAGGGGTTGTTCCCTCACCAAAATGTCTGCCAGCCCTGCAACCATGGTGACCTGACACCCACTCACCCAGTAAATAAATGCTTAATTCAGCAATATAATCACACACACTTTCATCTACCTTGTGTCTATGCTCACAAAACTTTTTTTTTTAGATGTTAACTTAAAACATTCAAGTAAACATTTATTTACTTTATCATAGCTTAAACAATCAATATCAGACAATTTAGAAACAGAAGTTGCAGATTTACCATGGAGTACATGGATCAGGAACTATACCCAGAGCCCTTGGTCAACATTATACTGTTTACATGCCTTTTCAAGTATATGAATAAAACTATCAAAGTTATCACCCTCTTTAAACTGTGGAAGGAATTTACCGACCTTTATTGCTTCTGGGGTCAGTTATTCCCTTTGCAATTACCGCCATGACCCTGGAAAAAAGTCAGCATCTCCTTCTCATGTTGACACTGCTTCTCATTTTTTTCAGCCTCTAAATGCTGCAGTCTCTCTGCTGATTCTACTTCATCCTCCAACACAGCAGTCTCTATGCTGATTCTATTTCCAAACGTTTGGCCTCCAGTTCAAGCCTCTTTAACTCCAGAGAAATTTTTAAGTCATCTGAGGAAAAGTTGAACTGGTTGTCTTCCTGGTTGCTGGTCTGAGCTGTGACTAAGGCCAAAATCATTTCCTCTTTAGTCAGGTTGGCATACACCACTCCTTTGGCTTCACACACCTTGGCCAACTGGATCTTTGTCAGCTTGCCATAATCATCTGCTGACATCTTTGCCTGCTTTCCCTGACTAAACTAAACTAACAAAAATAAAATATTGTGAAAGTGAAACTCTGTATGTTTACCCTGTGGCTGCCGAAAATGCACACATCTTTAGTGACAACTGCTTACAGACTACAGAAGTGCAGTTAATATCCACACCATTGCTCACCAATATGTGATGTATCCAATCTGGGCCAATAATTACGGAGCCTGAATCCTCACCACTGGCACTGGAGAGGGACATTCACTTGGAACAATAATGGATACACCCAGTATTTCCAGATGCAGCTCTCTGCATCCAGCACAATTTCCCATAAACGCACAAAGGGAACACACTCAGCCCTGGGTTTGGATTTCTCTGTCTGTCTCCCTCCGTGTCCCCAATAAGACTTTGCATTAGCACAGCTATAGCGTTGAGACCTCAGCTGAGTGTCCCTGCTCTAAACAGCTGACACACACATTATCTTTGAGATTTGATTTTCACACAGACACACACACACACACACACACACACACCTGGAAAATGCTGCCACAGATTTACTAGCTATGCCCCCTTCTGCCCAGATTATAAGGTAGTTACATCGCCATTAGATACTCCAAAGCCAGCTACTCTAATGCTCTTCCAAGGGCACCCAATTATACTGAGTGAAATTAATATTAATACAAATGGCAGTTTGACCAACAGCAAGCCTTTCAGGATCAGCCAGAACTGTCACCAAATATATATAAGTAGTTTCAGAAATTAAAATAATCTTTAAAAGACCAGCCACAATGAAAAGTTCAAATTTATTTAATAATAAATAAGAAAAGAACATGAAAATACTAATTATCTATTTACACTAAACATCAGAATTTCAATCACAGAAAATATTAACATAACACAGACAAATAGATTCACATAGATAGAGAAAAACAGTACTTATCTAATCTCATTATATTTTTCTGACTGATCTAAAGAATTACTATTCCCTGTGTCACTTACTAGAGCAAGGCAAGATGAAATAGTTGAGGATCCTTCTCTGTTGGGTTCCAAAACCAGACTGTAATGAGACTTCAGTCTCACCTAGTATTAAAATATAATTTTTAATGATGGATTACTGAATGACATTACATACATTTGGTCGTCTGACTTCTGGTTCCCATGCTAGCCTCCTTGGCTAGAAGCTGTCAGGATTTAGCACATAACTGTCAATAACACACACACACGCACACACACACACACACACACACACACACACACACACACACACACACACACACACACACACACACACACACAGCCTTGATAAGATCTGCTGCAACTCATGGGCATCATAAATAATTTCAGACCTCCACCCTTACAGAGTAGCAGTTAGTTCACCCCAAAGACAATGCACAAATCTTCCTAGTACAGACGTTTTGTCTCTAGCTACATTGAGAACTGTAAGATATGATCTTTATGGCCTAGGTCCAGTAATTTAATTTCAGAATATTTTCAACATCAGGTGGATTGAGATTAACCTCTTCTCTTCCAATATCCTCTGTTAAAACATATACATTTAATCAATTACAATACAGTCAGGACCTACTGTTGGTGCATTTTTAACACAAGCAACTTTACAAATACAATTTCAACACAAGCATCTGTACAAATCAGTTTAATATACAAATGACATGTAGTTCTTTACAAAATTCCAGCTAACTGCGCTGGTCTATGTTACACATCCACTGCCCTACTTCTTATGGCATTTTTGTATTGCTTTTATCTGTGAGTTTTCATAAAAAACTGGCATCATGTCTATCTAGTACTGGCTCTTATCTACCTTGTCAATGACTAGGTCCATTGTCTTTAAAGAAACACATATTTAGTGATGTTTGAAAAATTCCTGAATTGCGTCTCATCCAAGATTCAGTGATGGTCACAAGTTTTGGTTTGTGTTGTAGCCAGGTTTCCACTTAAGTCCATTTGTTGTAAATACTACAGGCATGTAAACATCCAATTGTTTTATTAAACATCATTTTATTCTAACACACACACAATACTGCTTGATTTTGTAGTAACACCAGCAAAATGCACATAATAGGTAGGTCCAATATACTTCACAAGGAGCCATTAAAATGTTTATATATATGTGAAGAAATATCATGTCTTCAAGATTGGAGTATTTCCCTGAGGAGGTATTTTAAGAATTCCTTATTTGAAAAGCACTGTTTATTTATTGATTGATTGGTTGATTGATTAATTGACTGACTGATTGATTTTGCAAAACATATGCTATATTAATGATCTCATCCATCTTGCAGGATCTGCCAAACATTTGAATTAGATGGCCAGTGGGGTATAATTTTTTCATTTAGTTACATCAGGGTGGAGCTTTATTTCTCTTCATTGAGCCAGTGACCACCTTTTAGTTGGAAAAGTCTGGCTGTCTTATATATATATATATAGCAGCAATGCAACATAATTGATTGCAACCTAATCCACTTTATTTTGTAGAATGAGAAGAACACTTCATTCTCTCTGCAGATAACTGATGGTTTACAGCAATTATTTGCCATCCAGGTCAGACCATGCAATTAAGAATAGGATGCAAGTGCTCCTAATCCATATAGCAAGCAGGTTGCAGAGTTCTCTTCAGAGGTCTTGTTCCATTTTGGCAGAAATGCCCTTTGAATGCACCAGTTTTTTTATCCTATCCTCTACACTTAGATCATTTGGTTGGAAAATGTTGCACAGTGAACTTATGAAACCAAGAAAGACAGAAGAAATGCTTACAGTGCTCAGCAGCAGGTACTGGAGACATTCGGATTCAGTGCAGCAGGTACTGGAGACATTCAGATTCAGTGCAGCAGGTACTGGAGACATTCAGATTCAGTGCAGCAGGTACTGGAGACATTCAGATTCAGTGCAGCAGGTACTGGAGACATTCTGATTCAGTGCAGCAGGTACTGGAGACATTCAGATTCAGTGCAGCAGGTACTGGAGACATTCAGATTTGGTGCAGCAGGTACTGGAGACATTCTGATTCAGAGCATCAGGTACTGGAGACATTCTGATTCAGTGCAGCAGGTACTGGAGACATTCAGATTCAGTGCAGCAGGTACTGGAGACATTCAGATTCAGTGCAGCAGGTACTGGAGACATTCGGATTCAGTGCAGCAGGTACTGGAGACATTAAGATTCAGTGCAGCAGGTACTAGAGACATTCTGATTCAGAGCATCAGGTACTGGAGACATTCTGATTCAGTGCAGCAGGTACTGGAGACATTCTGATTCAGTGCCTAGCTTCTCAAAGCACATCTTCAGTGATTGGCTCCAGTATGCAGAACTACATGGTGAACACTAAGGTCTTGATGATTATTATGAGACTAGAACATTGTGAGGTTTCTCTGGTCTGTTGTACTCTCACATTAGCTAGGAAGGGCAACAGCAAGATGTGGAAGAAGATGAAACAAACACACATGAACCTATGAAGAACTGTACCATACAGATGGTTTCAATTTACAGATGGTGAGTTGTTCTGAAAGGAAAATGAAAACAATGGCTACCTTATGGATAAGTCTTCATCTTTATTCTGACACCTTAGATGTCTTATCATTTTAAGACCCTTTTGATGGTCCGGTGGCAAAGAATTTTGCACATTTTTTAATGTAGCTTAAGGAATAGTTATCTTTTCTGAATCAACCAAGTTCTAGATTTGTAATGTCAGTTTGAGCATTTGCTTGTTTACATTATTAATGTATTGCTGTATAATTATAATATAGTCTCTACATAGTCTACATTAATGAAAAAGGTTTTCTTTTAAAAAAAGATGCATCTCTAAGAATGTGGGACACGTCAGCCTTTTGGCAACTGTACTGTTTGGTTGTGAGGTGGCATAGACTGCATAAACCTCTCAGCTTCATTTGTATTTTTGTTACATTTGTTCTTATCAGTAGAAGATATGGAGATATTGTCAGAGAAAATAATTCAGTGGAACGTAGGAGATCAAAGCCTGCTCAACTAATCTTCAAGAATGTAATTGTGACAATATACTGAAAGCAATACAAACAGACTAGGACTGAACTCTTTTAACAGTGCTTTAAAAATAAACTTTGGTGGTTCATTGTTTATACCATGATCATATGAAATTGGGTAAACACATTCTGAAATAGCTACAGTGAATTCTGTCTGGTATAAAGTTTAGGCAACTATGAAGGTGGGAGCATTAATCTTTCATCTCAGCAGTGTGTCAAACATTGGACCACAGTGTTGTCTGAGCTGGTGAGCTGGGGGATTTAATCCATGGAGTTCATACCTCTCGGATGTCCAGATTTTCACAGACTGTCCAGATGTTTTACTCTTATTTTTGGTCTGTTCCACAGAAAATTTATGGTTTTCTGGTAAATCACTAAGTATTGAAGTCAGTAAAAATGACAAACATTTGAGTTTCAGACTTTATACCCTTCTGAAAATTCCTGCTATTACAAAACCTGTTATTCTACCAACTATCTAAGTTTATAAGGGAGATATTTAAAATCTGTCTATAATTTTGGGCCTTTATCCTCCCATTATTTGTGGCTTTGTCCAGATTTCTTGCACTAAGGTTGAGAGGTATGATGGAGTAGAGTTGTACTTTTAACTAAGGTTTGTCTTAAAGCATGAAATTCAGTTAACTAATAAACTGGGCCAGGAAACAGAACTTTATTAGCATAATATTAGAAGGATTATTTATGAAAAAGGTTGTAATTAGCAATACTTAAACTATTTTAATTTGTGTGATATTCAGTGAAGAAATGTTTGGTTCCTGTTTTTTCTTTGTATAGGATGTTTTTCTTTGCAGGTTACTGGGGGAATATTACGTTTAGTGTTTGAAGGTAACAGACTGTTTCTGCAGCTTAAACTACTTCCCAATGAATCACTTTCTAAACCTAGGCTTTATATACATGGTACTGGAACATGTCATTCAGTTGAGTGGTCTTTCAGCAAATGCCGTGAATGTGAAGGCAACTTGCTGAAACCACATTGTCCAGCATTAGAGTATTCACTTTTCTTCACTGTTGTGTGGCCTCAGAGTAGCCATATTTAAATCCACGGGTTGTGAGGATGCACCCTTATTCAGCTGTATTTTAAAAATTGCTGAAAGTGGTTTCAATGAGTTGTGTTTAGAATGAAATTATTCACTTCAAAGGTAGTCACTTGATGAACACAAATTCACTTGGTACCTACATCTTCTGATGTATATTCCACAAATGAACATCATCTTTGAGAAGGAATTTCATCAAAATGCTATAACATACTTTAAAAATAGCTATCAAAACTAAAACCAATTAATTGGCTACTGAACAGAAGCATTATACAATGCTCTTCACTTATATGGACAAAAACAGTGGTTGTGGCCATTCACAAGGGCAGTCTTTCCAAAAATGGAACAAACGTTACACCAGTTGCATAACTGTCCTCACTTACCCAGGTCTCTGGAAGGTTGTGTCTAAGCAGCTTTTGATGCCGCTATCAATGGAATTTTAACAAAGGCTCAATATGTCTTTCACCCTGGTAATGGGAATGGCATTAACCTTATTACCATTAAGGACCTTACCAATAACCATGCTTAACAAAGTGTGTCTGTCACTGCAATGTGCTTTGACCTCTGCAAGGTATGTAATACCATTTATTGTTTCTTACTGATGTGGAGACTATCCCTAATTTGCAGTGGTAGTACTACCCTTGCCTGATTCTGTACTTACCTTAGTAACAGATCTCATGTAGATGGGCAGCATGATATGCTTCTGACTTTTGTTAAAATACAAAAATACATGCAGTGTGAATCAGTTCTTAGACCATTACTGTTTACAGTATTTGTCAGCAGTAGATAGATATACTGCTGTCAATCCATCTTCATACAGTAAGATGGTGATTCCATACATGTCTGTCCTAGTGGTGCATTTTTTCACAGGTAAAAGATAAGATTCATTGCAATTTCAGTACATCAGAGCTCTGCCTGAATAACTCTAATCTTGTTCTCATCTATGAGCAAAAACTCTGATTTACACTTATTGTAATAAACAGAGCTATGTTTTCATGATGCAGTATTCTGTGAATTGTGCATGTAAGTGTTAAGAACAATTCCTGATATAACTGTCATTCTTCCTAGCAATGTGGTGTAGAGGGATGAAGCCTTAAGTGTAACACAAAATAACGTGTGATTCACTAATTATTTGGGTGTCAGACAGAGAAACTGAATGGCAAATTAGGCAGCCAATCCCAGTTCAACCATCCTGGGGAAAGATGTGGTCTGGATTGCTGCAAGGCTGACACCTAAAGGAGGCCTAGATGTTTAGCATGCAGAGCTGTGGACTGGGGTCATGTGATTCCTACCAGACTAATGCTTATGGTAGGTAGCATCCATGGTCACATTTGTATGAAGAAGCCTGCATAAAGGGAAGGCATTGTGGGCCAAGGGTGTGATGGGTGTGCAGATATCAGCCAACAGGGATGGGGATAGGAAATTAGAAAATCCTTCATCTCATCAGCATAGAAAGCTTAAATAGCTGGGGTAGCCAAGTAGAGTCTTGACCTGGGTCCAAACAGTTTCATCTTTAAATGATGATGGCCCTGTTGGGTAGTGAAGCTAAACACTCAGGCCATTAAGGCAAATACATTGCTGGTAAAGTAAAGGATGGATAATGGTGGGGAGAAGTTACTAAACCACTCTTCATGATTACCTTAGTGAAGGCCATTCATGCATGAAGATGTCTGCCTCAGCATTCAGCCACCCAATACTGAGTCACTAGATGGCTAACCGTAACTAATAAAATGGAATCTCCCATGCGGCGATGGACAGTACAAGTCAATATGGTACAAATGGATAAGACCATGAAAAGGGCTTGACAAATCAATGTGTGAACGTTAAAAAACATAGAAAAAAATGACCATAATTCCAGTTATGATTTTAATCCAGTTGCATATAAGCCAAAATAAAGATATTCTAAGTGCAAAGCACAAAATGAAGCAACATGAAAGTTTAAGAAGTAAAGAAGCAATGCATGTGTGAACCAGATGTAATGCCAGACTAAAAGAAAACCAATTGTGAAGGCAGGATAATGCCAGCATAAGTGAAACAGAATATCATTTCTTCTTTTCTTTTCATGTTTATCTGCAATGTGCTCTCATACTCAGAATGTGATACTGTCATTTATTTGACTGTCCAAGGACAGAGAAGGACTATGAAATGTGTTCAAACTCCAAGAACTTGAGAGTGCTGGTCCAAAAGTCAGCTCTGCAAGTGACCTTTGTGTAGTCCAATTTGGATGTGGAAGTTGGAAGCCCAGACATATGACAGCAATGTATATTCCCTTAATGCTGTTATAGGTAGATTGTACTTTGCAAACTAGTGATTAAAACAGATTTGTATGTACTTCTTTTAATTATTTCACCCTTTGGAGACAGTGGTTCCATACCTTCACCTTTGGTTGGCAGCGGCGGGATTCAGACTCCATCAGTGCCATCTCAGCTTAATATTTGGTGCCCATTGGTGAGAATACTAGAACTAAAGTAGGTGTATGTGTTAAAAAATCCAACCCCAAGGTAAAATATACAGAGGTATGGTTTTGTACAGCAGTAACTTTATTTTTAAGTCAGTTTGGTTTAGGAAAAGGCAGAAAATTAATTCTGACAAGTTTGCTCAGATGTCAGCTGCCTACATAACAAAGTTATTCCATGAAAAAGGAATGCAGCAGGTTAATATGTTGAGATGGTGGCAGCTTTTTGCATCAATGTAGCATGAAGAGAATATGCAGGAAATCAAACAATGACAGTCAGTTCCATCTCAAGGGAACATTGCATCCCAACATACCTCTCAACCTCTTAGAGCAAAAAATATGCACAAAGCCTAAATGATGGGGGGACAAATAGGGACACATTTTAACTATTGCTCTTACAAGCTTAGAACGTTGATAGAATAATAGGTTTTGCATAGCATGAATTTTCTGAAGGATGTGGAGTCTTAAACTCAAATATTTCTCATTATTTAATGACTTCAATCCTCAGCTATTTACCAGAAAGGTGCAGATTTTAGGAGGAACACACCAAAAATATGAGGCAAAACTCTGGACATTCTGCGAAAATCTGGACAGTTGAGAGGTATGCATCCCAACCAGAATTGCTGAAGCTGACACTGGAAATAAAGTGCAGGGAATGTGAGACAGCTAAGTGAATGCAGCAGCTGGAAGCAGAGCAAAGACAAAAGCAATGGCAGCATGAAAAGTAGATGATCTAAGTGAATGCAGCAGCTGGAAGCAGAGCAAAGACAAAAGCAATGGCAACATGAAAAGGAGATGATCTAAGTGAATGAAGCAGCTGGAAGCAGAGCAAAGACAAAAGCAATGGCAGCATGAAAAGGAGATGATCTAAGTGAATGCAGCACCTGGAAGCAGAGCAACGACAAAAGCAATGGCAGCATGAAAAGGAGATGATCTTCCCACACTAGAAGCTCACTCCTAAAATACCCAAGTCAATTTTTCCAAAATACAGGGATGTGTTTTGGAGGAAGTAGTACATTTTTGAGTAGAAACAGAATTTGAAAATAAATACGAGACACATGCTATCATTTCATTGTTGTACTATCTGTACATAAGTGTACAACTAATGACATTAAAATATGCACATACAAACACATGTACGTATTTGGGCACTCACACACATGCATGCACACAAGCATGTGTGCACATACATAAATGCATGCATTCATATCACTTAAGAACACACGAGTAGAGAAACCACAGAATCAAATCCAAAATAAAGAAAATCGCAGACACAGGAAGCAGTCATAAAACAAGGGTCAGGGTGGTATTCAGTAACATCAGCACATCCTTTGGGACTAACTCTTATCATTCCACAGACTCACTAGTAAACACTAATAGGTTTTGATAGCTTCCCTTTGATAAAAACTGCCTGCTCTCGTAACAACATTTCTCTGTATCCTTTATAACCTACTTACTAACACCCTCACCACAACTTTGGAAAACACATTCATCAGTAATATAGCTCTACAATTTTCTGGGTCTGTCCTCTCTTCTATTCTTGGAGGTAGAATTAGCAACATCATAAATTTTCACTTGGCTGGTAAACTCCACATAATGCTTCTTCAAAATTTCCTTTGGCCTACCTCTGCCTTCTGCTGTATTAGAGGATTTTGTGCTTGTTTAACCCAAATATATCTTCTATGCCTTTCCTCATTCACATTTCTGCCTTTCTAAAGCTGGGTCCTTCATGTCTTTCACTTTTCACAATTTCTTCCATAATCTCTTTTCTTGCCTTGGTCTCATTAAGTGCTTTAGCATTAAGCTTTACTCTTTTGCATTTTGGTAGCTTCTTTTAAAAGATCAGCATTATAGCTCTCCCTCCCTTCACCCTTCCATTTACAGATATGTCCATCTTCATTAGCTTTCATGCTGATGTTACAGCATTATTGGGTATGGTTCCCACAACCAGTTCTTCCTCTAATAGCACATACCCATCTTTCTTTTCTATAGTACAACTGGCCTGCTGGCTAAAATATGTGAAATGCATGCAAACCTGACCCTAATCACAGCTTCCCTAATAATGCTGGCTGCAAAGCATAAGACTTCTCAATGTTTTTCTCCTTCTCTTTCTCCAGTAACTGTTTTTTTTTATTTGAAAGTAATATAGTTTCACTTTCACTTTCCTAGGGGATATGTACTCCCCATCCGTACTAATGTACCTGACTATCACAATCTGCAACAGCTCTGCTTTTTCAAGAATACTGATTGTTTTTCTTTGTAACTGCTCCAGAAAATCTAAGGCAACATACTTTCTTACATCCTCATGATTCTGATATTATTCTGCTTTAAGCAGTTCTCTAGCTGTTCTAAAGGTTCCATTAACTAAAACACCTATATTTCTGAACAGAGAACTGCTCCCAACTCCTCCGTTCAATGTTTGGATCATGTAGCGGCTACATTTCTCCACTGTTTAATTATCTGCAGCCATGCTTCTTTCCTTTCTATAGCCCATGTGCCACCAAATTCAGTCCTCATATCAGACTGAACTGTTGCAGCCATCAGAAGTTCAGAATTATTTTAATTTCTAGCCTTTTTTTTTTGCACTCAAGACAGACTACTGAATATAACAATTTTTTTAAATTGTAATTGTGAATATGTTAAAACTATGCTAAGATAAAGTAAATGCAGTTGTATATGCAATTGCATATGCTAGTGTGATCTTGTTAGTGATGACACTACCATAAACACAATAAAATTTTGTTTGGAATTAGGGAGCTGTCTTTATCCATCCTGAAAAATATTGTTTGTGCGGGCATGCTCACACAGTGTATGTGAGTATGCGATCATGCACATGTGTATGCAAAATAATCATCGCCAAGTTTCAGTTACTACTGCATTGTTGACTGGGTGGCATTGGGCTCAGTCTTATGTGTGTGAAATCCTTGGGTGCTACTGACAATAATTCTCATCTGTAGCTGCATAGTGTAAAGCTTATTTAGGTGTGGCTATTATAAGAGGCAGCAGTTAAAATTTTACATATTCTGTTAAGGCCAGTTGTTACTTTGTATAGTATATGTTGTCAATGGTGCAAATGGTGTATCTGTTTATCACAAATAAATTGGAGTTAGTGGTGCAGATCATGAGATCACTGCTTCTCTCCATCACAGTGTGATTTTGAATATCATGGAGAATTTTAAACTTGAAGGTCACATACGTTTTTGTTAGCTTGTTGATAAACCTGGACCACTCTGTTTTCTTCAAAGTAATGTAGTTGTTCTGTTTACAATCTATCATGCCTGATGGTAAGTCAGCTTGCATTTTCTAAAAGCAACAGTGGGTAAACTTGTATTAGAAATGGAACTATATACCAACCCTGCAAACTGCAATGAATTTCCAGCCATAGCCCTTGACTGTTTAATGAAAAAAGCCTTTACCATGTATAACTTATCCAGTATCATCTGACTAGACAGTTTGTGTCACAACTATATTTACTTGGATATTAAAGTTTAAAGCTTCATTTAATTAAAATCCAATGTATCTGATAGCTTTGCTCACCTCCATCTAATCAGTGTTAACTGTGATTTCTAAAGAGACAAGGTAGATTTCCTATAGATGATACTGCAAAAATCATGGTATGATTTTGAAGTCATGTTTGAAATGTTTAAAACTTCATCTACTGTATGTTGTAAGTTGCTAAAAATAGTTTCTAATCAATGGAAAATTGAACTGCCAGCTTCCCAGTGTTTATGAGGAATAATGAGAATAGTTGAAGTGATGTGATTGGGAGGAATGACTTGCTTGATAGAAACCTAATTGATGACTTGTTCTGCATCTTCTGTGATAGACATGGACTGTCCACAAAAAATGCTGTGCTTGAACACTTGGTATACGGGAACCTTGAACCAAAGATCGTTGACCTGTTTTGTAGTCTTATTAGGTATGAGACAATGCATTTTAGTCATTTAGTCAAGAAAAATGCTGAGATGTCAAGTAATCACTGTTTTATAGTGAAGTAGGTTAAGCGGTCACTATTAAATGTTGTCAGTACTGGAAAACATATATCTCAACATCTTAGCACAAAAAATCTGGATAAAACCAAAAATAACGAACACATTTTAATTATTGCCCTTATAAATTTGGTTGGAACGTTGCTAGAATAAAAGGTGTTGTGTTAACCTTCATTTTGTGAAGGATATGAAGTCTGAAACTCAAATGTCTGTCATTATTTGGTGACTTCATTGCTCAATAATTTGCACAAAAAACACAAATTTTATGAGGAATAGAATAAAAAATATGAGACAAAAATCTGGACATTCTGCAAAAATCTGCACAGTTGAGAAGTATGCTAGAAAAAGCACCAGTGAAACTAAAAAACACTGAATAAAACAAACAAAAAATGAGTGATGCAGTTGCAAGTGTTACTTTATTCCATGCATTACATCACATCCAGTACATCGGCATTTCACCTTCAAAGGATAATATCCAAAATGTAAACCCACTATTTATATCCAGTGCCCCCTGCTGACTAGATTTTAAAATCTCACTCATTCTAATAAAACATTCAGCTTGACAAAATACTGCAGCATTCATGAAACTTACTATAACATACCATGAAATTATAAAACATCCTAATAAATGTTTAATATTCTTACACAATTATATAAGTGTACTTCAGTATAACATTCTTTTATAAAAAAACTGAAGGTCACCTACGTTATACTAATATTGACTTCAAAATTAAGCCCTCTAGGATGGAAAACTTTGAAAGTCAAAATCATATGACTTTCTAAGTCCAGCAGTTTAGATATAAAATTTCTTCCTCTATACAAAACAGGCCGACAAAACACACAAAAAATAAGTCTTGTCAGACATACCATGTGAAAAATAAAAATGTTTAGCAACAGGACTATTCATATTGTGATTGCGTATATCTCCCAAATGGTCCAACACCCTCACTTTCATCATTCTCTTCATCTGTATACCATTTGACATTGCTACATCTACATCCCAAAACGTGCACCACCCCACAAGAGTTGAATGTAAAATGTATCCTTGAAATGAATTTCCTACCATTAATAAAACTCCCAGAAAAAAAATGTTGACCTTGTTACAAATTTTACAATGCCCACATGGAAATGTTCCCATTGGTGTGTCTTCACCATGCATACCTTTTTGTCTTAAATTTAATAATTCCTTAAGATTAGAATACCTTTCATAGCAAAATTTTACCCTTTTTTTGGAAAAACATTGACCAAAGTGCTCATCCAAGGAGATTAGATGCCAAGATTCTAGCACTAACTTTCTCATAATTTTGGAGAAGGGGCCTACTTACAGACAAAATAAATGCCCTTAGCACCTTCTGATAGCTCTACTCTTTCTTACTGTTCATGCCATTTACTGGGCTGCATACATGCCTTTCATGACTTCTTGTTTTTATACAACACATTAATGTCACAGGAGCTATCTCTTGCCAGACTTAAGATCTTATCACTGTAACATCTTTCAAGTAACCTCTGAAGTACCTCCTGAAAAAAATTCACCTTTCAATCTCTTATCAGATGTGTTACACAAAATATGTTTACATCCATCAAAAGATGAGGAGTCTAAAAGATGAGAGGGATGGATGCTGGAGGCATGCAAAAAATTATTGGCAGATGTGGGTTTCTGGAAGGGCTTAAATTGAATACTTCCAAGTTCATCCATATGATATTGAATATCAAGAAACTGAATTTCTTCACAGCTTTGCTGAAAGGAAAACTTTAACCCATGGACATTCTTATTTAGCTTCTCCCAAACAAATGCAGTTCATGTCCAGGGCCCTTACAAATGAAAAAAAGATCATATATATAACGTCTGTATAATACAATAGTATTAACAAAAAATTCAATATTATAGATAAATCTTTTTTTTCAAACTCTCCCATGTAAATAATAAAGTAAGATGGAGCATATGGAACCCCAATGGCAGTTCCCTTTATTTGCAAAAAAACTTCATTCTCAAAAAAAAATATATGAGTTAAACAAAACTCCAATAATCTAACCACAAAAGCAATGTGTGGTCCCTGCCCCATCATTTGCCAAACAGCCTCCAAGCCCCATTCAATTTTAATATTGGTATAAAGGGCATTTACATCAATGGTGGCCCAATAAAAATCTTCATGCCACTGAATAAATTTGAGTAATTCGCATATTTCCTGAGTATTCTTGATATGTTTAATATTTAATTACTCAATGAGGCAGCAAAACTGACACACTTTGGCTAGGCTTATAAATACCTTTGGGCAGATAGACTAGTACCTACCTATGAACCTATGAACCTATGAATGTGCAGGAATCTTTCACATAAACTCCTTTAACGGGGAAACAAGTAAAATATCTACATTTTCCATATAGGAACCCACCTCCGAGACAATAGGTCTTTGGGGGGGGGGGGATTCCCTTAAGTTCTTATGAGTCTTAGGAATGGCATACAAGATTGGGTCCACCAGTTTTTGAACATACAAATTTCTAACATCCTTTGCTCTAAATAACCCATTCTTTCACCTCTGTCCAAAAGCTCCAAAAGTTCAGCATTAAATTCAACCACTGGATTTTTAGGTAATTTCATGCAATCATCCTTCACCGAAAGTTACCTTTCATCCATTTGTACATATTTAGATCTTGGCATCACACCCCAATTACTCCCCTTGTCAGATTGCTTGAAAATATATATTTGAGTATTTTTCCTCATAAAACTCAAAGCTTCCCATTCCCCCTTTGTTAAATTGTACTCTTTATGTGCCGTATTAAATTTCAAAAATTCAACTTTTTTAATTAACAATTGTTCAAATAAACACACAGCATTTGACAGTTTTGGTGGGGAAAATGTAATTGAATGAGGAAACATGGGGACTGATAACTTACAATAACCACTACAAAAAATGCATCATTGTTACAATCGTCCTCTGACTCACTCATAACATCATCTCCAAAGAAAATCGGTTTTCATGGATGGACATATCCAATAAAGGATTGTCCTCCAATATCTCATCAGCTACTACACCCCCCCCCACTGTTGTTACCAAAACATACTCTAAGATCTAACTTTCTACATAATCTTTTAACATCCAACAACACATCTGCAAAGGTAGGAAATCTAGTGGGTACAAATTTGGTATCTTTACAAAGTACATTCAAACATTCATCAGAGATGCAACCCATAATAAACAGAATCAAAAATACATCACCAAATTCAAAGTCAACAGTGTGTGAGTCCAAAACTCAGTCAGAAAAAATATAAAATTGCCCAGTCTGCTGTGCAAAATCTATATCTTCCTATTGTTGCCTCTGCTTCAATATTTCTTGCCCTTTTCCTTTTCTTGAGAAAAATTCTCCTTTATGTGCTGTTCCTGTTCCGGTTGCTGTAACTGTTCAACAGATGTATCTGACTGAATGTTATCAAATGAAACACATTTTCAAATGAAGAAACTGAAGAGTCCATCATAACAGAAGTACGCCAAGCTGTTTGCTTAAACCTAGTTCTTCCTTTCTTTGGTTTCCATTGCCAAGCATACACTAAGCCTGAACAAAAGTCTCCCGTATCTCACAACAACTTTTTCTTTTTCCTGGTGATAGTTTTCTGCTCAGCCTTATCCATTTTCTTCTTTATTTCTGCCATACTTAGGTTCATAGGTTCATAGGTTGGTACTAGGCTATTGGCCCTAGGGCCTATACAAGCCTAGCCATAAAAATTCCCTGGCTATTTCTTCCCACACTATTTACTTCCCTACTAACAGAAAACGTACCTTCTGATGACTCACCCATCAGTTTCTTCTGCAAATCAATAATCTCCTGCTACAATTTGCCATGTAGTTGATGATTTCTCTTGCCCAAAACACAAATCCATCCCAAGGTACACTCCAAGCTGATTTGTTTCCAGTCCTCCAACAAGTCATGCTCATTATCGTGAAAGTCGCAGGTCAGAAGACGATCGACCCTTAAGCCTCTTGGTGTAATGTTCAAACTAAGATACTGTTTCAATAACTTGGTATCATAAAACAAATTGACCTCATTCACTATCAACCATTCTAGTTGTTCAAATTGCACGCCAAGCTCATTCTCACCTTCCAAGTTCCAGTCCATTGTGCTAAATCTGTACCTTCCTGTTGTTGCCTCTGCTTTCATATTTCTTGCCACTGGATATAAATAGTGAGTTTACATGTTGGGTATTATCCTTTGAAGGTGAAATGCTGAGGTACCGGATGTGATGTAATGCACGGAATAAAGTAACACCAGCAACTGCATCACTTGTTTTTAAGTATGCTGGAAAACTCAGGAATGTTCTCAGGGCATTTTAAGAATAACTAACTGATGTTTTTTTCCCACTGGGTGTGTGGAATGAATTCAACTTTCACCTGCAAAAGAGCTTTTCTTATCTGACTATGAAGGATTGAGATGACAGAGACTGACTGGACTTGTTAAAGGACACAGTAGCTGAGGCAGCAGAAAGGAGCTGTAGCCAAAAGGTGATCAGTACTTGTCAAAGCAGTAACCTTAAGAGTTTCTTATAAATGCCAACATTTAGGAACACTCTTAGTTCAAAGAAAGAGGCCTACTGTACAGGAGGGTGACCTGATCTGACTGATAGGTACTGACAAACCAGAAAAGCAGCACCAGTAACTGCAGTAGTCATTAAAGAAACGTTCCAAGTATGGGAGTGGCTTGATGAGACTGAGAAAAATGTCTCTGAGATAGCCTTAAACAGGTTCTGGAAAACTATATGTAGACTCAGAAAGGTGAGTTGGGAATTATCAACACCGGCATAAAATGCTAGTTTTTACAGGTGATACAGGTAATGTAGGTTCATTGACAGGACGCAGCTTGGAAGTGGATGACATGATGATACAGAGGAGGCTGGACATCCTATGTATCCAGGAGATGAAATGGAAGGGCAGTGCAGAAAATCCACTTGGCTTGGGATCCAGAGTCTAATACTCAGCTGGAGGGCAGGCTAGAAATGGTGTAGGAATTGTGGTGAGAGAGAGACTTCAGAAGGCAGTAAGGGATATCAGCAAAATTAATGACAGACTCATGGCAGTCAGACTCCAGTGTAATGACAGGGCAGTATTCATAATCTCAGCCTATGCCCCACAGCAGGGTTGTGATAGTGAGGAAAAGAGCACAGTCAGACTGCAGTTGCAGGACCTACTAGATAAAGCAGGACACCATGAATTGGTGTTGATAATGGGTGACTTGAATGCACATATCGGGACAGACATAACAGGATATGAGGACTGCCTTGGTCCACATGGGTAGGGCAACAGGGATAAAGAAGGAGAAGCCATTCTAGACTTCTGTCTGGCAAAAGGCTTGATAGTAGCCAACACATGGTTCAGAAAGAGAGACAGTCACAAGATCACATACAAGAGTACTCAACATGCAACTCAGGTAGACTTCCTCCTAGTAAGGAAAAGGCACTAGGGCAGAATCCATGATTGCAAAGTCATCCCCAGTGAAACAGTCAGCCTGCAGCATAAACCACTAGTTGCCACAATCAGCTGCAAACAGTGGTCAGAGAAGGCTTTAAGGTCAACATAGACCAGGCTGAAGACCTGGAAGTTGACTGGAGAGAAAGTACAACAGTTCAAGGAATTACTCAGGGCTCTAGCACCCCAAGAAGAGGAGGAAATAGGTGGAGTTGAAGAAGTATGACAGCGCCTAAAAACAGCATGTGTTAGGACTACAGAAAAGATATGTGGCAGAGTCAGGTATGGATATAAGGTACATAAGGAAAGCTGGTGGTGGAATGCAGAAGTCCAGAAAGTCATCAAAAGAAAAAAGGAGTGCAGGAAGAAGTGGGAGACAGAAAAGACTGACCAGGCTAGGAAGTACTACTGGATGGCCAACAAAGAAGCTAAGAAAGAAGTTGCAATAGCAAAGAATAGGGCATCAGAGGCACTGTACCAGCTTCTAGAAAGTGACTCAGTAAGGGGCACAAATAAACTATATCAGGTTGCAAGGCAAAGACAGAAAGATAAAGAAGATAGTCAGACACCCTTCATAAGGGATGCCAGCAACAACCTGCTCACCAGCCCAGAGGACATCAAAGGCTGATGGAAGGAGTATTTCCAGCAGCTTCTGAATGAAGAAAACCCCACAGAAGCTATACTGCCCCAGAAACAGCCTGCAATAAGAGAAGAAGAGGAGCCCACCCTAGAAGAAGTAAAAACAGCATTAAGGAAGATGAAGTCAGGGAAAGCAGCAGGCTCAGATGAGGTTGCAGCAGATATGATAAAAATGCTGGGTGAGATAGCGGAGAAATTGATCCTGAGGGTACTAATAGCAGTGCGAAGAGAAAGGCATATCTCAGATGACTGGAGAATAAGCATACTTGTGCCAGTGTACAAGAACAAAGGGGACATTCACAACTTTGGGCTGTACAGAGGCATCAAACTCCTATCACATTGCATGAAAGGTCTGGAGAGGGTGATTGATAAATGGATACGCAGAGTAGTAAAATGTAAGATGGGAGATGAGCAGTTTGGATTCAGATCAGGATGCAGCACAACTGACCCCATGTTTGCATTGAGATAGATACTTGAGAAGAAGCTAGAGATGAGGAGAGAGTCCAACTGGGCATTTGTACACTTGGTGAAAACAAATGACAAGGTCCCAAGAAAGCTGATCTGGACAGTACTGCGGTGGTTTGAAGTCCCAGAAACATTGGTAGAATTAATGCAGGCTATATACAAGAACCCAATGACTCAAGTAGGTACAGTATTCGGCCTCACAGAGGGGTTCCCATCGGGTGTGGATGTACATCAGGGTTCAGCTGAGCCCACTGTTGTTCATACTGGTAATGGACTACATTAGCAAACAGGTTGGATGGGATGGATCAACAAAGCTGCTGTATGCAGATGATGTGGCAGTGCAGGCAAACACTGAGCTAGAACTTCAGCAAAGGATAGGAGAATGTAATGCAAAACTGAAGGCACATGAGATGAAACTAAGCACAGATAAGATGGTGGTAATGGCAGCAAATTGGGGAAATCTGAAGAAGCTGAGAATAGAGATAGAAGGGAAGATAGCTGAACAGGTAAACAGCTTCAAGTATCTGAGAGGAGTAGTTGAAGAGAAGGGTAGTCTGAATGAAGAGGTCAAAGCTAAAATCAGAGGGGCTGCAGCCACCTGGCATAAAGTATCAGGTGTAGTCTGTGACAGAAGTATGCCAAAGAAGCTGAAAAGTAAGGTGTATAAGACAGTGGTGCGACCAGTACTACTGTATGGTACAGAAACCTGGGCAGTAAGGGCAGAACAGTTGAAGAAGGTAGAGGTGATAGAAATTAAGTGCTTGAGAAAGGTGGTAGGATGCACACTGTGGGACAGATGAAGAAATGAGGACATAAGACCAGAAGCCAAAGTAGCTCCAATTGCAGAAAAGATCAAAGAGAACAGATTCCAGTGGTTTGGGCACATGTGTAGCAAAGCAGAAGACAATCTGTTGAGGAAGATTTGGGACAGACAAGAAGAAGGTAAGAGGAAGTGAGGATGTCCATCAAAGAGGTGGACGGATTGTACGAAAGAAGATCTGCAACAGTCAGGCATGAGTGTTGAAGAAGGAAGGAGTGTGGCACTAAATTGAGAGAGCTGGCAGCAGTTAACATGATACCCCGTCCCCATGTAGAAAAAAATTAGAAAAAAGGGGACTGATGATGATGATGATGCCTATGATGATGATGATGATGATGACTGTTGAGAGGCAGAATTAAAAAAATTCTGGTTCTGGTTGACATGCTGTTCTCTGATGAGAAAATAAATGGGGTAAAACGTGGAATTCAATTCATTTGGTAGATAAAATCCCTACAAACAGATCCACTGTAGCAAGACTACATGAGTGGATAGAATCCACGAAAAATGAAAAAGGTACTGATCATTGTTGGGTCTCAGGATTGGCATGCCTTTTCCATATTACATGGAAGGCTACAACAACAGCTCTAGAGTACAAAATTCCAGACACACGAAGAGTTACCACACAAATGCTGGCAGTAAACCGAGCTCAAAATAAATAATCACCCTTGAGTTTATTAACGCCACAATAAAAAGAAAATACATTTTCGTCCAAGTTTCCCTCAGACTTCATCAGATTAAACAATGATACAACAATTGCATCTGGTATAAATATACTCATTAATTGATACAATCAATTAATATCTCATTTAAAGCCACAGCACTTAAAAACATAGTAATACACATTAGAACTGTATAAATAATTGATATAAATTAAAAAGGAGCAAAACATAATGCAAAATACGTTTTAAAATTTTTAATAAATAATGTAATAAATTAGTACAATAAATTTATAAAAATATATGTGTATGTAAAAATATTAAACTGATGGCCATATTAAAAATACATAGTTCTCACTAGTTAAAAATCAGTAATATATTAATATTGTACCATAAAAAATGCATTGTGTATATGTATGATTTCACAGTCAAATAATGAAACAGTACAGCTAGTAACAATACAACAATTCTCATGTTTAGAATTTGGCTGATCTGAGTTTGAGTAGGGGTACCAAGGAGATATGGTCATTAAGACCTGGAGGTTTGTTAGATTCCAGAAATATTTGCCAATAGGTTTCCCTATATTCTAACTTGTATTCCCAAGGACCCCCTCTTAGTTCTTTAGGGACAGTTTCAATAACAAAAAAGGTGAATCTAGCATTGGGACATAATAATGTGTGTTTAAAGAGTGCATTATTGACATTTCTTTTGTTAACGTCATTCATATGTTCGTAGATTCTTTGTTTAAGATGACGTTCAGTTTTCCCAACATATTAACTGTCACAAACACAAGTAACTAGGTAGACAAGTCTTCGGGAGTTACAATTACTATAAGTCTTAGCAGTTAGCATTCTTTGTCTGGATGCAATAATCACTTGTTGTTTGTTGGATATATAAGTACACTGGTTACAAGCCCCACACTTGTAAGTACCCTTCCTTCTATGTGTAAAAACCTTTTCATTTTTAACAAATTCCAAGATATTTTTAATATTACATCCCTTTTTAAATACTACTTCAATAGGTTTATCTTTTAAGTTGGGTAAATCTGTAAATTTTGAAATTTTATTCCATTCTCTTTGCATGATGCCTTTGATTTGATAAGCGTTGGTGATAAATTCAGTAACAAAAGCTCTGTTATGCGTAATATCATTAGAAAGTGTAGAACCATGCTTGTTACAAAAATTCATTCCCATGCCTAAAATGGGCCTATATTTACTTTTCCTACCCTCCGTGACTTCAGCTCGGATGGAAGCTATGAGTTCACGAGGGTAGCCACGATCCAAAAACATTTGCTCCAAGCCATACATTCAGCTTCATAGTCCACTTCATCAGATGTCATACGACTGATGCGCACGTATTGCCCTTTGACAATACCTTTTTTCTGATAAAGTGGGTGTGCACTGTTGAAGCTGATGTAGGTACTGGAGAATGTCGGCTTTCTGAAAATAGTTGATTTAAATCAGTGATCAACTTTGTGCAAAGAGACATCCGGATAATTAACACTTTGAGTGTGAACTTGGTAAGTGAACTTAAAAAAGTCCATAGTTTGGTTAAGGTAATTAATAAATTCATCTAAAATTTCAACACCTCCCACCCAAAAAATACAAATATCATCAAGAAACCTTGTGTTTAAGTTCCAGTATCTAGTGTAAGGAGAATTGTAGACAAATTTATGTTCCCATACTGAAACTATGATATCTGCAAAGGTGGGGGCACAACTAGCCCCCATAGCAACCTTGGTGGCAAAACTCACCCTCAAAGAACAAAAAAATATTTTTGAGTATGAATTCTGCCAGTTCAATACATAACAAATATATGTTTCCATGATACCAGGTTTCATCCTCAGGGCTTCTTTGAGCCAGATAATACCTATGTTATGTGGAATGACAGAAAATAGGTCTACCACATCTTTTGTAGTGAACAGAAGATCTTGTGAAAAATGTTCAGATTTAATTTTACTAAGAAAGTCCCATGAATCTTTAAGGATATGTAGTTCCCCACCCCATAGTGATTTCAATTTCTAATCTAGATATTTAGCTATGGGACAACTCTTGGACCCTTTTGAGGCCACAATTGGTCTAAGTGGGGGGGGGGGTCATCCACACTTTTGTGTACCTTGGGTATCCCATAAATAGAGGGTACCCGATGGTGAGGATGGTCTAGGTACTGATAAGTATCATAATCAATGACCCCCTGGTCGAAAAGATCCTTAAGTGCCAATTCAATCTTTTTATAACAGATGTTAATTTCATTAATGGAGACTTTGGTGTATCTAGAGTCGTCGTGTAAGATTGAATGCATTTTACCCTCATAAATGATTTTGTCCATGATTACAAAATCAAATAACAAACTCCCTAAAGAACTAAGAGGGGGTCCTTGGGAGTACAAGTTAGAACATAGGGAAACCTATTGGCAAATATTTCTGGAATCTAACAGACCTCCAGGCCTTAATGACCATATCTCCTTGGTACCCCTACTCAAACTCAGATCAGCCAAATTATAAACATGAGAATTGTTTTTGTATTGTTACTAGTTGTACTTTTTCATTATTTGACTATGAAATCATACATATACACAATGCATTTTTTATGGTACAGTATTAAGATATTATTGATTTTTAACTAGTGAGAACTATGTATTTTTAATATGGCCATCAGTTCAATATTTATACATACACACATCTTCTTTTTCTTTCAGCTGCTCCTGTCAGAGGTTGCCACAGCAGATCAACTGTTTCCATTTCTTTCTGTCCTCTGCATCTTGCTCTGTCACACCAACCACCTGCATGTCCTCTCTCACCACATCCATAAACCTTATCTTAGGCCTTCCTCTTTTCTTGTTACCTGGCAGCTTCATCCTTAGCATCTTTTTCCCAATATACTCTGCATCCCTCCTCAGCACATGTCCAAACCAACGTAATCTTGCCTCTGGCTTTGTCTCCAAACCTTCCAACCTGGGATGACCCTCTAATATACTTATTCATAATCCTGTCCATCCTCATCACACCCAGTGCAAATCATAACATCTTCAACTCTGGCACGTCAAGCTCTGACTCCTGTCTTTTTGTCAATGTCACTGTCTCCAACCCATATAACATAGCTGGTCTCACTACCCTCTTGTAGACCTTCCCTTTCACTTTTACTGGAACTCATCTGTCACAAATCACTTCTAACATTCTCCTCCACCCACTCCATCCTGCCTGTACTCTCTTCTTCACCTCTCTTCCACACTCACCATTACTCTGAAGTGTTGATCCCAAGTATTTAAACTCATCCACCTTTGCCACTTCTACTCCCTGCATCCTCACCATTCCTCTATCCTCCCTCTCATTCACACACATATATTCTGTCTTAGTCCTGCTGACCTTCATTCCTCTTCTCTCTAGAGCATATCTCCACCTCTCCAGGGTCTCCTCCACCTGTTCCCTCCTCTCACTACAGATCCCAATGTCATCTGCAAACATCATAGTCCACGGGGACTCCTGTCTGATCTCATTTGTCAACCTGTCCATCACCATTACAAATAAGAAAGGGCTCAGAGCTGAACCTTGATGTAATCCCACCTCCACCTTAAACGCATCCATCACTCCCACCGCAGACCTCACCGTTGTCACACTACCCTCGTACATATCTTGTACCACTCTTACATACTTCTCTGACATTCCCGTCTTCCTCATACAATACTACAACTCCGCTCTAGGCACCCTGTCATATGCTTTCTCTAAATCCACAAAGACACAATGCAACTCCTTCTGACATTCTCTGTACTTCTCCATCAACACTCTCAAAGCAAACATCGCATCTGTAGTGCTCTTTCCTGGTATGAAACAATACCGCTGATCACTAATCATCACCTCCCTTATTAACCTAGCTTCCACTACTCTTTCCCATAACTTCATGCTGTGACTGATCAATTTAATCCCTCTGTAGTTACTACAGCTCTGCACATCACCCTTATTCTTAAAAAGCGGTACAAAAACACTTTTTCTCCATTCCTTAGGCATCCTCTCACTTTCCAAGATTTCATTAAACAATCTAGTTAAAAACTCCACTGCCATTTCACCTAAACACCTCCATGCTTCCACAGGTATGTCATCTGGACCAACAGCCTTTCCGTTCTTCATCCTCTTCATAGCTATCCTTACTACCTCCTTGCTAATTCACTGCACTTCATGATTCACTATCCGCACATCATCCAACCTTCTCTCCCTCTCATTCTCTTCATTCATCAGCCCCTCAAAGTACTCTTTCCATCTGCTCAACACACTCTCCTCACTTGTGAGTATGTTTCCCTCATTATCGTTTATCACTCTTACCTGCTGCTCATCTTTACTAGCTCAGTCCCTCTGTCTAGCCAATTGGTAAAGGTCCGTTTCTCCCTCCTTAGTGTCCAACCTTTTACACAACTCATCATACGCCTTATCCTTAGCCTTCACCACCTCTCTCTTTGCCATGCACCTCATCTCCTTATACTCTTGCCTACTTTCTTCATCTCTCTGACAATCCCACTTCTTCTTCGCCAACCTCTTTCTCTGTATACTCTCCTGTACTTCTTCATTCCACCACCAGGTCCCCTTGTCCTCCTTCCTCTCTCCAGATGTCACACCAAGCACCTTTCTAGCCATCTCTCTTACTAGCTCTGCTGTAGTTACGCAGCTATTCAGTAACTCTTCACTGCCACCCAGTGCCTGTCTTAACTCTTCCCTGAACATCACCTCACAATTACCATTTTTCAATTTCCGCCATTTGATCCTTGGTGCTGCCCTCACACTCATCCTCCTCTTCTTGATCGCCAATGTCATCCTACAAGCCACCATCCTATGCTGTCTAACTACACTTTCCCCTGCCACCACTTTACAGTCTCTAATCTCCTTCAGACTGGCCCTTCTACATAAGATATAATCCACCTGTGTGCATCTTCCTCCACTATTGTATGTCATCCTATGCTCCTCCCTTTTGTTAAAATGCGTATTCAACACAGCCATGTCCATCCTTTTTGCAAAATCCACTACCATCTGACCTTCTGCATTCCTTTGCTTAACACCATACCTACCCATCACTTCCTCATCCCCTCTATTCCCTTCACCAACATGCCCATTGAAATCTGCTCCAATACCCAGTCTCTCACCCTTGGGTACAGTCATCATCACTTCATCCAACTCACTCCAATTTTTTTCTTTCTCATCCATCACACACCCAACATGTGGAGCATATGCACTAACAACATTCATCATTGCACCATCAATTTCCAGCTTCATAAACATCACTCTATTCGACGCTCTTTTCACCTCCAAAACACTCTTAGCATACTGTTCCTTAAAGATAATGCCTATACATACACATATACTTTTATAAATTTATTGTACTAATTTATTACATTATTTATTAAAAATGTTAAAACAGTCGTAGTTTGCATCATGTTTTGCTCCTTTTTTAAATTTCTATCAATTATTTATACAGTTCTAATGTGTATTACTATGTTTTTAACTGCTGTGGCTTTAAATGAGAGATTAATTGATTGTATCAATTAATGAGTGTATTTATACCAGCTGTAATTATTGTATCATTGTTTAATCTGATGAAGTCTGAGGGAAACTTGGACGAAAATGCATTTGCTTTTTATTGTGGTGTTAATAAACTCAAGCGTGAGTATTTATTTTGAGCTCGTTTACTGCCAGCATTTGTGTGGTAACTCTTCGTGTGTCCGGAATTTTGTTTTCTAGTGTTTCAGTTTGGACTAACTCCTTTTGTGTTTTTTAACAGCTTTAGAGTGACAGACTGGGACAGACATCTTGGGGGACAAGAGTTTGGCTTCCATTTATCAATGTGACATTCCTCTTAGCCTCTCTTAAAAAATGTATATTAACATGTTAGAAATGAGATTTCATTCAAATGTTGAGTCTCTGATTCAGAAAAAGCAGTTCAAATTCCATATCGGCTATGGGGGAGGTTCAGGAGATTTTACCAATACTATCAGCATGTGTTTGATAGACTTGAAGAAGGCAGATAGCTATGCAGCACTAATCAATTAGAAAGTGTAATAACTACACAGTTTCCCAAGACTTTTGCTGAGCCCACCCCCATGGCACAGAAGACTGAAGCCATGACTGCAGCACAGCAACCCATTGTTTAATTAGTGGAACAGGTGTTAAGGACATAACAGGATGAATAGGAGTGAGTTTGTCTGCTCACCCATCCTGGTGTGAGGTAGTAATTTCTGGCTTACCACTTGGGGACACCTAAAGAGAGAATTGAGTGTTGTACCAGTAGAGGATAGACCAGCTGAGCACATGTTGCCCAGGATACGTAGCACTGAGAGTGGAAAGGAAGGCATGTATGTGGATACAAACAGGACCGTAGGGATGTCACCTGTGCTGGAGGTGCCTAAGCCCCCCTTAAGAGAGGGATGATTGGCTCAATGAGGGGAAAAAAGGAGAGCCATTGGGCAAGGATATGTGGATGGGAGTTGTGTCTGTATTCTAAGCAGAAAATAATTAAGGCGGGTGTTCTACCAATGGTGTACTTTAGTGCCCTCCTGTTTGTGAGTTTTATGGCTATGATACCAAGACAAACCAATGTTTCAGTTTTATCCAATCTGGGAATGTGAACATTGCATCATTGCTGTTTGCAGTTTATGTTGTCCTAGACACAAGTAAATATGATCTGTAGTAAGCAGTGGATTGATTCACTACTGAATGTGAAAGTTAATGGTTTAAAAATCATCACCTTCAAATCAGACATCCTACCTTTCACTTGACAAAAACATGTATTTCCCTCTGAAGATGATGGGGAAACAGCTTTCTCAGATGGAGGAGGATAAGTCTTGTCCTGTTGATTCAGGAGATTGACTAGCAGATAGGTGCAGTAGCAGCAGCGCTAATGGCATTGTGCCAGACTATTGTAGTGAGGCAAGAGTTGATCTATAGGACAAAGCTGTCAGTTTATTGATAAGATTACATCAGTATCCTCGTCTATGGTCATGGACTTTAAGCAGTCATTGAATGGATAACAGCAGAAAGAAGGTTCCTTTGCAGGATAGCTTGTTTCAGTCACCATGGTACAATAAGAAGCTTTGCAATTTAGGATGTTGTTAAAATGTAACCATTGCTCCTCCATTTTAAGAAGAGTCAGTTGAGATGGTTTGGTCACCCTCTGTAGATTCCCCCTCCCCGTTTGTCTCCCATGGGAGGTATAAAAGGTTTAGCCCACTTAGAAGAGACCTTCGGGCAAATTCAGGACATTTTGGATTGATGATATCTCTCAGCTTGTTTGCGAATGCCTGAGGATCTCATGGGAAAAACTAGAGATGGTTGTCAGGACAGAAAAGTCTAGTCTGCCTGGTCCCCATGCTGTGACTGTGGCCCTCAACAGAACAAATGGTTTACAAAACAGTTGGCTTGACTAATAAAACCGTAAATGGCAGTGGTAAAATGATGTAACTTTAAGAGTTGTTCCTAAAACATAAACGGTGAAAACGTGTGGTCAGGCACTGGCCACTCTTCTAACATTATTGATATTATTTTGCAGGGAGCTGGTAAAAAAAGTCAATACAGGAGAAGTTTATGTTAACTTGTGAACATCTTTTGACAAAGAGGTGGTGATTAACTAATGCTCAATGTTTTACAAATGTCAGGCAACATGGCAATTACTATTTTGTCTTTATTTAACCTTTCTATCAGGTATTAGACAGCTATACTAAGACTCCTATAAAAAGCAGTTAGAATAGATAATGGCCACAGTTGTTTTGTGGAACATTTTTTGAGAATCTTCTGCAAAAGACTGGGAAGACCACTAGGTCTGAAATCATCAGGACACTCTCATGAACAGCCTTTGTGCATAGTAACTGTCACCTTCGAAACCAGCAGTACCACACTTCCATGATAGAACATTAAGTGCATCATTACCCTTTATAGAATATGAGATGTTTCATTAAAAGCTGCTGAAGAAAAAGTACTTGCATGAAAATTAAGTTTTCTGATTTGAGCACAATTTACTTTCTGACATTGTAAGGCATGAAAACAACAGAGATGTAATGTGATCCTATCTCGCCTACATTCAATACATATGGGTTCGGAGCCGATCCTCGGCTCCGACTCGGCACCGAATACAATAGAGCGTAGTCTCTTATTGGCTGAGCTATTCTATATCCCAGGATGCACCACCACTAGTTCCCCAGATCTCGTTTGCCGCTCAAGAGCATAGACGTGGTCTCGGACTTGGCTGAGCTAAGTACTTTAGTCAGATAAAACTCCTTTTGTCTGAAATTTTCTATTTCCCCAAAAGCTGTTTTAACAGCTACTGTTGTGATATTATTATACTTTGTTGTGTGTGTGAAAGTTTTGCTGTAATTTTTTGAGGTAATCTGTGGTGATTGTGTCTGTCTGTCGGCAGAAGGTTCCGTTTAAGTTAGAGGGGCCTAGCCCTGTGTAAATTGTGTCTTTTCTGGTTGTGGTTGTTTTTCTTTTAATAAATTGTTAGCGAAGCTACAATGTCAAAAGAGCACAGGCCCTCAGGATTCAAAAAATGCACTAAGTGCGGGTATAAAATGTCGATTACAGATGACCACGCGCTATGTGTGTACTGTTTAGTGCCTAAACATCTCCAAGAGTCCTGCAGTGTATGTCACACTTTTTCCTCTCGAGTCCTACAAGAGAGGAAAAACAAATTAATTTTAAAAGGGCTGATTGCCCCATCCTTTGAGGAAGCTTTAACTTCTGGCTCTCCTACTTCCCAAAGGAAAAAGAAATCGTCGGCTCCGACCAGTCCGTCGGAACCGACAACAAAAAAATCTAGGCAGGCTTCTCCTTCGGCTCCACGGACTTCGGAGCCGAGGGTGGAACGGTCTGCCTCGATGTCTCCTGCCTCGACTCCTTCAGTTTCGGAGCCGAGAGCTCGAGCATCGAGAGGTGTGTCACCTTCATCGGCTCCATTGTCTTCGGAGCCGATGAGAGTTACATACTCAGACACTTCCCCCTCGGCGCCGAAGTCCTTGTCGGCTCCGAGAGAAGTTGAAGTAGAGATGGGAACTTCCTCGGCGCCGATAGTTATGGAACCTTTACAGAGCCGGTCCCCTTGTCTATCGGAGCCGATGGAGAAGTCTTCTCGGACCCGATCGGTGTCGTCCCGATCCTCGAGGATGTCCGATTCAGACATAGACAGGGTACTTCAGAGGCTTTTCCAGTCTCCAGTCTTTACCAAATTGATATCGGCTCCGACCCAGTTGGTACTGGAGCCTACTGCCCCTCCTACGTTGTCGATTCCTCCTTCAACAGCCTCGGCGCCGTTGGAGTCGGTGCTGGTGGAACAGGTCGAAGTAATTGAGTCGGCTCCGAATCTTACTTCTACCCCGTCTCTTGGGTCGGGGTTAGGAACGGGAACCTCCTCTGTCGGCCCCGGGGGGGTTGCTTTGGGCCCGATTCTTTCGGTTCCTAGCCTTCCCCTCGGTGCGTCGGCGGCGGGGGCTCCTTCGTCCGTTGTGGCCTCAAGGGTTGGACCTTCCCAGGATTCTGGGGGTCCGGCCTTTGATGCTATGAGGAGTGCCTTAGCCAAATCTTCTGTGGCTACTTCGACTCTTTCACCACCACCTTCCATGGATTTGGAGACTGGTGCCTCCGGAGTTCCCCTGTCTTACAGTGGAGCCCCTAGGCCTGAGGATACCCCCACGGGTGGTTCCCTCCTTCCTGGAGGTTCCTCCGACGCGCCTTCGGAGGAACCCCCCAGGAAGAAATTGTGTAAGAGGAAACACATTGACTCCCCTGATGAGTCTCTTACATCGGATACCGACCTCGATGATGCGGAAGGGTCCCCAAAGTCGTCCTCGGATGATGTCTCCTTCGCGGACATATTAGAAATCCTCAAACAACGAGGCGACTGGCAGTCCAAACCCCCTTCTGCTGAGGAGTCGGTCTTCCTCAAGGCCTTTGGGGCTCAGCCCTCTGCCTCCTGGGTGTCTCCGCCCTTCGATGAGCTCCTGGATTTGATCTCTCAAAGGGTGTGGGAACACCCGGATTCTGTGGAACCGGTGCCTGCTCGCCCCAACAAATTCCTTTCGGCCCCACCGGACAAAGAGTTCCTATCCAAGGGCGTGGCAGTAGATGCTATGGTGGTGGCATCTGCTACTCAGCAAGATGTAGCAGAGGCTTCGACGTCCGTCCATCCTCCTAATAAAGAGTCTAGGAATATGGATCGGTACGGCAAGCGTACCCTGACTTCAGCGGCCTTTACGTTAAGGTCCCTGAATTATTTGGCACATTTTACAAGACTGCAGAGGGATCTGGTCAAGGAGCTGTCAGACTCCCTCTCGGGTAATTTACCTGAGCAGCTAGCCCAGTCGGTTAGCGCTCAGTTATCTACCCTGTCTTCCTTATCTAACTCCTCCATGAGGCTCATATCATATGCTGCTGAAGGAGCGAGTAGAGCGGTGGGTACAGGAGTTGCTTTACGAAGACAAGCCTGGCTTCGCCTGTGTCACTTTGCGGAGGCGTTCAAGTCTTCCTTTGCCGACGCTCCCTTTGATGGTCCTCATTGTTTGGACCCAAGGTAAAGGACACCTTGATTCGCTGTGAGCAAGAGGGTAAGACTTTGGCTGCTGTCGGAGCCCGGTTTTCCACTCCCTTCAGGCCTTACCCCAAGGCTCGAAGGGGTGGGAAGATGTGGTTTCGAAAATCTCAGAAGCCTTACTCGCCACAGCAGAACGACTCCCCTTCTAGAGGCATAGGAAGGGGAAATTTTTCTGGAAGACGCCGCCCCAGAGGCAGCGGAGGCCCTCGCAACACTGGAGACCGCGAATCCTTTCGTGGCTCTCCCTCCTTCCAACATCCCTGAAGGAGTGCCCGACTGTGCAGCTCCGGAGCCAGTCGGGGGTCGTTATTCGGAGCACCTAGAAGCCTGGAGTCAGATTACTCAGGACCAATGGGTGCTCCGAATAATTGCCGGAGGATACACCATTCCTTTAGATCACCATCCCCCACCAACCCGAAGGATCCCGCACCCTCCAACCAGTCAGCGGGTTATAGCAGCCTACGAGGTGTCAAAACTGCTGCGAAAAGGAGTCATCCAACCTGTCCCCGCAGACCAAGCCGGATTAGGGACTTACTCAAGGTTCTTTTTGGTGCCAAAAAAGACCGGGGACTGGAGACCCATCTTGGATCTCAGCAAATTCAACCGATTCGTGAAAAAGTCCAAATTCCGGATGGTCACCTTACAATCCATTCTTCCATTGTTGGAGGAAGGTGTTTGGATGTGCTCCATAGATCTCAAGGACGCTTACTACCACATATTAATAAACTGGGCGTCCAGAAGACACTTACGCTTCAGCCTGGGAGACAGTCATTTCCAGTTTCGAGCTCTGCCCTTTGGTCTCACTTCAGCCCCCAGAGTGTTCACCAAATGTTTGGCAGTAGTGACTGCTCACTTGAGGAGTTTAGGATTCCAGCTGTTTCCGTATCTAGACGACTGGCTCCTAACTGCCACCTCCAAGCATCTACTTATAGAGAATCTAACAGCCACTATCAAATTGGGCAGTTCCTTAGGGATCACCTTCAATTGGTCAAAATCAGTGCTGCAGCCATCTCAGCGTATTCTGTTCATTGGAGCAGAAATAGATACAAGACAAATGCGGGTCTTCCTTCCTGCAGAAAGAATAGAGACTCTTCAGAATCAGGTCCGGACTCTACTCAAAAGACGTTGGGCTCCAGCAAGGATGGTGTTGCAACTACTAGGCTCCATGGCGGCCGCCATTCTCATGGTTCCCTTTGCAAGGCTGCACATGAGGATTCTACAGTGGCTTTTGTCAGTTCAGTGGTCTTACCAGGATCTCCCTCTCAACCACCAAATACTGATTACAGACAAATGCAAACAGGACCTTCGTTGGTGGCTGGTAACCGCCAACCTCAATCCGGGTCAACCCTTTGTTCCCCCACTTCCCGTCGCCACGCTGACTACGGACGCCTCCCGGACAGGGTGGGGGGGGCATTGTCTGGGCAGGTCAGTTCAAGGCACGTGGCGCTCGGACGAGTCTGTTCTTCACATCAACATTCTGGAGATGAGGGCGGTGCTGTTAGCATTGCAAGCTCTACACGACCACCTTCCCCAGGCCGTGATTGCCATCCAGTCCGACAACATGTCGGTTGTCTGGTACTTGAACAAACAAGGAGGAACCAGGTCCTACCCTCTTTGCAGGGAGGCCATGAGAGTATGGGAGTGGGCGATTGCTACCAAACGTTATCTACTGGCAATGCACATTCCGGGGAAGTCCAACGTGATAGCCGACAGGTTGAGCAGAACTATTCTCTCTCCTCACGAGTGGTCTCTAAACGACAAGGTAGCCTCACAGATCTTCTCGAAGTGGGGAATCCCTTGTTGCGATCTCTTCGTGAGCCCCCTCAATGCGAAATGTCCAAAATTTTTCACCCTGACTCCCACTGCGGGGGTGACACCCAAGGACGCTGTAGTCCACGATTGACCCTCAGGCCTGCTGTATGCCTTCCCACCTATTCCCCTACTTCCGAAGGTGATTCAGAAGGTGATTCGTCTAAACAGCAAAATGATATTAATCGCCCCGTTCTGGCCTCGGCAAACCTGGTTCCCCTTTCTACACAAATATGTGTTAGACGGCCCTTGGTTCCTGGACCAGCTTCCGGACCTCTTGACTCATCAGTCGGGACGACTCCACCAGTCCCTCCCTGCACTCAGGCTAGCAGCCTGGTTACTCCTCTTCCAACCGTAGTGAGAAACCATTCCTTAGCTCCAGAAGTCATGCACATCTTATCCTCGGCTCACAAGGCTTCTACCAAGAAAATATATACTGATAAGTGGAAGAGGTTTGCCATCTGGGCCCAATCCCGAGGAGTGGATCCAGTGACAGCTTCCGTGTCAGAGGTGCTAAAGTTTTTAGCCACTCTATTTAACCAAGGGTCTTCGGTGTCCACTATTAAACTACAATTGGCAGCTATCTCTAATTTTCATGAATGTATTAATTCCTCCTTAATGAGCAGCAAGTTATGTAAGGCTTTCATTAAGGGAGCTTGGTTGTTACGTCCCCCTACCGTTCATCCGGCACCGCCATGGGACCTTAACGTAGTGCTAGGGGCCTTGACTTCGTTCCCCTTTGAACCAGCAGCTACCTGTGAATTAAAGTTCCTTTCTTGGAAAACTGCCCTCTTGATAGCCATTACTTCAGCTAGAAGAGTTTCAGAGCTTCAGGCCTTGTGTATTAATCCACCATACTTGGTTTTTCACAAAGACAGAGTGTCCCTCAGACCAAATCCATCCTTTGTTCCAAAGGTTTGTTCCAAATTGGCTCTTCAACAGTCACTAGAACTTCCTGTCTTCTTTCCCAAATTTTCGGATAGGTCTGAATACGTCTTTCACTGCTTGGACGTCCATAGACAATTGCGTTTTTATTTGGATAGAACGCAAAAAACCAGAAAGTCAGATCAGCTCTTTCTGTCTTTCTCTGATAACAGATTAGGTAATGCGATCACTAAAGTCACTATTGCTAAATGGATCAGGGACTGCATTACTCATATTTATACATCCTCGAATAGAAAACTCATAGCTCCGATTAAAGCTCATTCTACTAGAGCTATGGCTACCTCAGCAGCATTTCATTCTAAACTTTCTATTGATGACATTTGTGCGGCTGCCACGTGGACCTCCTCACATACTTTTATTTCTCACTACAAATTGGATGTGGCATCCAGGGGTCGAGCTTCCTTCGGTTCCACAGTTCTTAGGAGTGTTTTCCAGTGAGCCTCCAAGGAATAAGGTGCTAGGGATGCTGTCCCATATGTATTGAATGTAGGCGAGATAGGATCACATTACATCTTTTAGTTATGTACTTACCATAACTTTAGATGTATGGGATCCATCTCGCCTACATTCCTATAACCCACCCTCCATCCCCCTGCCTCGTAGATCAGGAGAGACCGATCAGGTCTAAATCCAATTTTTCCTCTCTTGAAAGACCTGAGTATGTTATTCTAATGGTATGTCTCTGTGTCTATGAGTGCGGACAAACAAGATCTGGGGAACTAGTGGTGGTGCATCCTGGGATATAGAATAGCTCAGCCAATAAGAGACTACGCTCTATTGTATTCGGTGCCGAGTCGGAGCCGAGGATCGGCTCCGAACCCATATGTATTGAATGTAGGCGAGATGGATCCCATACATCTAAAGTTATGGTAAGTACATAACTAAAAGTTTTCATTCTCTGAGGAATTTCATTGTTCTGAAAGAGTGGACAAAATAAAATCCAGTGTCTTTTTGTAAAGAAAATAAGTGGATCAGGAAAGTGAATTGAAATGATTAATGTATGAGGGAGCTAAAGTAATATTTTTGATGAACTCAAGCATGTTGTTGCTTCTTATAAGCATTGTGCAAGAATTTATAAGCTCTGTGAACCAGGTAACAGTAGTGTTATGTTAATCTATGCTGTTCTGCTTACGGGATTATCTCAGCAATTATTGACCACTTGTTCTTCTGCACAATTCCATGGCTGATAGCGGCACTGAGCATTAAAGTTTTTCAAAGGGGCAAGAGTGCTAATGGTGCCTGAAGAGTAGGAATGTAATTGTGGACAGCATCAACAAATAGGTGAAACTGTATTTTGCAAACCCTGTTCAAAATGCTGGGAAGCTGTGTGTGATCTCAATTACTAAATCACTTGAAGCTCTTCTGTCTGAGAAAGTGATAGATCCACTGACTCTTATATTGTACTTACAAAAGGATGTACAGCGTTTGTTGATTGAGTATATAGATCACTGTGCAATCCCCCTGAGTATGAGTACTGCGAGGGACTGCAGTTGGGTGTACTCCGTGTCTGATAGTAATGAACTGAAATGTGTTACTGTCACGATTATTTATTCATCCTTAATAAATTGTATACACTCCATAAAGTAGCTATAATTGGGAGGCATTGAAGTAGTTTGTAGATGAAACTGACTAACCTCTGCTGTCACTTAATGACAATTAAACAGCTGTTGATTTCTCTTGGCAGGTTTAGTGTGTCTCATTGAAACACGTTGCGATGAATATCAACAGCGATATGACAGTGAAGACATATCTTTAAATCTGATGATTGGTGCTTAGAAAAATAATCAGTAAACATACAGGAGGCATGAGTGAGAGACAGGATCTGTATCAGAGCTGAAGTGACTTTGAATCAAGATTAATCAATTACATTGTGCAGGGATCACCCCTTTTTCATTAATTTGCATGTGCTGTCATTATACAATACACACTTATGTGATAGACAACATGTGTTTACATCGGATCCCTATCAGTTCAGCAAAAAATCAGTTCAGTGAACAGCATTTTCAGTGCACTTATTTTGAACATGCCGTTTGTCAAACTGATCATACTGAGATCGCAGCACAGAGAGAATTGGGAAATTTGCCCTTTCCCCATTGTAACGTGATCACTGAGTTGGTATATATATTTAGCGGGGGGTGTGGAGGGTGCAGCCTCCCACATGAGCAGAATTCCATGAATGACATTTTCAATGAAATGCCATTCATTGAAGTGTCACTTCTATGAAGTGATATAAACCCATTTACATCACATGTATATTCCAGGTAGTAGTTTGTGAAATCAGGGCCAAATGATTTTGTGTCATTATATAATACACACTTATGTGATAGACAACATGTGTTTACATCGGGTCCATATCAGTTCAGCAAAAAATCAGTTCAGCGAACAGCATTTTCAGTGCACTTATTTTGAACATGCCGTTTGTCGAACTGATCATACTGAGATCGCAGTACAGAGAGAATTGGGAAATTTGCCCTTTCCCCATTGTAATGTGATCACTGAGTTGGTATATATATTTAGTGGGGGGTGTGGAGGGTGCAGCCTCCCACATGAGCAGAATTCGATGAATGACATTTTCAATGAAATGCCATTCATTGAAGTGTCACTTCTATGAAGTGATATAAACCCATTTACATCACGTGTGTATTCCAGGTAGTAGTTTGTGAAATCAGGGCCAAATGATTTTGTGTTTAGAGTCAGGTTCTGTGATATTAGACTGAAACCCTTTTAACTACCACATATGTCTGAAATGAGCTCTTTCTGTCAAAATAATACACTGCCATGTTTTCTAAAGAGGAAGACAACTGCTGGGAGGCTATTTAACATGTGCAGTAGTGTAGTGTATGGCCAGTTGTTTGTCTAAGATTGTAAACATGCTCGAAGTTGTTCCATTGTAAAATATCTCTCAACTATTCCAATTAGCCTTACACATTTTGTTGTTTGCTGCATCCTTTCCTTTTTTTGAAGTCACCAATCACCATTGATGACATCATATTTGCTGAAGACAGTAACCCTCTACTTCCATTATGTGGGTTATCTTGTCTAAGCATAACATAACTGGGGTAGTTTCCCTATCTACTGGTTATCTGACTCTGTAACTAAGATAACATTATAGCTTGGATATATGAGCTGTATTACTTGCTTGAATATCTTTCTTCCACCCTGGTGTAAAGAATATCTGCTATTTTATCATAATTTTTCATTGCAGTATTCACAGTTTCTTCTACGACATGCTCTTCTCTGAGTTGAGGTAGAAATAAAGATTAAGAAATAAGATTAGTTTTTTTTTTAGTCATGTTCATAATTTCAGATACACAACATAGCAGTGAGCTGAGGCTGAAGCTGAAGATATAGCAAAACTAATGGCAATAAATTTAGCTCTAACTTTACCCCTCTCTTCTCTCCGTCTTTCACTCAAGATGTAACTGAAACTGGCTTGCCTCTGACTATCACACAAGTCCTAAATCTGTTATCAATATTCATGGATACATCTTCAGCATGAAGCATTATTTGCCTACACTCCTAACAACACTGTTTGGTCTCAGCCTCCATACAAGTTTTGTACCAAGTAAATGGAGAACTGCTACAGTCATTCCCCTGCATAATGGAGGACTTTCCGCAGGCCCAGGCAATTACAGACCTTTAAGTCTGACCAGCCTCATATGCAAAGCCATAGAAAGACATCATAGAACTAATCAACCAGGGCATAGTGAATCTCCAAACACTGGACCCATCTCATTTTGAATTTGTCAAGGGAACATCATACCTACTCAACCTGGTGGATATTTTGGAAAGGTCACCAAAGCAATGAATGAAGGCAAAATGGTACACACCACATACCTCAACCTGGCCAAAGCTTTTGATACAATTCCCCACACAAACATGCATAGAATAGTTAAATAAATGGAATAAACCTCAATGCTACTTGCTGGGTTTCCAACTGGCTCACAGATGGGGCACTGATAATCAAAATAGGGAAGGTTACCTACGCAAAGAGAATAGTCGCTAGCGGAGTACCCCAGGGTTTAGGGTTGGGGTCTCTCTTGTTTCACATCTACTTTTTAGAAGTAAGAGCTAATCCCAAAGGGCTCTGGCTGACTACGTTTTCAGATGACTACAAACTAGAACCAGTCACTGAATCCTCAAATGACTTAGTCATCCTGCCGGAAGGCTTGTGCAAATAAATAACTGGTGCCAAAATCATGGCCTGAAACTAAATGCCAAAAAGTGCAGTGTTGTATCCTTTGGAAAGTTATCTACTCCAGAGAACTATCACATTGACAATATGCCCCTAAGAACTGACTCAGTTGTTTGGGATTTTGGAGCTTAGATGGACAGTGAACAAATTTGACCAACATGTGTCCATTGTTGTAAAAAGTCCTTCTATATTGCACAGCTTATAAACAAAGGGATTGTGTCAAAATCTAGGGATGTCATTGTCCCCCTTTACTAAGCCCTCATTTGACCAGTCATTGAATATAACACCAGCTTTGGCATGTCCATACATGTGCAACAACTGGAATGCCCACAGAGATAACTTACTAAAGGGGTACAAGACCTAAACAACATATCCTACATGGACTGACTCAAAGCCCTGTCACTATAGTCAGTATCCAACATACTGCTAAGAAGTGACCTGTGTCTGGTATTCAAGGCCTCCTCTGATCCATTACTGATGAATTTACTGCACATCAGCAAGTCAAATGGTATCAGAAATACTCAGTTAAGGGATGTAAACCTCTTCTGTGACATCAACAGAGCAGTTTGGAGGGGCAGGTATATCTCGCAGTGGATGTCCCTGCTCTGGAATAGACTCCCCATCCACATAAAACAAAGTTCATCCCATACAAATTAAATTTCAGCTTAGATCTACCTTAGATCTAGGCCAGTTTTCAAACTCTGCTGATTTATTGATTCATTGCCAGTAGGAGCAACTGAGGTAGTAGTTGCCATTTCACCAATCACTGTCATCACTCTACCATCATTGGTTGAATTTCCCAAATTCTGATGTTCATTGGCGGTAGCTGCTTCCTCACTGGTAAAGGTACCTAGCTTGTCTATAGCTCCCCTCTTCATTCAAATGAAATTGTTCTTGTTTCCTTGGCCATGTAAAAATCTGGCCCAATTTAAAGTCATTTACATCCCTTAACAGTTTCCATTTCTTTGTAGCTTCCAGATTATTGTCAAAAGTCACTGATCTATCATTTGCTGATAGATATATGCTGCTACATCAAAGGATGGTCTAGAAATAATTTCATTCATCATCCAATTAATTTCATCCATAAGTTGTTTCTCCATATTAGCAAAAAAATAATTCATGAGCACCATATAATCGACACTCAGTTTAAGGTTTAGTTGTTGCCATATGGCCAGAAGCTCCGGATATACAAATCCCTTGGTAGCTAACTCTAGATAAGCTAAAAAACTCAGCCATTGCCACTGGAGCCCTTTAAAGCTGCGTAACTTCCTCTCAAGAGAGAGAGAACCATTTTCTCAAATTCCTCAGTTCCCTGGATTAAAGCTCCCAAATTCCCCACATGAGAGGCATTTAGATAAGCTAACAAGAGGTTGCTCGATTTTTGTAAAGCATTTTATAATAAAGAACCAGTAGCAGCAGTTGAACCAAAAGGCAATTCCTTCTGAAATCTTGGCTGTGTCATAGTTTATCCAAAAAGAATTCCTGCAGTGCTATTGAAAAAGCCAATGAACAAAACACAACACCACCACTGTGGCAAACTGTGTCCAATAAAAATATAGCAAAAACACAAGTAGAAATTAACCAACAGAAACGTTCTTCACTTTATTAAAACAAGCAAAGCTTTCGGGTTGCCGCTTCTTCAGTGCTATAACGACATCTTACAAAACATTTCCATTTTATATAAAACATCACATGTCATATGACACAGCCATCCAATAAAAAATAACAATCAATTACATCTAAAATCAGTGTGGCATCAAATACTTTTTTTAAATAAAACTGGTTTCAAACTAACTGCATTATTTAACCTGGGGGGGGCGGGGGGTGAATCAGCTTTTAATCTCAAAATCCAAGAACATTCTATATTTTCTAACGCATTATTCATATCACCCCCCTAATATTTTTATGCACCACTTTAGTAACTCTAAACCTAAATAAATGATTTGAGTTGCTAGCTACAACATGTTTTGCTAGCGCATTAGTTAAAATACCCCTTCTAATCTCTGACATATGCTCTATAATTTGTTCCTTCAGCTTACGATTACATTTGCCCACATAAAATAAAGTACACTATGTGCATGTAGCCAGATAAGCAACTTGTGCTGTGTTACATGTCGCATAACAGTTAAACTCATACATAACTTTTGTTACAGGATGTATAAAATATATGTCGATGACAACATAGGTTCATAGATTCATAGGTAGGTACTAGGCTATCTGCCAGAAGGCATTTATAAGCCTAGCCAGAATGTGTTGGCTTTCACCACCCCCTTAGATTAGTTCCCTGTGCCTCTGTCTAGCAGAGCCATTGAAGTGATCCCTGGGGTAAACTTTCTGTTTCCCATCCACTCGTCAAGGTTTCTCTTGAAGAGGGTTAGCAAGGAGCTCTGCCTAATGTAGATTGGACTCTTGTTCCAGAGCATGGGAAGTCTCTGGGACAGGAATCTATCCCTCCAGCATGTCCTATTTATTGTTGTGGTGAGGATTAGATCCCTGGAGTATGTGGCACAAGGGGATATGGTTTTCTATAGGTGGAGCATGTCCATCAATTCTGGGTTAGACATGGCCTTGTACGTCAGACAGATATCACCTCTGAGTAGGCGGTATGCAACCGAGTACAGCTGGAGTTTCTTCAGTCGAGCTGCATAGGGCATCTGCTTGAGGCCAGTGATCGTCTTGGTGAGGTACTTCTGTGGTCTTTCCAGTTGCTGCAGGTGTCTTGTAAGGTACATCCCAAATGGGGCATTGTACTCTAAGATGGGTCTGATGAGTGATGCGTAGAGGGGCCCTCTTTCAATCTGGATGCAAATAGGTGGGCCACATAGAAGGATTTTGTAACCACTTTGGCAATGTGAATATCAAAGGAGAGGTTACTATCTACTTGGGTCCCCAGATCCCTTATTACGTCTTCCATATTTAGGGGACTACCACCTATGTGGTAGTCTCTGGGTACTTTGTTTTTTCCAACGGGGATGACTATGCATTTTTGGCATTTAGCTTGAGGCCATGGTTTTGACATCAGGTATCTGTCTCAGTGAGCCCCTTTTGGAGGATGTTTGTGTCAGTCGGAGAGTCGATTATAGCCCCTAGTTTGCAGTCATCTGCAAACTTGGTCAGCCATAGTCCTCCTGTGCTTGCCTGTACCTCTGAGAAATATATGCCGAGCAGAAGGAGTCCTAGGACTGAGCCCTGTGGAATGCCACTTGTAACCGGTTTAGAGTCAGACCTAGCTCCTGCATCTCTTACCATGTGGGTTCTGTCAGTGAGCCAGTTGGCAACCCATCTCGTGATGTAGGGGTTTAAGTTCAGGCTGGTGAGCTTGTCTGTAATACCTGAGTGGGGAATGGTGTTGAAGGCCTTTGCGAGGTCTAGGTAGGCTATGTGGACCACCTTTCCCTTGTCTATAGCCTTGGTAACTGTCCCAAAGAAGTCCACCAGGTTTAGGAGGCATGCTCTGTCCTTAAAAGAAGCTGAACTGGGTAGGGTCCAGTGTTTGAAGGTTTCCTGTGTCTTTGTTAATGAGATCCATGATGATGCGCTCCATAGCTTTGCAGATCAAGCTAGTCAGGCTTATAGGGCGATAGTTCTCGGGGTCCATTGTGGCTCCATCTTTGTGGAGTGGAATAACCATTGCTGTGCGCCACTCTGTGGGCACATAGCCTGTGGATAGGCTGAGTTTAAACAGTGTGTTTAGGTGAGGGGTTAGTTCATGTTTGAGCTTGTGTAGGGCGCAGCCTGGGACACCGTCCGGTCCCATTGATGCTGTGTTTTTGGCTTTGGAGAGAGCTGCTTTAACCTGAGTGTCTGTGATTTCAGGGACATTACATTCTTCTGGTATAGTTATGGGTCCTTTTGGGGGTGAGAGGTGGGTGAAGTTTGCACTGAACCTGTCTGCCAGGATGTTGGCTATATTGGTCGGTTCAGTGTATTTTGTGCCATTCTGCATTAACTCTGAGCAGATCTGAGAATTGCCACTTGATTCTTGACATAGCTAAAGAATGCCTTGTGGTTATCTTTGGAGTCCATGGCAATTTTCCTTTCAAAGCTAGCCTTGGATGATTGTATGAGGGAACATAGTTTCTTGCTGATACTGATCAGGGATGTCTTCCCTTCTTGGGATTTTACTCATTTTTGTACTAGTTTCCTCCTTCTGTTGTATAGCTTGTTTATGGCAGGGGTCCACCAAACTGGTTTCCTTTTCTTGGTGGAATAAGTATTGGTTTTGTTTGGGATATCTTGATCCATGCATTCTTTTAGGTGCTCTTAGAGTGCATTAGCAAAGGATTTTGCAGCTTGGATGGCGTTATTCTTTACAATGACATCTTTACAACAACTACAGTTATGACATGGATATGCCCCTTGTTTCAGATTAGAACCAATACCATTTTTTGTAAACTTCATATCTTTATAACACAATCTCCTTTTTAAATTCTTCTCATTCCTATACACAAAACTTGGTTGACCATCTGAAATTTGTCTATGGTCAGGCGTAGTCATCAAGATGTTTCAATAACTATTTCGTATTATCCTCTTCACTTCACGAGTCCTATTATTATATGTAGTTATATACTTTGAAACATTATTACTTCTATTCATTATATTATTAACTATACCTGGCACAGCATTGCTGGATTAAAATAAGGCCCTGTTTTGCCCTTTTTATCCTTAATAACAACATTTTACTTGTTTTAATAAAGTGAAGAATGTTTCTTTTGGTTTCATTCTACTTGTGTTTTTGCTCGATTTTTATTGGACACAGTTTACCACAGTGATATTGTTGTGTTTTGTTTGTTGGCTTTATGAATAGCACTGTGGGCATTCTTTTTGGATAAACTATGACACGGCTGGTATTTCATAAGGAATTGCCTTTTAGTTCAACTGCTGCTACTGGTTCCTCATTACAAAATGTTATATGAAAATCGAGCAACCCCTTGTTAGCTTATCTAAATGCCTCTCATGTGGGGAATCTAAGAGACATTGGCCAGGAAGCTGAGGAATTTGAGAAAATGGTTTTCGCCTTTGAAAGGAAGGTGCAAACCTTTAAAAGGCTCCAGTGGCAATGGCTGTTTTTTAGCTTATCTGGAGATAGGGGTAGTACTGAGGGGTTTATGGATATTGAAAATGCCAACTTACGCTAACCTGTATCTGGAGCTTCTGGCCAAATGGCAACAACTAAACCTTAAATTGAGTGCCAATTATATGTTGCTCATGACTGATTTTTTCACCAATAAAGAGACACAACTTACGGATGAAATTAATTGGAAGGAGAATGAAATTATTTCTATACCGTCCTTTGATGCAGCAGCATATATCTATCAGCAAATTATAGATAGATTAGTGACTTTTGACAATAATCTGGAAGCTACAAAGAAACAGAAACTGTTAAGGGATGTAAATGACTTTAAATTGGGCCAGATTTTTACATGGCCAAGGAAACAAGAATAATGTCATTCGAATGAAGAGGGGAGCTACGGACAAGCTAGATATCATTACCAAGGAGGAAGTAGCTACCACAAATGAACATCAGAATTTGAAAAATTCAACTAATGGTGGAAGAGTGATGAAATGGCTGCTACTACTTTGGTTGTTCCTATTGTCAATGAAACAATGAATCAGCAGAGATTGAACACTGGCTTACTTAATATTAATGAGAGCAGCATTTTGTCTCAGGGATTGGTTAATGCTCAAACGGCACAATTAAATGCAACCACTATTAATAGTGAGTTTTTTTCCAAATTGTTGAAACCTCTGGCATTGAAATTACCAGAAAAAATAGAAACAAAAGCAAGAGTCACTTTGAGAGGCAGATCGAGGCAACAGTCAGAACCGGTGAAGAGGAAAACTGACACTCCGCAAATGAAGAACAAGTTTTTTTCGACAAAAATAGGTACTGTAAATTCCAGAAACATTATTAATTTTTCAAATTATGTTTTAATAGAGACCAACATTAGTTTATTGAATAAGGGGCTTCAATTTATACCTAGCAGGAATAACGACATCTCAGATGCCCTAACTGATTTGAAAGTATTTACTAGGAACTTAAACCTGAAGCTTATATTCAAAGACTGTTATGCTGGATAGTAGAAGGGCATGTAAAATGTCTAGTACCTTTATTCCTAATAGTAATCCCATTTTAACAGCTTTTCATGATTTATGTGAAATTGAATTAAGGAGAATTTCTGAAGCTAAAAAATCATATACGTTTTATAATATGACATATGATGAACATGTAGCATTTCAGCATTTGGAAAATGAGCACGATTTGATTATAAAACAGGCCGATAAAGGAGGAGCCATTGTTTTACTTAATAAGAGTTATTATATAAAATATATGTATGATTTTTTGTCAGATGGAAAAACACTTAAACAGGTTGAGTTTTTGTAAGTTAAAAAATGTGTTACTGATGTTAACCTACTAATTTATGACATACAAATACAAGGTGATATTTCTCTTGATTTGTTTAATTTCTTTAAAGTCCCTTGCCCTGTAACTCCTATGATATATGGTTTGCCTAAGATACATAAGTCATTAACCCCTCCCACATGAAACCTATTATCTCAGGGAGGGGTTGGGTTACTGAACCCCTATTATTATATATACAACAGGTTTTGAGTGAGTATTTAGTTTACTGTAAGAGCTATATTAAGGATTCAAGTGATTTTCTCTGGAAATTGATTGACTGGTATAGCCAATGTACTGATGAGGACTTTTTATTTGTAACCTTGGATATCAATTCCCTGTTCACAGTTATCCCCAATCAATATGGGATACATGCTATAAGTGAGTTTTTGAATGCCCAGACCAATATGATGAATCGAGAAATCGAAAATGTTTGCCGAATTATTGAAATAATACTTACACATAATGTTTCTATATTTGATCAACAACCATATTTGCAAATTGCAGGAGTTGCCATGGGTACACCCATGGCAAATATTTATGCTAACTTGGTTTTGAACCAGTGGGAGAATAAATATATGTTTGATGCTGACACCTTTGTGAATGGAAATGTATTATTTTATAACCGGTTTGTAGATTACTGTTTTTAATATGGAGAGGGGATGAAGATAGTCTTAAAGATTATATAAAGCATTTGTAGAGTACAACTGATTTCTTGCAGTTTAAAATGGTGTGTTCATCACAGCAGATTACTTTTTTAGACATACAGTTGGACAAGGAGATGGGGGTTATACAAACTATTGCTTTTAAAAAGACAGTACATGCTAATAGATATACTCATAAACAGAGTATGCATGCCCCACATATTTTTAGAGGTGTTGTAAAAGGACAGTTTGCAAGGATTAGTAGACTACATACAGATGAACTGATATGTGTAAAACAAATGGAAGAAATGGCCTCTGAATTTTATGATAGGGGGTACAGTCAGAATATGGTACAGGAAATAACGAATGATCTTATTAAGGATAGAAAGGGTAAAACAGGGCCTTATTTTAATCCAATGAAGAATGTTGTGCCAGGTTTAGGTAATCATATAATGAATAGAAGTAATAAGTTAAGGTATATAACTACATATAATAGTAGGACTCGTGAAGTGGAGAGGATAATATGAAAAAATTGGAACATCTTGATGACTATACTTGAACTTAGACAAATTTTAGATGGTCAACCAAGTTTTGTGTATAGGAATGAGAAGAATTTGTGCATATTGTGTTATAAAGATATGAAGTTTACAAAAATGGTGTTGGTTCTAGTCTGAAACAAGGGACGTATCCATGTCATAATTGTAGTTGTAAAGATGTTGTCACAGACATATGTTTTATATATCCTGTAACAAAAGTTATGTATGAGATTAACTGCTATGCTACCTGTAACACAGCAAAAGTTGCTTATCTGGCTACATCCACACAATGTACTTCATTTTATGTGGGCAAATATAATCATAAACTGAAGGAACAAATTATAGAGCATAAGTCAGAGATTAGAAGGGGTATTTTAACTAATGCACTAGCAAAACATGTTGCAGATACCAACTCAAATCATTTATTTAGGTTTAGAGTTATTAAAGTGGTACATAAAAGTATTGGGGTGGTTATGAATAATGCATTAGAAAATATAGAATATTCTTGGATTTTGAGATTAAAAGCTGATTAACCCCCTGGGTTAAATAATGCAGTTAGTTCAAAATCAGTTTTATTTAAAAAGTATTTGATGCTGCGCTGATTTTAGATTTAATTGATTGTTATTTTTTATTGGATGGCTGTGTCATATGATAAGTGATGTTTTATTTAAAATGGATATGTTTTGTAAAATATCATTATAGCACTGTGAAACATTGAAAAAGGGTTTTTTTAACCTGAAAGCTTTGTTGTTTATAAAAGGTTTTTTCTAACTCAACTTTTCGTTGTTTGGATTTTATTTCAGTGCTTTTTGCTGTGATTCCATTTTCGCACTGAAGTTGGGTGTTTCAACAGCCCACTACAGCCAGCCAGCTATGGATTATCAAAACTGTTTGAAATCCCTGTTTGAGAAAGAAGTAAATCCACTTTTGAAGTTTACTTCTAATGTTATTCCAACTGTGATAAAAGACAATACCTCCTCTGTTAGTACGCTAGACTTTGAGCGGCGGATACAGACATTAGAAAGAAAGGTTGGTGCTTATAAGCGTCTGCAGTGGCAGCGCTTCAGTTTTGATGCATATATGGAGCAAGGTATAGCTCCACGAGGACTAAGAATTACAAAGATGCCTTCCTATGGGAACGCATATCCCGAACTATTGAAACAGTGGCAAACCCTAAATTTAAAATTAAGCAAAGAATATATGCTCCTAATGAATAAATTTTTCCTTGATGTTGAGAACCAGTTAAAATCTGAGATTATAGCAAAGGAGGATGAATTGCTAGCACTACCGGGCTTTTCAAATGTGCAAACACTGTATACTTCAATGATGGACAGATTAAGTGGACTAGACGACCGTTTGGAGGTCGTGAAAAAGAGAAAGCTGGTACGAGACATTTCCGACTACCAGTCGGGTAACATCTTTTCTTGGCCGAAGGCTGACACATCTTCAAATTTCAGAGGTAATAAAAACATGACCTCTGACTTGAAATTAAATGATGCATCTGTTGCTGTCAAGCAAACACCAAATCCCGTAGCTCTAGATTCACTTGATGATTTCCCTGAAATAGTAACTGTACCTTTAACTTCAGCATTGTCTGATAATGATATCTCATCAGTTGGAGCGAGTGGACATTCGAAACAAGTGATGTCATCAGTGATTGACGAGGGGACGTCGAGATTGGAACATGAGGTGGATGTAACCCATGTAGGATTAGCAGATGGCGAGCAGGGAGAACGGACAAGTCAAACAGCATTATCCACGCAGAAAACCCTGACTAGCTACTTCGCTAAACCGTTCCAGTTGCAACAGGCGGAACGTGTAAAGGAAAAAGAAGATAAAAGGATTGGAAATAGATCCAAATCAAGGGGAAGATCTACTTCGAGATATAATAGCCCACGTGTGGACTTAAAAAGAAAAAACGATAGCCCGCAAAAACAACAGAAAGTAGCCAGGAGGTAATGGCAGGTATAATCAATCTATCAACATTTACGTTAAGTATGGAGCATATTGCTATACTAAAAAAGGGACTGGGGTTTATACCTACAAGAGTGGAAGATATGGTGAATATACTTGAACTTAGACAAATTTTAGATGGTCAACCAAGTTTTGTGTATAGGAATGAGAAGAATTTGTGCATATTGTGTTATAAAGATATGAAGTTTACAAAAATGGTGTTGGTTCTAGTCTGAAACAAGGGACGTATCCATGTCATAATTGTAGTTGTAAAGATGTTGTCACAGACATATGTTTTATATATCCTGTAACAAAAGTTATGTATGAGATTAACTGCTATGCTACCTGTAACACAGCAAAAGTTGCTTATCTGGCTACATCCACACAATGTACTTCATTTTATGTGGGCAAATATAATCATAAACTGAAGGAACAAATTATAGAGCATAAGTCAGAGATTAGAAGGGGTATTTTAACTAATGCACTAGCAAAACATGTTGCAGATACCAACTCAAATCATTTATTTAGGTTTAGAGTTATTAAAGTGGTACATAAAAGTATTGGGGTGGTTATGAATAATGCATTAGAAAATATAGAATATTCTTGGATTTTGAGATTAAAAGCTGATTAACCCCCTGGGTTAAATAATGCAGTTAGTTCAAAATCAGTTTTATTTAAAAAGTATTTGATGCTGCGCTGATTTTAGATTTAATTGATTGTTATTTTTTATTGGATGGCTGTGTCATATGATAAGTGATGTTTTATTTAAAATGGATATGTTTTGTAAAATATCATTATAGCACTGAAGAAGGGGCAACCCAATAGCTTTGCTTGTTTAAATAAAGTGAAGAACGTTTCTGTTGGTTCATTTCTACTTGTGTTTTTGCTGGATTTTATTTGGACACAGTTTGCCTCAGTGGTGTTGTTGTGTTTTGTATGCAGGGAGTGACACCATGTCTCAACACAAAATGAAACAACAGGAATCAAGCAGTAATCAAGTAGTAAAGGATTTATTCTCTCTAGCGCCTCGGCCACCAACAGCCTTCAAGGAGTAAAAAAACAATACACTCCACACAATGTATATATATATATATATATATATATATATATATATATATATATATATATATACACATCATGAAGTGACAATTAAGCAATTAAACAGTTAAACAATTAGTATAATTAAAATTTTAAAAATACAGCATCACTATTAAAGAATACTTTTCCAACAGAATTCTACATTCAACCCCCTGGGTACCAGAGTATTATACTTTAATATAAAAATAGCTTCCTTTTTTTAAAAGTATGCATCTAACTTTATCTTTGTCAAGCTCAGATGCCATAATATGTTGTAAAACAGTCGCTTTTAAACCCACAGGGATGCTTCTATGATATTCTTTAAAGTGTTGGGCTACAGGGCTATCATCCCTGTTATTCCGAATATCTCTTAAATGTTCTAGCAACCTCACTTTGAACATTCTTTTAGTCTGTCCGATATAAAATTTTTCACAACTACATTTAATTGCATAGATCACCCCATTTGTTCTGCAGTTATGAACACCATTAGGTGAAAAAGAAATATTATTAATACACGGAAAATAATTCACTGTATAAGAACAAATGCTACACTTCCCACAAGGCTTAAAGCCTCTTTCCACAATTTGTGTAGACAATCTCAATTCTGGTCTAATAAATTTGGTATAAACTAGCAGGTCCTTAATGTTCCTTCCCCTCTTAAAGGAAAAGACTAACTTTTTATTCACTAGACCTGTTAGATCTTTAAAATTCCTTAAAAATTCCCAATTTTGTTGAAGGAAGCTAAACAACTTCCTTCTTATATTCAAGATTCATTTGATTTTCTAAGTAAAATTAAAAATATTGTATGGCAAGAAGATATGTACTGGATAACACTAGACGTTAAAAGTCTATATACCAACATTCAACATGTATTTGGGTTGGAGGCTATATTACTGCAGATGGGTAATACTCCTTTTACTCATTATATATTAGATCTAGTTAAATTTTGTTTAGAACATAATTATTTTTATTTTGAAAATCAATTATTTCACCAGGTTCAAGGTACAGCCATGGGTGCACCATTTGCACCCATGTACGCTAATATCTTTATGGGTTTGGTTGAAAGGGAATGTATCTATAATAAATTGTTTTTTAAGAACTGTGTTAGGTCATTCTTTAGATACATAGATGATTTGGTATTCTTATGTGAAGGTGGCTTTCACCTACTGCATACTTTTGTGCAAGACATTCAAGTCAATAGATTTGGTATAGTGTTTGATGGTTTAAAATATGGGCAACAGGTTACATTTTTGGACATTAATTTATGTGGACAAATAGGAAATAAAATTAATACAAGTATTCATAGAAAGTTTGGAACAGTTAATGAATTCTTAATGGACACTAGTTGTCATCCGAGACATATTATAAATGCTTTGCCCTATGGAGAGTTTTTAAGAATTTCCAGATTATGTAATGAAGAAAATAAATTTTTGAGGGAAATTGAACAAACGAAAAATATGTTCATTACTAGAAAATATGATAGCAGATTAATTAATAAGGACATTCAAAAGGTATTTAATATTAGGTACCATAATAATAGCTATAATAAAAATTTCTTTAGGAATAAGCAGAATACTGGAATGAATTATGATATAGAGTCAGATAAAAAATTTTTTATAGTCTCTACATATAATATTTGTAGTGAAAATATTAGGCAGTGCATTTTGCACTTTTGGGAATTTTTAAGGAATTTTAAAGATCTAACAGGTCTAGTGAATAAAAAGTTAGTCTTTTCCTTTAAGAGGGGAAGGAACATTAAGGACCTGCTAGTTTATACCAAATTTATTAGACCAGAATTGAGATTGTCTACACAAATTGTGGAAAGAGGCTTTAAGCCTTGTGGGAAGTGTAGCATTTGTTCTTATACAGTGAATTATTTTCCGTGTATTAATAATATTTCTTTTTCACCTAATGGTGTTCATAACTGCAAAACAAATGGGGTGATCTATGCAATTAAATGTAGTTGTGAAAAATTTTATATCAGACAGACTAAAAGAATGTTCAAAGTGAGGTTGCTAGAACATTTAAGAGATATTCGGAATAACAGGGATGATAGCCCTGTAGCCCAACACTTTAAAGAATATCATAGTAGCATCCCTGTGGGTTTAAAAGCGACTGTTTTACAACATATTATGGCATCTGATTTTGACAAAGATAAAGTTAGATGCATACTTTTAAAAAAAGGAAGCTATTTTTATATTAAAGTATAATACTCTGGTACCCAGGGGGTTGAATGTAGAATTCTGTTGGAAAAGTATTCTTTAATAGTGATGCTGTATTTTTAAAATTTTTATTATACTAATTGTTTAACTGTTTAATTGCTTAATTGTCACTTCATGATGTGTATATATATATATATATATATATATATATATATATATATATATATATATATATATATATATATATATTGTGTGGAGTGTATTGTTTTTTTACTCCTTGAAGGCTGTTGGTGGCCGAGGCGCTAGAGAGAATAAATCCTTTACTACTTGATTACTGCTTGATTCCTGTTGTTTCATTTTGTGTTGAAGCATTGGACTTGGTGCCAGTTGGTGCCTCATCTGTGTTGTATTCTACTCTAAGTGACACCATGTCCCATCACTGACAATGCCAGTGACAACAGCCTCTAACTTATATTGGTAGCTTATGATGGGTGCTGCCCTAGCATCCCAGGATTGTCTCTCTTCCTGTTCCTCACAAAATGTAGGTGTACAAGCATGCTGGCAGCCACAAATGAGTTTGTAATTTTTATATCTTTCTGAATCATTATGCCATATTATTTTCCATCATTTACATTTACGGTGGAGCTCTTTAGCATAATCTTGCTGATTTCTATATCATTCTAGTGTCATTAGCATATGACCTAGCTTGCAATTTCACCTGCTTATTTATTGGTACCAACTTTGTATTTGAATTGATACCATCCTGCATGCCACCACACTTCATGTAATTTTGCCAAATGCATTGCACTATTTGTTTCTGAATCACTAGTAGGTCTTTCAGTTGGCTAGTACTATAAACATAAAATACAACATATTCTCTGGCATCCTTGCAATTGCAGTACAACAGCTTGTCTTTTTCACCTGTTTAGATCTTAAATTTAGCCAAAAAATAACAAAAAATGCCTTCTTTCATCTAGAGTAATCAGAGCTCACATGAAAAGAAATGTTGTTAGACTGGTGTTTCTTTAAGCATAGCTAGAAAATAATATCAAATATCTTCATATACTTGTTTGCCCATTTAAGACTTCTGATTTAATTAACAAGCCTGTCAGTATCAGTATTAGTATATGATTATCACTGCTGAAGTGACACCCTGACCCCATTTGCAGAAATGGGAAAAAGAGGTTGTTGATGGATGTCAGTCAGTGTGTTACCCACGATGCACATATTCATACCTGTTATCAATATCTGTTGCACCTATAGAAAACAACACAAAAACTACTAAAATCTAGGTGCCTTCATCAGATAGAGCTATTGCCCCAAAAACTAACAATGAACAAAGAACAAAAGGCAAGGCTTCCAGCTTAAAATTAAAACATTTTTAATTTACACAGATCCACGATACCATGGCCTGAATGAAAATGTCCGTTAAACATCTAAATTGAAATTTAGACCATTACGTACATAGGTATTAGTAGTGCTACAGATATTCATTCCTTGTTTTTAGATGTCGTTTTATATAGAGATCATTTATATATGTGTTTTATATTTTTATAGTAGTATTTGAAAATAGTTTTTTATATATAAAATGAATGTTTAATAGACATGGAAATTCTAAGTGATATAGTAATTTGTATATGTGCCTAGATTGATTGAATGAATCACATGATCAAAGCGGAATATATAAGCTGTGACTGAAAGGGTACACGTTCATTTACTCGGAGTAATATTCTCCGAACGTTATTTATTCTGAACCGGAAAGTCAAATTTCATAATGGCGAATGGTTGGAATGTCGTAAAAAAACACCAAATGCGATATTTCTGACCACTCTACCACCTAAACAAGCACTACCATGGGTCAAAAAGGGAGGGGGGGTATTATGCATTTCGCACATATTGCGTTCGGACAAATGAGAATTTGCTGCACTGCTTTCGGACATTTCCCAGTCAGCCATCTACTGGTCAGCCAAATGAATGTATACCAACTGAAAGTATGTTATATAACACCTGAAGACTATTAATTAAAGCGCTTGTGTATTATGCATCTGTGTGGATTAAAAATGTTTTAATTTTAAGCTGGAAGCCTTGCCTATCATTCTTTGTTCATCTGTTGCACCTATATTTACAGAAAAATAACAAATGATGACACTTTTCTGTAGCTTTTGTCCAAGGTGCCATGTGTGTCATTGTTAGAATATTTTGCAAAAATTCAGCATATTACAAGTATGTAACCCATGAATCTGTAATGTTCTTCCTTGAGTCAGCAAATGCAGTACACAAGAATGCATTATATAAATAGCATACAAACCTTGTTATTGAATATTCTTATTGACAGTTTTGCTTTCAGTGGTCATGCAATGAATTGCTTCAAAAATCATGTTCAGTTTGCTAACAACTGGATTCTTTGATGCACACAAAATAGCGGATTTCTCCTTTTTACTACAGCCTCATCCCAAAAAAGCAGTTTAGATAAAATATAGTAACAGTACAATGTTTACAATGTGATAGAAGACAAAATAACAGATATATCAGATCAAACTGCTAAAGCACAAAAGCATACAATACATTCGATGTGATAAAAAAAACACAAGGAGCAAGTATGACAGATTAAACTGCCAAAGCTCAAGCAACAGTGCAGTATATTCAGTTTGATAAGAATCCATACAACAGTTGTTTCAGATTAGACTGACAGTCCCGTATACTAGTTGGCACTGAGATAGGCACCGTAGCGGTGTCAAAAATTTCAATACAACAATAACAATATTGTTATTAGTTAAGTCAACAATACAAATATCAATGTTTCTTCATGGTGCTGCAGTCTGAATAGGGTAACAGCTTTACTTATAATTTTTTTCCTTTAGAAATCAAGTAAGAATCCATACTGTTACTGCCTGTAAAACCCAAAATGTATCGTGTTACTAACAGTCTTAAACTTCAGCTGCCCTTAGATTCAAATACAGTGAGTGCTAGTTTAAGAAAACATATTTCACAATAAGGCTAAAGTTTGTTAACCTTACTAACTCTAGATTTAAACCCATAAAATGATAAATGAACATGTGCAGGTCATTTGTATAATCATAAATCTGAAATTCTGAAAAAAACTCGTAAATAACACTATCATTTGTCTTTCTATGTATATCATTTACTGTGTCTGTGCACTATTAAATACAGGCAAAATCAATTAATGCATAACTTTTACATATTAGTCCTTGAGCAGAAACTAACTCAATTGCTCTTAATATATCACAGAATACCACTGTATAAAGAAAACCATTTATTTCCATTTATGTAAGTACATCTGCATGTGGGGATAAGGGCTGGGGTGAAACATCTGATGTCCACTGTAATATATCCTTCAGAAAATTAAATGCTGTATTGTACTCTTTTTTTTCTCAAAAATCTTTTTATTTAAAATTTTCAATACATAAAAACAATATATCAAAAAGTGTAAAGAACAAGTTAACAGCAACATGAACCATGTATTTACAATAAGAAAGATAATACCTTAAACCTATAACTATGTACAATATATACAATAGAAGTCACATCAATGAGCTAAAATTTTGTATCTAATGGAAAGGAAATAAGAGAAGGAGCATATCAGAATGAGATGTGTGAATTAAGCATGCAAGCTCTTTGTTAAATCCAGGTATAGTGGATAAACATTTATAACTTGAGACAGTGAGAGGTATGGTCTGATTCGTATTCAACAAGTTAGAAACATAGTTTACTAGGGTAATCTGGAGTAGCGTCATGATTTACTTCTTGAGGATTAAGTCCAGCAAGAGCCCCCAGTATTTGTGGTAGTATTGTTTTGTATTAGTGTATGCTAATTTATGGAAGGAAATATACTTGATAGCTAGGCTACAAAAATCTCCCATGAGATTGAGGATTGACCAGCCCAGTTTTTGTTGATGTAAAATTTAATAAGGTTGCAGATAGAAATAAGAGTATGTTTTATGATTTTAGCATATTTGATTGTGATAATATACAAGTTAGTTTTTTTCCCATGAAAAGGTGGATTTTTCATATCCCATCTTCTCTAATCTTACTCTTAGGGAACACTATAAATTATGAACTTTTTTACATCCCCAAAAAACATGCAAAGTATCTGCTATTTGATTTGGGCAATGTGGGCAGTCTACTGACTATTTGGGATTGAACTTATTAAGAATTGATGGCATATAATAAGCGTTGTTGTTAATCATGATTTGGGTGTATAATAAACGTTTGAAGGGAATAAGCTTAATGGTATTTTCAATGGCCAATTTTTTATTTTCCTCTGAAATTAGTTGGCTTTTTTTTTGCCAATAAGTTGAGAATGAGAGGGAGTTCTGAGATTTTATGCTTGTTATTAATTTATATGTCCTAGAGACAGTTTTATCTTTAGTTGCTAGGTTTTTAAATATTAGAGTAGCTAGGTTGGCTTCCTGGTGGTCAATTTTAGCAAAAGGTACCTTAATTTTAATTAGATAAAGGAACTGCTTAAGGATAGTAGCGTATTTTTTAGGGAGTTCAGGTTTCTCCCTTAGTTGTGTTATATTGGTTTCCTGCCATTCGTATAGATCCCACACTGTGAAGTTTTTTATAAGAGGGAATTTAGTTAAATTAATTAGTTGATTGTTAGTTGATAAGTTAGGATTTAGGTGGAGCGGTTGTATGAAAGCAAGGACATTGGAGAGTTGTATGGATTTTAATACATTTTGAATAGTTGATATCATATGTTTGAACAGTGGGTGGAGGTTCCTAGTATAAGAGTCTCTTTGATTTAAGTTCAAGAAGGGGAGGGATTTTGGGTTAATGTCAAGGGATTTAAGTTGATTATACCAAATTTTAATCCATAGGGGTGTCCAGCAGTTTGAGTTAGGATCATAACCAAAATAATTCCAACAGTGCTTGACCAGGTATACACCAAACAAAATCCAAAGAAAACCACGACAGTCCAAAAGGTAACCACAAAGCAGCGTTTTAATAATCCAAATAAAAATAAAACAGAGAATGGTTAAGCGCTTTCATCTGTCAAGTCAGACATCTTCAGAACCACCCATATTATACTCAAAGTTCTGCTTAAAAACATTCAAAGAAACACGCCCCTCCAAAACAACCAATGCATTTAAAGAAACATGCTTACAATAAATACGTGTAAAGAACTGAAATAATTTAAAATAGTACACAATAGTTAAAAGTAGTTAAAAACACTTACATTTCCAAAGCCCTTCTCTTTAATTCACTAAAAATAGAAATGTTATCATTTAACCCTAGTCGGTATGCAGCATTAAATTTAAGCTGCCATTTCATTTCCTTCCTAAGTAATTCATTTTCCCAATCTCCACCAGTGTCATGCAAAACCTGCTGTTCCAAAATTAAAAACACAAACTTATTAAAATTTAAACAATATAATGAATGTCGAGCAAGTGCACTTTTGTTGTCCCTTCTTCTAATACTGTAAATATGTTGATATATCCTTTGTTTAAGGGAAATATTGGTTTTACCAATATAAAATGCATTGCATGAGCAACAGGTAGCTAAATAAATAATTATTTTTGTGTTGCAGTTTAAAAATGTACCCACATTCCATGTTTTGATCTTATTAGGCACCTCACCATCTTTATTAACATTAATATACATACAATATGTACGATGTTCACATTTTCTTGTAGTGGGGACCCCATATGTACACCAAGCATGTTCCAGTAAAGCCTTAAAATTACTTCTATTTTATTAAGTAAAGATCGGTCTGGAAATAAATAAGCGACAAATGTCACAACCAGCTTGTAATAAATTCCAGTTGTTAGAAATAATTTTTTCAAACCATCTAGCAAATTTATTATTTGAATCAGCCTATGAGAATTGATTATTCTATAGTAAAGTTTAAAGTCTGGTAGCCCCAGGCCTCCTTTATCCTTTGTCAAGGAAAGTTTATCATATCTGATTCTAACAGATTTTGGATTTGAACAAGCACATTCAACATCTTTCAGGTACCATAAAAATATGCATGCTGTTACTGTTGTAATATACAGAAGCAGTACAACACATAGGTACGCATAGAGCTGCAATGGATGGTAAATGCCTTTTAATGAATTCTGTGTATTTTAAACAGTTAAATCTTTAGAAAACTGTTTTCTTAGTATATGCATAAATAATTAAATCTGTTACTTAAACACTTCAGTTGAACTTTTTTTAACTTCAAGATGCCACTTAAATGTATACTTAAATCAGAATAAACCAGATGAGTAAGAATCATGTTCACATTTTCATTTTCCCAGTAAGATTCCGACACTCTAAAAAGTATATTTATTTTAATTTTACTAATGAAGGTATTATCTTGCATTTCTGAAATATTATACCTCAGCTAGCAGACATTACGTTTGAGTTACTTGAAGACAGCAAATAGCATCTTTGTCACAGCAGCCTGAAAATTACCTGAAGAAATCTTAGTGCAACTAAAATACTAAAGATTAGTCCCAAAACATGTATCTTGTAACTTCTCATGGCAGTTACCTGAAAACAAAAAATGAATGAAGACTGGTGTTAGTCATTGCCCAGATGTCTGTTATCATGTCCTCCCTCTCTTTTCTGTTTTTTTAATCATACAGACAAGAAGAAATATAAATCAGAAGAATACTGTTACTGCTATTTTTCTTTCCCTGTAAAGAGACACTATGGTTTTCATGTCACTATTAAATCATATAGCTTTTGCAATGCATAAGACTTATACCACTCATGTCTTTCTGTATTTTAGCTTTTAACATGGAAATAATTCTGTCCTCCTTGAAATGAATATGTCATTACTGCAACAAGAAAGAAAACACTTATTTGCAGTTGCATTATTCATCTGGCAACTGAAACTTCAGGAAAGCTAAGAAGCCATTACAAATATAACATTTAACTTCATCAGATGCCTTTGCCTGAAATTCAACTTGTGTCATAGATATACAAAGAATAATTTTGTACTCAGATACTCTTGACATTTAGCATACCATTTTGAAAAACTATAAATGTTAGATTTATTGTTGATCATAGTCCAGACACACTGCAGTCAAGTCAGAGTTTAGAGAACCATAGATTCTTAGTAGAAAAAAATACAATTGACTCCTGCTTCACTTTCCTTCCCCTCCTTCTGGACTCATATAAAAGTCTGCTTCAGAGATGGAGCAGGAAAGCATAGAGCACACTCCCCTAGAGGAAGCATGTTAAAGCCCATTCCTATCATTGCATTTAGAGTTGGGGTCTTTTTGTTGATAAGCCTTGGTTTGCTAAACTATCACTCAGTTTCACAGACACACACACACACACAACATATATATATATATATATATATATATATATATATATATATATATATATGTATATGGGATCCGGACACATGCTCGACTAGCATATGTCCGAATCACATAACATTGAATACACATACACGAAAGCGCTTAACATCGACAAGCGCTTCCATGTATATGTGCCGGTTTCGTAGATCAAACTACAGTGCAGGTAAGGGAAAATTCCCTTTTCACCACTGTAGTGCGATCTCGGAGTGAGAATAATAAAGTAGGGTGTGTGGGGGGGCACAGCCCCCCATATGGGGTGTGCAGGGGGGTGAATCCCCCCTGCAGAAACATAGATTTTTTTTTTGAACTACACATACACGGAAGCACTTTTCGATGTTAAGTGCTTTCGTGTATGTGTGCTCGATGTTTTGTGATTTGGACATATGCTAGTCGAGCATATGTCCTAGACCCATATATACATATACGTTGTGTCTTCCGGCTTTTCCTGGTTAGGGGTCGCCACAGCGGAACTTCAGTCCGCTAATGATTGGCAGTGGATTTTTTACGTGCTGAGTTGCCAACCCTGACGCACAACCTTCAATGAAGGCACACCTATTAACGCATGTCTCCACACAGAAGATGCTCTAACTGGAAATTGAACAGGACAACGTCTTACTGTGAGGTGACAAAGCTACCGCGGCACCACTACCACATTATATATATATATATATATATATATATATATATATATATATAGGTCTACTTCAGATGACAGACATCCCATTTCACTGACTTTCATTTCAGTGAGACCTTCTTCTTCTTCTTTCAGCTTTTCCTGGTTAGGGGCCGCCACAGTGGAACTCCGGTCCGCTAATGATTGGCAGTAGATTTTTACAGTGCCGGGGTGCCAGACCGATACCCAACCTTCAATGAAGACATGCCCATTCATGCATGTCTTTCGAATGCCACTCGAAAGACATGCGTGAATGGGCGTGCACTGAGACCAAATCACCTAAATTTCGCAATACTGGCAACTCATTTCACTGAATCTCAATTCACCAACAGTTTACAATGCTAAATTTCAAATTATACAACGACCCCCCCATTAATATTCAAAAACGTGCACGCTGATTGGTCAGCGTGCACATTGTAAATCAGAGTTATAGTAATGGAAAAAGGTCCGGTCGCAAGATCTCCATTGCTTCACACTGTCTCGCTATGTTAAACTTGTTTAACATAGCGAGACAGCTTTAAAAAAAGCAACGGAGATTGTCCGTTGCTTTTTCTAAAGCTGTCTTGGTATGTTAAACTCTTTTAACATAGCTAGACACTTGAAAAAGCAATGGAGATTTTGCTTTCTCCATTGCTTTTTTCAAAACTGTCTCGCTATGTTAAATGGGTTTAACATAGCGAGACAACTTTAAAAAAAGCAACGGAGATTCTCCATTGCTTTTATTAAAGCTGTCTCGCTATGTTAAACCCATTTAACATAGCAAAACAGTTTGTAAAAAGCAACGGAGATCTTGCTTTCTCCATTGCTTTTGCCCCCAGCTCTGATGTACTGCGTAGGCATATGGATGCGCAGTACATCAAAACTGCTGCAGAATACCAGACAGCTGTGGAAGGGCAGCAAGGAGGCATTATACAATGCCATTATTTAAGAAAATAATTATTTTTTTTCTTAAATAATGTCATTGTATAATAACAATAACCCACTTCTGGGTGTTGTTATGCTGGATTTACCCATGGTTAGCTTTGTTTGGCCACTCGGGCTTCGCCCTCATGACCAAACCACACCAACCGTGGGTAAATCCAGCATTACCCACACCCAGGCGTGGGTTATTGCTATAATACTAAATGGGAAACCATAGACAAACACACTCAGAACACTAATGACTACCTATTTCCACAACTTAAAAACTATTTACTTATCTTCTTAACAGAAACCAGACAATATAAAACAAAACTAAGTGGGAGGCTGTGCCTCTCCCAACTGTATATACTAACTCCAGGATCGCACTACAGTGTGGAAAAGGACATATACCTTTTACTTGCCTCATAGTACTCTGCACGATGCCTCTACTGCTGGGAATGCACAAAACACCTGAAACATCACTGGTTATGCCCCTGTACAAACCCAGACTAACCTACTTACTATTCACTTTGTATCACTATATCCCCTGGCTGGGAACACTACTAAATCCCGAACTTTTGAAATCTCGAATTTCCAAAGCTCGAGACCATGTAGCCGAAACTGCACATTACCGAAAGACCAGAAGCGCGAAATTCAAAATCCTGATGTTAAGGGATTTTGAGTTAGCGCTTCTGGTGTTGCGGTTCAGGTAAGTATGTGTGTGTAAGTGTGTTTGTGAGGGGCTTTAGTGTGTGTAAGTGTGTGTTGTGACTGTGGTGTGTGTGTGTGTGTGTGTGTGTGTGTGTGTGTGTGTGTGTGTGTGTGTGTGTGTGTGTGTGTGTCAGGGGCTATAATGTGTGGGTGTGAGTTTGCCTTGTGTGTATGTTTGTGCGATCTCGGAGTTGGAATATTAAAGTCGGGGGGGTGTGGGGGGCACAGCCCCCCTGCTTATCTTTAGTGTAGGCTGGTTTGTTTGGTTATGGGGGGAGGCTGTGTATATTTTGTGTGTGTGCTGTATGTATGTAGTACTTTCGTGATTTTGAATTTCGCGCTTTTAACATGTCGGTAATGTGGGGTTTAGGGATTATAGTCTCGGTATTGTGGGCTTCGGGATTGTGTACTTTTGGGATTAAGTAGTGATTCCCCCCTGGCTACATGTAGAAACTGTCTTTATAATGAGTCTGAAACATCAACTGTTTTACAAGAATGATTACATGTCTCATTTCTAATGGATTGTACTAATGAGCGGTATGGCTACTTGCACAATTTTGTACTAATAAAAATGTATGTGTTCTAGGATAAAAATTAATAATTGTAAAGTTTTTCTATATGTATTCCAGCAAATGTGGAATATGTATCTATATGTTCTTGTTTAAAAAATCTATAATTGTAAAGCCTTCTGTATCTATGTACATATGGAGCTTTTCTCCTCTGGCCTCTGCTGAAAATGGACCTGTATCCAGTCGGACTTTCCTGGTTAACAAATGTAAATTAAAATAAATAAATAAATAAATAAAATATTACTTTAGATACTTCCCATGCAAATGTGAAGAGACTTACCCACATTTAAAAACAGTACAGCGCCACTTTCTACATTACTATCTGTATTCTGATACTCAGCACTGTAAGTTACAGAAATTCTTTCTATGACAAAGAAGTTAAAGGCGAATAGAAACCCACATCAGGTCTATAGCTTACAATTCAGTAAAATGAGAGTCAGTCAAATTTATTTTCAGTATTTTGAAAATTGGGTGATTTGGTCTCATTGAAATGATATTTTAGTGATCTAGAGTAGACCCATATATATATATATATATATATATATATATATATATATATATATATATATATATATATAAAAATAGGTATTATATGATTTGTCACTGCACGCATTTTATCCTGTGATGAGAGTTTAGTAATATCCGTCGTCAGTGGTTTAGATCACTGAATTATGTAATGTTCGAACTTCAGCAGATTAGCCATAAGAAAATTGTGCAATTCTAGCATTTAATTTCCAGGGGTGTGGAAAGTTCCCTCTACATAAAACTATTTTTTGCTGCAGTTTTGGTAATCGCAAAAGTAACCTGTTGTTTTACATTTGCAATGACTTTTCTAAGATTTAGTTGCTGATAATGGTAATCGCTGATGAGTCCATTCCATGTTCTGTGTTTCTAACAATCACATCAGTGATTATTCCTTATAAACTCATATTATACACACATATATATATATATATATATATATATATATATATATATATATATATATATATATATATATATATATATATGTGTGTGTGTGTGTGTGTGTGTGTACATATATAAATATATATATATATATATATATATATATATATATATATTTATATAAATATATATATATATATATATATATATATATATATATATATATATATATATATATATATATATATATATATATATATATATATATATATATATATATATATATATATATATATATATATATATATATATATATATATATATATATATATATATATATATATACCTATGTCAATATATAGATATTTGTATATATGTTTTATGTATTTTTATTTATTTTATTTTACATTTGTTGACCGGGCTAGTCTAATTTTTGCACATGCCATGTCTGTTTCTCAGCATTGACATTCACATTTTTAATGTATTATGGGTGCTGTTTTACTTGTTGAGAAAAGCGAATGTCAATGTAACATTAGATTCTCATATGCATATCTATCTATCTGTGTATATGTCTATATAGATAGATAGAGAAAGAGAGAGATGCATAGATAGATAGATATAGGAACAGTTCTCTTTGTCAGCTGCTAAGTGCTACGTTCATTAAATGTAAGAACACTGAAAGCTGATTTTGCATAGAGTGAATTATGGCAAGTAGGTATTTGCTAATGCCAAAACATTCATATATTCTGAAAGTTTTGGTATATAATGGTCGAAGTGGGTGCAAGTATTTGTAAGTTAACGTTAAAATTATAATCTAGCCAAGGATATTTCTTTAATGTTGTGTATGTGTGCTATGTATGGAAAGTGTGTCAAAGTATCTAATAGAGTAGAACTGATAAGGAAAAGTTTTTTTGCAGGTAATTTATAGGGCTGGGGTTAGGAGTGGGGGTATGGATAAAGTTTGCACACAATAAGGTGATAGTGGGGGGCTTTGACCCCTTCCTAAACTTATTCATGTGTGCTAACCCTAAGTCTACCCCCATACCTAACCCCAACCGAATGTATTATCTTATAAAAAATAAAAAGTATCAGTATTCAGGCAAAGTGTGTCTGGTGTTACTATTTTTTTTTTAATTTAACCATTGGAAAAGTACAGGGTTTGAAGTTCTTTTTCTGACTGAGTGTCAATATTTTTGGTTTTCAATAAAGGTAAGTGTTGACATGCAGAAGTTGATGTAGTGATTGCTGATATCTTTACATTTCAATTTATTTAAATGCATTACTTACTTTAGAATATCTGCCTAAATACTTTGTCTTTAAATTTTCAGGGTCTACTTATTAGTTTCCCGTCATGTGCTTGAAAGTGCTCTGTACAGACTCAAACACTTTGAGTGACATTTTTCCGGTAAAAGGCTTCAGTACTTAACATATTGAGCTCATATCCAGGTATGTCTAAAGGTCAGTTCCATGTGCTTTCTCCTGTCAATCTGGTGAACTTGGGCATCCTGATGTAATGTAGCAGCTGCCACATGCAGACAGACAACCCTCTCATCTTACCTCCCAACACTATGACTTGTGAGAGATGCACATATATAGCCAAATTGGAAGCCAAGCACTCTCCAGCCAAGACTGGATTAGCCAGTCAAGAGATAAAGGTTAACACCTGCGCCACACCACATTCAAGACATAGCCCTCTAGAACATACACCACTACAACCCTCACATAGTAACACAAAACACATACCTACTTTTGTAGAGGCTCTCAATAAAAGTCTTCCCAAACAACAGAGACCTCTGAGGCAGAAACGCAACAGGCATCACATCCCTGCACCAACCATGAGACACATAGCTCACATAAACAATGTGCCACTCAACCAAAACCCGTAAGGCAAAACAACTTACCCAATACACTAGTCATAGGTGACTCAGTAGTGAGGCACACTGATGTCCCACTCACTAGGTTGAATAAGGAGAAAGTTACGGTCAAGTGCCTGTCGGATTCCAGGATCTGCCACATAACCCATGTACTTAGGTCACTCCACAACAGGTACAAATATGACTCTGTCATTGTCCATGTTGGTGTGAATGACCTGAAATGTACCCTCCTGGACTACATGAAAAGAGACATAGAGGAGCTCTCGGATCTTGTAGCCCAGGCGGGTAAGACCTTAGCTCTGAGTAGCATCCTACCGTCACCCAGAATGATACCACAGTACAAGCAGAAAATGATTGACTTCAACAATTGGCTAAGTTTCTGGCATCATTCTAAGGGGATCCAGTATCTGCCTGGGATGACATGATTGACAGACCTCAAAGCTTCACCAGAGATGGCCTGCACCTGTCACCCCAGGGATTCCGGATACTGGCCAAGTCTCTTGCCACCCCTATAGTGCCCTTTTTATACAATGTCCTAAAGACAAAAATACCACCATAACAGCTACAAACAAACAAAATTTGAGGGTAATGCTACTCAAAGCTAGAAGTCTAAATCTCAAAATACACTCACTCGAAGGACTCCTTAAAAAGAACATCGACATCTGTGCAGTGACCGAGTCCTGGTTCAAGGCTCCAGAGAGCAATCCAGCCCTACCAGGCTATAATTCATACCACACCTTTTGGCCCCTAAACCTGGAACAAAGCACTAAAGGTAGTGGTGTCTCCATATTTATAAAGGATATGCACACCTTCAGACTAGTAGCCCAACATAACACATTAGAGATACTTCAGGTATAACTAGCAGTGGGTAAACCTGCAATCCAGGTTGTAGCCTGCTATAGATCCCCCACCATGTCCCAAGCCTCCCACTCCACATTCCTAAACACACTGGAAAATATTAGGGCAAAACCCAATACACTTATACTGGGAGACTTTAACTACCCCTCCATTAACTGGGAAATTACTCATTTACCAACACACTTGCTCAACGTTTTCTGGAATTCATTAATTCCAGTACCTTGGACCAACTCATTCTTACCCCCACTAGGGGTAGAAACATCCTTGACCTGGTCATTACTAATATGGGTGACCATTGTTCTACACCAGTAATCAACTCTTCTCTGGTCAGATCTGACCACAAGCTAATCACCAGGGATATCCACATTCCACTCTCACCCCCCAAAGGAAACCACTTAAAAAAACTTCTCCAAAGCCAATTTTGGACTTCTAAAAACAGAAGTGGCTAACTTCATGAAACCCACGCAAATGGAAAACAGGTGAATGACTGAGTCATACACCAATCAACTATATGAGCACATACACAAGTGCATGGAACAGGCCATACCAAACAGAACCAAAACACTCTCATCCAAAAAAGGAAGCCAATCGGGTGTTCCCCCACCATAAACAAACTCTACAACAGAAGGAAAAAACTGTTGCAGAAAAGGATGAAGTCCCAACAGTGGGGAAAAACTCCCTTGTCAGCCTCAGCAGAAAACTGAGATCCATCATCATATCTTCTAAAGCTAGCTACAAAAACAAAATTGTTGCAGATTCTAAAGACAACCACAAGGCATTCTATAGTTATGTCAAGAATGTACATGGCAATACTCAGATCTGCTCTGAGTTACAACACAATGGCAATACATATACAGAACCAACTGATATTGCCAACATATTACCCGACAGGTTTAGTGTGAATTTTACCCCCCTTTCACCCCCTAAAAGGCATTTAACAATACCTGAGGAAT